>NC_088796.1:117159849-117470143 GCF_011386835.1 Chrysemys picta bellii
CTAGAGTTCATAGACCAAACCATGAGCGAAGACCCACCCCAGCAGATTGGGCCGTGTCTTTTCTCGTTGGTTCTTGAAACCAGCAACCCAACAACCACCAAAGTCCCAAAAGTCCAACAACCCCAAAGTCTCTGTCCCTGGTCAGTGCAGCCCCAGAGTTCAAGGGGGGGGAGGGTGTGCAGGGTGTTAAGTGGCACCTTACATGATCCGAGGCCGACCAGCTGCCCCTCCATGGGGTTCCGCCGCAGCCTTCACCACAAGCCGCTTCACTCCACCAGCTGTCCCGTGAGCCGCCCCTGCCATCCCACGAACTGTTCTGGCAGCTGCTCCGCTCACCGACTTGTGAGCCACTCAGCACCGCTCCAACTGTCCCCGCGAGGCTCCACTCTGCTAGCTGCTCCGCCAGCCGCTTAGCAATATAGCTTCAGGCTCCCCCACTAGTTAACACAGCCTCAGTGATCTCAGCTCTTGGTAACTTTAGCTCTTTTGTGATTTCAGCTAGTAGTAGGGGAGCCCCAGTGCTGGTGCACTATTGGCCTGACATGAACTCAGCTCAGCAGCCTGTAACTAGACTCCTAATGGAATCAAAATTAGCTCTGACATTCAACAGTGGAGAGAGGAGGAGGTGCAATTGGTGTTTCAGGTTCCAAAAAAAGCACCCACACCACCAGGTACAAATACCTGCCCCCAACCCCTTTCAATTCACTAGGTTTTGTAACCTATGCCCCTTGTCAAGCAGGTGCTACTTAGGTAATAGTGAGTCCTTCTGTCATACAACAGTTCCACTGGCCTTGATTCACAGAATCAGGGTAACAAAACTTTATTCTCCCTGCCCCAATAACAGAGAAACTGGGGATCCCACACCAGCCGAAGTAACCACTTTCAGTTGCTGTTGTTTCATACCAGGCAAGTGGGTGTGCCTATGCAAACAAGATCAGCCCCTGAGTTCTTTTCCACACTCGCCATAATTCACCACCAGATGTCAGGGTAGAGCTCATCCTGACTCTGCTTACACAGGAAAAATTAAACTACACAGGTTTCAGAGCGGTAATGAAACCAAGTCAGTTAGACATGCATGCGTACCTGGTTAGATGGTCTCTATACTATGCTGTTTAAGACCCTCTAGCAAGACTTTCCAGAGCTTGGCATTTATACCTCGGAAGAGGAAGAGTTCTGCTCTTAGGTTGAACTAATCCTGGGAAATGTAGTTCAGCAAGCGACTACAAGCATTTTAATTAGCTGAATTGCAGCATCAAGTCTGTTCTATTATCCTGAGCTACAATGTCTCAGAACTACTCTACCATAAAAGATCCCACATTCCATCTGCCTTTGAAGAACATAATTAGGGCACTGACAAACATTTAACATCAGATTTTGAAAAGGCTAGAATGGTGGGAGCTGGCAGGTATGGAGCACTTTTGAAAGTCTGGCCACTTCACTAAAGCACCCAAATGGGAACTGAGCTCTTGAAAGTGTGGCAACAAGGGAGCAATGCTGCTACAGCACACACGGTTAGTATCTTATGAGTAAAGTTTCTCACTGAAATCAAGGGGACGACTCATGGAATAAAAGCGCTGCTCAGTGAAAGTAAAGAAGAGAGGAAGCCAGCTCTTAATGCATGAAATCTGCCTTTTCTAATTTGGAGTTTATTTATCGTTCCAAGGCAGCACAATCTATGTAGAATAAAAAAATAAAAACCCAACCAAATTTGGGCTAGGCCAGGAGCTAAGTAAATTCAAATCTTAGCAGCACAATTATTTATATGACTTACCAGCAATACTTATCCCAGCCAAAAAAGAAGTTTCAAGTAGGCGATCTTTGATTTCATTTTGTATGAAATTTCTTCCAAAGGATTTATGGGATATGGAAGTAAAGATATCAAAAGCAAGTGCAACCTGGAGTGATTCCCCCCAGTCCCTTAACCTTGTATCCAATATGGACAAAGTAAATCACTTCATGTTAGTCTGCTGCTGAAAGATTCCCTTCTGCAGATAGGGGTCTGGCAGGACATGTACTCACGCAATAGAAAAGTGGCCAAGGACAGTAAGTCATTTACTGTTTGCCAAAGGTGCTATCAGCAGTGAGACTGCCTTGGAAGGAAGTAGGAGCTGGATGTAGACTAGGGCTGAGATACAGGACTTGCCATGAGGTATAGGAAAAGAGAGTGGACAAGGAAAACTACAAAAATATAGTTGTTTCAGACATGCTGCAGTTAAAGTAATGCAAGAAAAAGCATTGTAACAGGGTTTACTCACCACTATGCACTTCCTCATGACCAGGCATGGCATCACAGCGTCCTTGTGGAATAGCAGCCCTTGTCAACAGTCACTCTGGGGCTGTGGTGGTGTCCAGGGCCGGCTCCAGGCACCAGCTTACCAAGCAGGTGCTTGGGGCAGCCACTTCGGAGAGGGGCTGCACATCCAGCTGTTTGGCAGCAATTCAGCGGACGGTCCCTCACTCCTATTCGGAGCGAAGGACCTCCCGCCGAATTGCCGCCGCAGATCGTGATCACAGCTTTTTGTTTGTTTGGCTGCTTGGGGCGGCCAAAACCCTGGAGCCGGCCCTGGTGGTTTCTTTCAGATAACGCATCCCTCCAGCCAGGGCACAGTCTTTAGCCTGTTCCTTCCAGGGTCAGCCATCCAAACTAAAAAGTTCAAAACTATCTAACAGAAATAAAAAGCTTCCACCCTCTCCACAGCTCTTCTTCAGCGAGGTCACATTCAACCTACAGCCCCCTCACTGGGCTCAGCTACCCTTGAGCACCACTTCCTTGAGGCTGGTAGGGAAATCCAGTCCCCACCTCAATTCTGGGTTACAGCCCAGGGCCCTGTACTGCACAGTTACATCAAATCCTCTACCCATATTGCAGTTTTCAGTATACTATTTCCTTCCTCACCTCTTTACTTCCCTTCCAGGTCTACCCAATCTGTTCCCTGGAAGCCTCCTTGCTCACTCGAGGCCCTGCAGGCACCTTTTGACTCCCTGCATTTTCTTTCCTCCAGCCCTGCCTCAGCTGGGCCCACTCAGTAATTAAACTTGGAATCACCTAATTTATCTCAGGTGGGGCCTATTCTGTAATCAGGGCTGGCTTAGTCAGGGCTCTCTATTATTATCTCAGAGCTCTGGATGATCTCTGAGTGTTGCTCTCTCTCTCTCCATATATATATATATGAATTTTGTCAGGCTCTGGCTGTCACTCTCTTACACCAGTCACTGTACCTGACTTCTACTCTGGGTTATCTGTTTTCTTCTAATGATATTGGGCCAGCCAATGGTGCCATGCTGCATTCCATGAGCTGAGGATCTGGCCCATTGTTCTCATGTTGGGCCAGATTCTGTCACCCTTATGTTGACTAGTACAATACCCCACAAGCAACCCCCATTGAAACCAGTGTTAGTAGAGTGAGTGAGGTATTACGCAGTGTGAGTCGGGGTGGCAGAATCTTGCCTATTATGTCTAACTATTCTTTCTACACGTAGCAATGTAAATTAAAGGCTGTTTTCTAAATACTATACTTTTAAAAGTAGATTTTCTCCCTGCCTAATGCAGCTGCCATCTTGTCCTTAAGATGCAGCATGTTACCAGGGCCGGTTCTAAGTTTTTTGCTGCCCCAAGCATAAAAAAAAAGCGCCGCCCCCCGAGCCCCCCGCCGAGCGCCGCGCTGCGCCCCCCCCCCAGCGCCGCCCCCCCGCCAAGCGCCACGCCGCCGGAGCCCACCCCCCCGCCAACCGCCGCTGGAACACACACACCCCTGGCGCTGCGCCCCGCACCGCCCCCCTGCCGAGCGCCGCGCCGTCGGAGCCCACCCCACCCCCCCGCCGAGTGCCGCCGGAACCCCCCCCGAGCGCCGCGCCGCCGGAGCCCACCCCCCCCACCGAGCGCCGCGCCGCCGGAGCGCCCCCACCCCCGCGGAATGCCGCGCCGTGCTCCCCCCGCCGCCCCTTACCACGTGCCGCCCCAAGCATGTGCTTGGGTGCCTGGTGCCTGGAGCCGGCCCTGCATGTTACAGTCACTGTGTTTTCTCTGTCATGGAAAATTTCTATTTGTTCAGTCTTTGGGCCCAAATTTGAGAAGTGCTCAGCACCCACTAGTTCAGTGGGAGTTCAGGTGCTCAGTACCTTGGAGGAAGCGGTTAGTGCCTCTTTCTAAGTGCTTAAGCCCTTTCTTTGATGTTTTTCCTTGACCTGAAAACAAATCTAGACTGAAGAGTATGTTTTACTCTGTATGAGCATGAAAAGCATCGTTCCTGTGATTTGGAATCACCTTTGCCGTAGCCTGTGGAGGTTCTTCACCTAGTGTAAGATTTTGTGTTTAGGTAACAACTATAGCACCTCTGTCTTGTCTATTTATGTCCTTCTGCTTGTACGTCAGTCGGTGTTGTGATTCTGTGTGTCATATCAGTGCACTTACGTTTTCTCACACATTATACAAAGAAGTGTCTGACAGATGTTCAAGGAGCAGATTTATACCACACAGATTTATACATGGGGAGAATTGATGCATTCTGACTTGTATATTTAGTGTATATTTTTGAAAGTCATAAAATTTCAACATTTTATTATTATGCAAATATCAGTTGCATACATGCTGCAATTATCTGTGCATTTGACCATCACCAGCATGAAAATACAGTCAAGTAATTGAAAACAATCATCCCGCTAGATATGAAATTGTTCTTTTGTGAAAGGAGTTGTGCTGAAGGATTGCCACGTTGTCATAAGTTCAGCCAAGATGAGCTTGTCTTTTAGCCCAAAAGCTCCCCAAGGTTATAAAGCCCCTCAAGGGAAATTAGGATTAAAGGGGTTTCTTTGATGGCCCTTACTGGTTATCTAGCACAGTTTTGGTCTAACAGGGAGATGAAGCTGTCCATAAAAGGAAAAGTACAGGCAGGCTTGACAAAGACCGAGAGAGGAAAAGGAGGAGAAATGATGTGGGAAATATGCCATGAATTTTGTTGTGGTGCCATAATTGTTAGATAAACAGTAGGAGTAAGGGAAATATAGAAGATAATTATTTGGACCTAGTTGGAAAATCTGTTATTTCCTAAAAGGTACAGCCCAACAGCGTTTGGCATTTTATAAAACCTCTAGCTTTGTGAAACAGCTTTTATGATGGTGGCAGGACAATAAACATAACAGTGTCTAGTAGAATGGAGAAAAATCCTCCCCAAAACAAAAATGGTGGAACAGTAAACTGGGTGCCTTGTATAAATATACAGGGATGAACATGAAGAAAAAAGACACTAAAAATTATGAAAAGAAACCACCACAGGAAAAATATGTATTTTATTGTATTTTTTGACAGGTGGGATATGAATTGCTCCACAGTTAAGATCGAAAACAGATCCAAAAATCAGTAGGTGTGCTTCTTCCAGGTCCAGTTATAAAGTAGCCAAAATCTCATGAGCGGGTTTAAAGTGGGATTTTTTTTTCATGAAAAGAATCAGCGCTGGCAACAACAGTCTATTTGGATGATCTACATCTGCTTTTTCTATCCAATGGTTTTCACAGTTTAGTCATTACTGACGGGGAGTTTACATAAAGCCTCTGGAGATAGTATGTAAAAGTGAAGAGTTAAAATGGCCTGCTTGAAGAGAAGTTACATCAAGTTGCTTTGGCTGGGCCAATATTTTTCTTACCCATTCTGTCAAAGTAAAGTGTGTACACTTTATATGCTAATCTCTAGTGTTTTCATTAGAGTAATTTCCCCCTCAGCAGGTCATCCAAGTTTGGGAAATATAAAAAACCCATAATGCTACTTGTTTGTATTATAGTGTAATATACCACCATTTTCGATTCTGTGTGGCACGTTATCGAATGCAATAAAGTATGGGATCCTATCTGGGTTAGCCTCACTCCATATCGGTTTTGCAGTTTTGATATCAACCCGATTTACCTTGGTGCTTCAGAACAGCTAGCGTGCACTTTGCTTGATCTTTGCTTTAGAGTTAGGCAAGGAAAAATGTTCTGACAAAAGGATAAAATAAGATGGTATGGATATGGAATTGACAATTTTGCCTTCAGTCAAACAAGCATCATTTTGTTCATGGCCATACACATATATTGTGCTTCTGTGCAGAAAATGACGACTATGTATTAGCAACTTGGAATGCACTAGCTGATGCATAGCTTTGCTCCCTTGTTGGTGAACCACATATCCTTGGGCAATGTAATAGCGTGGGGTACCTGGACTGCACCTTTTAACATTATCTTGAGCACTAGCTATATACCCTGTACTTGGGGAAATGATCACTACACCTTATTCTGGCCCTGTATCTGCCTAGTCCTGAGAACTCCCAAGTTATTGCTTTTTGTTAGGTGGAGCACTTGGTTTCCATTGTTTTTAGTCATTAAAGTACTGTAATTATCTAAGGATCCAGGATCGTTCATTCTAATCCAATATGTTCAAATAAATGCGAAAAATTTGGTAGAAGGTTGTAAATAAGGATTAAGAACAAATCAATATTCGGGCTTTTTTTTTTCTTAAGCTTCAGGACATGCTATACATTGTACATCTTAAGTTCATCTACTGCTGCTTATCTACCACATATCACCACTGCTTAGGACATTAGAAACAACTTGCTATGGAAGTTATTAAGTCACTGAAAAGGGAAGATTATGGTATGCAAATATCCTTAGCAAGAAAATGAGGCAAGAAACACAGAAGACATGGGGCCAAATGGTGCCACCTCTCATCAAAACTCAAAAATCTGGCTTTGGGTGGAACATTTTGCCCTTTAGCCTGCTGGGTTGGCATGGAATAGCTGCACTGGTGCTCTAGTGGTAGAGACAAATGAGGTTCCTATACACCTCATACATTGGTTGTCACCTATTGCAGCACAGACCTGTCTAGTGGCTACACCCGCAGCCCTCCATTCTGTTGCAAAGAAAGGCATGGCAGAGTCCAAGGGGCATAGAGACTTCCCAGCACACACCCTCCTCTCAGCACAGTACAGCTATTCTGCTTGTATTCTGGTTTTCTATATATATAATATATAAGCAGCACATGTGACTTAATATAGTGACTGATTAGTTTCTAAAATGTTTGGGAGGTTTTCTACTCTAGAAGGTGCCGGCTTTCATTCTTTTACACAGCAAAATTGAAGGACATGTCATCTGATCTTAGGAGGTCTTGCCCAAGAAAAGCAAGTATATCTTAGACCACTTCACCTATTTACATTGTAGAGACAGTTTCCCTTTGTACAGCTTATAGCAGGTCTAGAGTATCTTATATCCTGAGACGCAGGATTGAAGGAGATAGGCCTGGGAAATACTTCTGTAACCGCAACACATTTTCAGTGTGTATATTTTCCTCACATAATGTGCCTGAACTGTTTTAAGCATTTTGCTCAATTTGACATAAGGTGGTTACATCTTTCCAAAAGGAAATATGATCTTATGTATAATGTACACGTACAATGTAGTATGTGCAATATAAAGTGATGTTTCATGGCCAATGCAATGTTATAACAAATATATACATGTGGGACTCAGTTATGGCTCTAAGAGTGGGAGGGAGAGCTGCACTACCTGAGTGGTGGAGATGAAAATGTTATATTTCGTCTGTAAGGATTAGACCCTCAAGAGCTGAACACATCTTTACGAAACTGTCGGCCAGAGGCGGCGCTGGCCCTGGCCTTGCGGCCAAGCAAGTCGGTATGTACAGCTTTCCTCTGGGTGTCTTCTTAGGAAAGGACCCGGAATATCCACAGCTACATGCTGAAATGGAACCTCAATTATGGGGAGTGGCTGGAGAGGGGCCTTTACCTGGTCATATTGCACCTGGGAGCCATACAAACGCTTCCTCCAAGTCTAACATCTTCATTACCCCTACAGTGCAGAGGAGAACCTCCTGACAATCATTCCATCACATTGTTTTTAAGCTGTGCTACGTGGAAGAATCTTTTAATGTACTTAAGAGCCATTTGATGTTATCCCTCAGCTATGACTCTCAGTTTTCCTGTGGGAAAGCCAACCACAGGTAGATAAAAAGGAAGGAAAATACCACTAATACATCCCCACTTAAGCTCACCCGTATCATCTCACTAGCAGGCAGGAGGAAATAGTTTGCCCCCCATTCATCATAGACATAGATGAGCTGCTGGCTTCTGCACAGAACACAAAATCTTTCCACACAGAGCGCCTGAGTGTCTGCGTCACTTCTAGGGCTTTGTCAGACCTGCCTTCTGGTCCCTATCAGTGTGGTTCCATTATAGCCACCCTGCCAGGGCTGCCCCGGCTCAAACAGTGGGTGCCGGGAGCGGGAAGCTTCAAGTAATGAGTGACCAAAACATGGTCTTGTTCATATACTGGGTTTGCAGTTTTGTTCATTTGCTTTCAGTACCCCTGGGATTTCACCCTGATGTGGAATACAGAGGCCCAACACCCCTGGAAGTCATGGGAGAATGGGGAGCATAGCCCATGACAATCTGGAGACTCTGGTAAGTCTGCTTTCTCTGCTTTGCAGAGTGTCTTTCAAAAATTTGAAGCTAAAATCTCAAATTTCTTATAAAAGTGCAGGAAGACTTCAGAGACTCTAACCAAATTAATATGCACAAAAATGTTTTCATGGTTTCTTCATCTGATTTTTCTTTTTTAATTTCAGTAAAAATGTGTTTTAATTCAACAAGAAAACGATTTCCCTGCCCTGACGGAAACTCCAGCACAACAGTGTGTGCTAGGGCTTGAGATCCAGAAAATGAAACATGACTACAGGAAGTGAAGAGAATTAAACAAACCAGAAGAATTTCCCTGCCCAAGCTGAGGGGAAGGCAAATGTTAAAAGAGAAGGAACCAGCAAAACTGATGAACACTGAATTTGATTTTTAAAAAATTATTTGAATTATTTCATCCCAGGGACACACTTGGTAAAAAAAAATCACAGGTGAGTTCCTTCCCCCACCCCTACCCCCTTCCCTTCCCAGAGACCCCAGCAGCCAATCCCCTCCCCCAGACTGTGCTGCATTAGGCTCTCTCTAGGAGAGAGAGAGCTCTTACATGCTCCAGGCTCCCCGACAGGGCGGTGCCTCCAGGTAGAGTGGTGCCCTAGGTGGGTGCCTGTTCTGCCTATGGCTAAGGATGGCCCTGAAAATACATAATGTGACTTCTCTGCATAACCTCCTTCTGACCACATTGTAAATCATAGTCATCCATGTGGGTACCTCTCGGGCATGTGTTACTATACTAATTGCTCATTCTGTTTTATGAATTTGTCTCATTTTTCACTATGGTCAGCTACTTGGAGTGATCAACAGGACATGACATTAACACCTTCCAACTGCATCTATTCCTCAGCTACAGTATGTATATAAAGACCTGGAACTAAACAATGAGTTAAGGTTTCATTTTCTCACAGCACTCTTTCCCCTATGGTTTCACAGAAGGACGATACCGATGGTTTGTGATGTCTACATTTTAAATGTGCCTTCTAAACTGGAGGAAATGGTTAAAGTTGAGGTTTGCCAATATTTTTGGGAGGCCTAACCTTTTCCTCCCACATTTACTTCTTCCATGCTTAGCAAACTTTAAATATTCCTAAAATATTTCTGTCTCTCAAATGAAGGAGGTTATGAATGGGAAGTGCACTGTCTCACTAATTGGAGGTTTTTTCTGTACCACTTTGGAATTATGGATGATCTTATAGAAATTAATGTATGATAAAAAGCCTGTATGTATGTGGATCCAACATGAGTTAACAGGGTTCCATATCATCATGGGTGGTCACTTTCACCCCTCCCCCTGCCCCAAAGGAGAAATTTGGTAAAAGAACTAGAAAACATCAAGAAAAACAGAAAGAATCTCTGAAACCTCCAAGAAGGAAAATCTTGTAAGTAGAAAATGATCAAAGAAACATTCTCCAACCAAATACTTACATTCAGAGACATAGAGGAAAGATGACAAACTCTAGGTTCAAGGTTCACACAAAGAAAAGGACTGTATAGACATCATCATGACCACCAGGTGTTTTCTGCATGTTTGCCTCGTACTGCTCTTTCAAGCCCACCCAGGATGTTGTCTAACTTCCAGTGTCCCAGAAGGAGAATGCCAAGGTGGCAATCTAAGAGATCCTCCAAGAGATCTTCAACATCTTTAGCAAAAACCTCACCCAAAGTGCCTGGGATGGGACTTTCATAGTCAGGTTCCAAAGTGGACTTTGGCAGCAAATTCAGCGGGTGGCGGCATGTTTGAGAGCACAGATGGAGAAGGAATTAACCAACCCAGAAAGTGAGGACCTGCAGCTCACCCGTCGGAGAGTGAAACAGTACTTTCAGGGGATAGATGCTTTCGTGAAAGAAAAGCAATACAGCCTGTGTGCCTAGGAGATCATTTGCATGGAAATACCCAGATGTTTTGTACTGGTTGACAAACTCACTAGAAGGCTTAGTAACAACGGTACAGTACAAAACTGGAGTAAATGAATTAACATTAGTGTAATTTATACAGCTGAACAGAGATAGCGGATATTTTATAACTCTGCTTATATAGGGTCTGATCCTTCTTCTACAGGGTCAATGGCCAAATAGCAATTAATTTCCATGGCAGCAGCTTTAGGCTCTTCCTGTCCTGTGCTGGAAATGGATTTGCAATTACATGGATTTATTTTTTTGTTACTAGCGTTATTCAGGTTTGTGATTCTTCATAATCTCCCATATATCAGGTGCTGTTATGCATTACATAATTGGCAGTCCATGCAAAAATGTACATATTTCTGGAATCCTTAGCCACCTCACCAGTACTTTGGTCATCAAATAATGATACTTCCCCTCCACCCCCAAAGCACTCTGACTTCTACATATGTAGTGTGTTTCTATTATGATCATGGTTGCTATTTATTCATCTGTCCTCATCATATATCATAGCTTGAGAAGTTTCCTAGAAACATTTATAAAAAATATGAACATAGCATAAGACTTGTGAGATTAGGAGGTATAAAAACATATTTCCATTTAATTTACTGACATTAATACAGTGGAAAATTTATTCTTCCTTTTGTGTTTCAACCAAATCTCATTTCATTCCAGCTAAGGATGAAGCAACTACAGAGGTTAAAACAGTTGGATGAAATTGTACCATGCAGTGGATTCCCTCCTCTCTACTGATCCTTCCCACAGTTTAAGACTCCATAATGCTTGACCTTGTATTACGCAATACACTAACTCCAGAATGTAATTCCAACTGCCCATATTACAATTCATGTGACAATACTCTGTTGATTTACTCAAATTTAAATTGCAAAATGAAAGATATCCATGCAAAAAAGTTACAAGAAAATTAAGAAAGAGTTAGACCTTAAACATTGTTGACATTATGTGTTTGCTATATATATTTCTGGGGTTCAACTCTTCTCTGATCAAATCTCATCTCTGAACTGTAACATTCAGCTTAACCATAGTATAACAGCATAACAAATGTGAACTGGAAAAACTTTCAAACAAAAAAGATGGGCATAATTTTCCTCTAACAGAGACAAAGATACACGTTTCAGGTGGCCCCAAGAGGTTTTCAAGCCTCTAGTGTCCCTGAAGAGGAATGGCAAGGTGGCAATCCACGTCAGAACAAAGATACACGTTTCAGGTGGCCCCAAGAGGTTTTCAAGCCTCTAGTGTCCCTGAAGAGGAATGGAAAGGTGGCAATCCACGTCAGAACAAAGATACACGTTTCAGGTGGCCCCAAGAGGTTTTCAAGCCTCTAGTGTCCCTGAAGAGGAATGACAAGGTGGCAATCCAGAAAATCTTCCAACATATTTCCTGCTGCTTTTGCAAAAATCTCTCCGAAACTACCTGAGGTGGGAGTTCCATTCAGATATTCCAACACAGACTCATCAGCAAGTTGGGCATCTGGAGACATGTTTGGTTGCAATGATGGAAAATGAGACTCTCTGGCCAGGAAAAAAGGACCTACAGTTTCCCAGGATGAACATGAAGAGATACCAATTATTTCATAAAAGACAAGTAGTTCAGCCTCAGTGCTAGCAGGAGAATCCATGTGGAATTATGGGGTTTTCAAATATAGGACAAATTCACAAAGAAGTTTAGAAATTTAAATACCAACGTTTTTAGAAGTACTAACCGAAATCAAGTAATATTTTGTACATGATTTAAAATGAGATGCAGTGGGATTTTAAAAGCTGTTACTATTTATTCTATCTATGCACTGTGAAAATATTTTCAGATCATTTTACGATATTTGTAACAGAATATTTGTATTTATTGTTCTTATTTATGTATTTATCATAGATATTTGCTGCTTATCAATAAATTTTATATAAAGTGGCAACCTATAGTAGTAATGATTTGAAGGAAATACCTATTGAACCAAAAAGAAAAGGAGAATAAAAAACCCCTGTTATTGTTCAGCCTTAAAACCCCGATTCCAGAGAGTACTTACGAACGTGACTGACAAAGCCATCCCACTGATGTTAGTGCTTCCAGTTAGGAACATGCTTAGTATAAGTACCACTGGAAGAGTCCTATAAGGGCTGCTGCCTGCTGAAGCAGTTAGAAGCAGAAGCCCAGTAGGTCCTATTAACTGGAGGCTAGTAAAGCAAGATTAAAAAAAAAAAAGAAGAAATCATTGCTGAAGAGTTGAGGCTGTGGAAGAGGCAGCTCCCCCTAGCAATTGGATTGTGTGCATGTACACACACACAAAACACTGCTTTGCGTTTCCATAGCATTAGAGCAGCGGTTTTCAAATTTCATTGTACCGGGACCCCCTTCTCTGACTACAAAAATTGCTACATGACCCTGGGCGGGGGTGGGGGCGGAGCCCGGCCTCCCAAGGCAGGTAGTGGGACTGGACTCTGAGCCCCGCTGTCGCAGGCTGAAGCCTACGGGCTTTGGCTTCAGTGCAGGCCAGCGGGGCTCAGGCTTCGACTTCAGCCACGGGCCCCAGCGAGTCTAACATCAGCCCTGGGGACCCCATTAAAATAGGGTCACAACCCACACTTTGGTGTCTCGACCCCCAGTTTGAGAACCGCTGCATTAGAGGATCTGAGCATATTTTCCTAACTTTGTATTTAATCAGGCAGCCCTGAAGCTAGGAACCTGCAAAGGTGGGAATCGAACCCAAGAGTCCCAACTTCCAGTCCTCCACTCCAATACCATCCTTCTTCAAGAAGCACGTGGTCAAGCCCTGCTAGAAAAGCCTTTTGGAGGCTAGGGTGCACACAAGGATGCACATAAGCATCATCAAGCACTTGGCAGGTTGCCCACACAACTTTAATTCTGCTCTCTTGTATACCCATCCTGTGCCCTAATAAGGCAGGGATTCTATGGAAAAGAATGTGTTCATGTAATTAAAGACTATCATAATGCACATGCACAAGGGGAATGAGTTTCTAATCCGGTAGAACCTCAGAGTTACGAACTGACCAGTCAACTACACACCTCATCTGGAACCAGAAGTACACAATGAGGCAGCAACAGAGCAAATACAGTACTGTGTTAAAGGTAAACTACTAAAAAATAAAGGGAAAGCAGCTTTTTTTCTTCTCCACAGTAAAGTTTCAAAGCTGTATTAAGTCACTGTTCAGTTGTAAACTTTCGAAAGAAAAACCTTAATGTTTTGTTCAGAGTTACGAACAACCTCCATTCCTGAGGTGTTCGCAACTCTGAAGTTCTACTGTTGTCAAAGCAGTACAAAAACTGTGGGTAGACAAGTCTTGAATAAATACATTTGAAGTGCTGCATCCCCTTCCAGTTACAGAAGAGACCACTATGACCTAAACCATAAGTATAAGGAGGCAGGTACTGTAGGAAGCCAGCCAGGAGTGGGAGGTAGAGGTTCTGAGAAGCCTTACAGTGAAGGAGAGACAGAGAAGCTTTAGGGGTAACACTGCTTTCCTTATTCTACTAAAGGTCATGGTTCAACATCATAAGAAAGTGACACCATCTGCAGTTCTTTAGAATTGTCACTTAACTGCACAATCCATATGCATTGTAAAAAGCAGGTGACATTGGCTAACTTATACCTGGGATATGGCAGTTACAAACACTGATTTTTATTTATCACAAAATGTTAAAATCCAATTTGTTTTTACTCAAATGCTACTGAACAGATGGGGAATTCAAGATGCACTGAAAGTGAACTTTGCAATAATGAAGGAAAACATTTCTAAAAACTAAAAAAACGGAATACAGTACAATACACACCAGACAGAAACCAATACAAGATGAAATGATTGGTTCTCTCATAGCAGCTCCAGCTCTGGTTGGTGCTGACATACTCCTTAAGAGAGTTACACCAGCTCCTGTAGTAAGGAGAAGCATGGTGGGAAATAACTGTAAATCTCTCATGCGTGGTGAAGACCAATGACAAAGTAATAACCATTACATTCAATTAGTCTCTTGGTGTCCTAGGTTAATTTACATTCAACATGGGAATCACAAGCAATGAATGTAGTACATCGGTATTTTCTTATTAAGATTACGGCACTCTGAAATATGTAGTTTACAGCTTAATCTCAGACACTGGCACATAGTTTTAAAGTACAAACTTTAGGCTTGAGGTGGGGAACCATGGTTTTACTAATCCAAATTTGAAGAGTACGTTTTCATGATTTAAAATATTGTATTTATTTTAAAGGTGTGTGTGAAACATCTTGCTGCAGTGCTTGAAACCCGTCACTGCACAATTGTACTTGTGCCTGGGAAACAGAAGGGAAACTTACCAGTCATCTGGTTTCATTTATCCAGTCATATGGATCTACCCACCAAACTGCGGCAGACTGACAACTCTGGAAACTGCCATTCTCTGTTTATCCACAGTACAGGTGAAGCACAGACAGTGGCTCCCACGCAGCACTCCATCACCACCACTCACACCTACTATGGTGGCCTGGCAACAGGATACTTCAGTCTTTATGGGCCATTCTGTCCTTGGTCTTTGTTGAATGTGCAGCAAGGCTTCTATTTGGGGCCAACTGTGGTGGTCCTGACATGGACAAATATTCATGGAACAAAACAGACCAGCAAGCTAATTGTATATAGGCTCACAGCAGCCAACAGTCTTTCAGTCACTATAAACCTATAATTAAATTTGTTAGTCTCTAAGGTGCCACAAGTACTCCTGTTCTTCTTTTTGCGGATACAGACTAACACGGCTGCTACTCTGAAACCTAAACTCTCTGCTATTGGCAACTATTAAGGAGATTGAAGGCATACTGAAGATACAAATGCCGAAGTTGAGTAAGGGGTAGTCAGTCTCTTTTTCGGAATATGACCTACACCAAAGGTAATATTGAGCTGTAAAGAGTCAATTTGCAAAAAATTAAACACATTCAGTAAATTACACCCTAGGTTGAATTTTCAAGAGGCCTCTGAAAATGCATCTAGACTTGTCACCTTTAACTTTCTAGTTTTCATGAACAGGCAAAATGGTGGAATATCTGAAACCTAAACAGGCAACTGAAATATTTAAATCCAATCAACTGTTCTCTGAGCTTTTCTTTGAAAAACCATTAAAATGTTTCTATTACTGTTTTGCCATTTTCCTTACAGACATGCCCTACCTGAATTTTGGAGCTTAACTATCTGAAAGTAGTCTTTTAAATACCATGTGTTAAAAGAAAATTTGTCTTATCCTTGCTTTTATTCATCTTGAAGCATGGCTTCTGTGACATCCTATAAATAGAGCATCCATAATTTGTTCTGATAATTCAGAATGACTAGCTTGTCTCTCTCATCAACAGAAGTTGGTCCACTAAGAGATATTACCTCACCCACTTTGTGTCTCTGTTTACATAATTACCGAGGTAAGCCACAAGATCACTTGTGTAATAATACCACTAGGTAACCCAAAAAGTACATTTCTAAGAGGGTGTGCATTTCCAGAGATGTAAATACAAGATTTCAGTCTTGACAACTCAAAAAAAAAAAATCTGAAATCTGTATTATGGTCATTTAGAAAGTTCATAAGCAAAGATATTTTCAATGCATTTGCCCATCACAACCAAATGATATTAAAGAAATTAATAGGGTTCACGTGTTTCAGTTTATGCACTCGACTTGTTTTCCATACATGGATAGCAGTCAATAAGATCTCCTAATAAAACTGAAAACTTAATAGCACTGACAGGGTTTAAATAGTTTCCTCTTCAAAAATAAGCATTCCCCCTGCATCTCAGCACTTGTGCACCAGATGACAGTTACTCTGTAAGAGATATAATCCCACCGATGTTTCAGTCTGCTTCGGACTCCGAACCTCTACTGAAATGCCATTGCTGCAGACATCTCATTCCTTCCTGCCCTCTTCATTAGCCTCCTTCTCCTACTGCATCCAACTCCAGCCCTTCAGCCTCACAAAAACCTGACCTCATCCTCACCTACATCTCTGTACTTATTTCTTGCTCCCCTTCCCTTACTCTCCTACTCTTGGCTGAGTTTACTGCCCTTATCCTTAGAAATGCTTAGCTCTTGCTCTCTATCATACACCCCTTTGGCTCCTCCTGTCAGTGTTTCTTCCAGAAACTTCACCATTAAAAAAAAAAAAAAAAAAAAAAGGTAACCCGACTTCTCAAAATCCTCCCTTACTACTACGGCTGTGTCTTGCTTTTTACTATCCTAAGCTCCGTTGTCTGAGGAATGCATCTTACTCCCTATTAAAGCCCTACATCACTTATGGCAGTAAATAAATCTATCATTTAATTTCATCAGATTTATAAAATACATATAGGCACTCCCCTCCTAAATTCTGGGCACCTTCTCCATAAGTCAATGAGAGGTGTGTATTTTAAATGATTAATGAGATCACCGGAACCACTGTCAGTGCAAAATGCAGTAGTTCACCTGCTTAATACAGCTGGTGAAGGTCAGCAGCACTCAATTTTTTAGCGTATACAATGCACCTAGGAGCCATGATGAGGACAAATTATTAGCTAAAAACCTTCATAGCTACAATCACAAGCAGTTAAAACTATTTTTAATCAGAGGTACTGACAAATCAGAGTGAATTATTCTATCACTTTAGATCTAAGTCATTAAGACTACTGTCACTTAAAAAAAGATGCTACAAAAGGGTAATCAGGATATGAATTTATAGTAAGACTGCATTATAGTTTGACTTTTTTTAAGTGTTAGTCACATTTACATCTGAAATGTTTGTACCTCGTTACAAGCAGCACTTAAATTACTATAACTAAAAGAAAAAGCTGTTTACTTTGTGTATTTGCTGGCACTTTGTGTACTATCAGTCAATCCCTCACATTTATGTGGGTGTTTCACAAACCAACAAGGGAGAAATATAATAATCAGGAAAAACAGGTTAAAAACTAAAACACTCATGAATGAAGCAATTTCACTACAATGGAATTGGTTCAATTTTCATGAAACACACACCAAAAGTCTGACCTACAGGAATTTACGGAGAACTTTCATACACAGATTGTTTCAGACACTGAAAGGCAATTTCTGGATAACAGAATTTAGAAACTCATCAGCTGGGAGAGAGATAAATTTACAAGTCTACTTCCCTTACTGTTTTTTTTGCAGGCTACAGCTTAATGTAGCAGTTTTTTTCTTTTGTGAAAGCAGAATAATGGACTTTTAAAAATAAAACAATTGTTCTTTCACAGACACAGTGACAGCTACTGGGCTTTAGGCTTTCAACATTTATCAGTGAAAAAGGGAAAGATCCCTGCTATTTGAAATACATATATATTTCTAAGTCTGGGGGTCTCAAACAGGGTCACGAGATTAGTATGAGGGGGATGCAAGCCGGGTGCATGGCAGGGCTGCAGGCTGTCAGTCCCAGCCAGCAGGGCTCTGAGTATCAGTGCTTGACACTGACAGCCAGTGCAAGCAGTCCTGGTGAGGACGCGCATCACTGACAGAAGCAGCTAGTGTGGTCATACAAAACTGATTTAGTTACTGCAGTGGCTGCACGTCAACATAACTTAAGTCAATTTTGTTTTGTAGTATAAACATGCCCTCAGTCTGCTGTGAAAAGTGATACTGACAAAGTTTCTTCGTGCCCCCCTCCCAGTATTAAACAGTAACTATTTAAAAAAATAACTTTTCTGGTTATAACAATAATTTGCTAAAAATGTGTTTTAGTCTTCATTTAAAAGCAGCGAGAAAAGGTAAATTCGTCTTAAACAAGAGTTATACATTTAGCATTTAAAAGTGTTAAATACAAAAATGTTTTTAATTGATAAGAGGGAGGGGATCACACTCAGGGGTTTGCCGTTTGAAAGGGATTGTCAATACAAAATGTTTGAGAACCCCTGTTATAAGTCATTAAACTGCCTACAGTGTGGCTTCTATTTCTTGTTACACCTCAGTAATGTCAGAAATCCATTTAAACAATGGCAGGGTCTACAGAAAAATAAAATCTGACTAAGCCTGAAGTCAAGCAGCTGTCTTCAATTATATACCCAGACTGTCTTTTGATCATCTTAGAAAGATGATGATACGGTTAAATAATAGCCCTCTAGCATTCTGCAGTTTAGGTACAGAGGAAGCAGGAGAAAAAAAACAAACAAAACCAGAAAGACATTATTGGATCTGCTCTTACACACTTAGGGTATGTGCCTAAACCGCAAAAAAAAGATCTGCGGGCACCAGGTCTCAGAGGCCAGGTCAATTGACTTGGTCTCGCAGGGCCCAGGCTGCAGGGCTAAAAACTGCAGCGTAGGTATTCAGGCTTGGGCTGGAGTCCGAGTGCTGAAACCTGGTGAGGAGGGAAGGTCTCAGAGCCCAGGCTCCAGCCTGAGCCCCAATGCCTACACCTACATTTTTAGCCCCACAGCCTGAGCCCAAGTCAGCTGAGGGTATGTCTACACGACCTGCCGGATCGGCGGGCAGCGATTGATCCAGCAGGGATCAATTTATCGTGTCTAGTCTAGACGCGATAAATTGACCCCCGAGGGCTCTCCCATCGACTCCTGTACTCCAGCGCTGTGAGAGGCACAGGCAGAGTCGACGGGGAGCAGCAGCAGTCGACTCACCGCGGTGAAGACACCACATAAGTTGCTCTAAGTACGTTGACTTCAGCTATGTTATTCACGTAGCTCAAGTAGCGTAACTTGGATCGATTTCCCCCCCCCCCCCCCCCCCCCGCCACAGTGTAGACCAGGGCTTAGACTCTGTGCTGGGTGTTTTTCTTTGCAGTGCATATCCTACAAGATTGAAGACAGTATGTGGAAAAAAATATGGTGATGTACAGGCATGTGGTCTGCTAAACTTGTCATTTTACATCAACAGCTCAGATCCAGACTTCTTCCTAATGGTTTTCCATGTGCAGTTTTAAGTTAAAGACAAATGATATGCCTGCAAAACACATATTACATTGGGTTCAAAATCTGATTTAAAAATGTCTTATTGCTTTATTGGGACTCTCAAAGAATTCATGTTTACTTCAATGGCAGCCTGGTTCAACGTTTGTACAGAAGGCATTGACACCTTTTTGGCAGAGGTCAAGCTAAACCATGCATATTAAAATGATGGCAGAATTAAACATAATTTATTTTGTGAATTATACAATTTTTCTTTTATAAAATAAAAAGAGCAACCATCAGAAAACAGATTTTCTGATGTCAGGTGTTTTAAAAAAAACACAACTTAGAAAGATTCCATGGATATATTTTACAGAATGTGAATACAGTATGGTTCTATGAAATTACAACTTCTAAAGGTTTATACACTTATGAAAAAAAAGTTTAAGTTAAACTACTAGCAATGTTCTCTTTTCTTGGACTTAAAAGTGCATAATTCAGGGATTTTACACATTTCTCAGCCACTTTTTTTTTAAAACAGTCTTACACACACAAACCACACCAGGTGTTTTCTTTTAAGGATTTCATCATTTTAAAACAGTTCAGTGTAAAACTTATTACATCTTTTTTTCTGGAGAGTCAAGCCAATAGGATCGGTCAATAAGTCTCTTTGGCAGTCTTAATATCAACGGTGGTCTCTCTGAACTCTCTATAAATGATGCTCTGGAAGAAGGCAACCGACTGGTTGATTCAGTTTGTATAGTTTCAACATTGCTCGGTAGAGTTCCCATGTCAGATGCACTACTATCATCTGCCGCTGCAAGAGCCTGGTCATTTGATGTTTCCTGAAATTGGCGATCTACCTTTCCAGGGTCATCACCTAAGTCTCCCCTAGTGGTAGTAATACTGGAATCCTTGTCCAACAGTCCACTTTCACCATCTACTGTGTACTCATCCTTACAGTCACTTGTTCCCAGGACAGGGGATGGAGACTCATTTTCTCTTTCATTTAACTGGGTTGTGGTTGTCCAAGAGATACTACTGTCACACTCAGTATTTTCTTGTATTCCAGTCTCCTTATCGCTATCACTGTCAATTGTAATCACAACTGGAGAAGAATGTGCTGAGTTACCTGTGTGATGTCTCCTGTGTTTCTTCTTGTGCTTTTTCTTTTTCTTTTTGTGGTGTCTGGTCGTGTCACTAGCTTTTCCTTCATAAATAATCTCTACACTTGGACTTCTTGTCTTTTTTTTCCTCTTTTTATGTCTAGTCCCAATGCTTGCTTGGTTGTCTAAAAGGCTGTCCTGATTTTTGTAGCAACCACTGTATTTTGACAAAGACTTCTGCAGGTCACTTCCTTTCCCTTCACAAGGGCTTGTTGCATTCTCCTTGTGTGCATTCTCCAAGTGGCGAGTTTTGTATTTCCTTTTTCCACCAGGCTTTTCACATCGCATTCTATCTGAAGCAGTCCGAGATCTATTACTGGATCGACTCCTTGATCTGCGTCTTTCATAATAGTAATATCGGCTTTCATTGTGACCTCTCTGATTTCGAGTATTTGTCCTTTCAGAAAAGGACTGTATTCTGAACTCTGGACTAGCTGACTGCCTTGAATAATGAGCTCTGGCCTGAGTTCTCCTCCTGTATGAGGATTCATAACCATCTCTGTCCATGTTTCTACTGTAAAAAGTGTATTCCCACTGGTATCTACTTTGGTAATTATCTCTTACATAATAATGATCACTGTCTCTGCTCCGTGATCTTCTTCTACTATGATCATTACTCCGGGATCTTGACCTGCTTACATCTCTAGATATAGTGCTCTCACTACTTAGAGACACTGTCTGGCTTTTTCTAGATAAACTTATGTCTCGAGGTCTTGACTGCCTTTTGTCTCTTTTGCTCCTATGTCTGCTACTATCTCTGCTTCTTGATAGTCTACTTTTTAACCTTTCTTTGCTATGATGTTTCCTCCTGGCTCTCTGGCCATGGCTGTCTCTGTTGCGGGAGTGTTGTGAATAGGATTCTGAACTCCTTGATCTCCTCCTCCTGGATAATCTGTGGCTGCACGGAGAGCACACCCTATCCCTTCTTGTAGAGGAACTTTGTAATGAGTCCTTTATAGACAAATCTTTTATTTTAGTTGTATCTTTCTCATTCTTTTTTGACTTCATCTTCTTATGCGAGGGTGAGGTGCTGCTTTTACGGCTATATTTACCATCCTTAGTTATAGGAGAGCATGGCGATGAGCACCCACTAGCATCGCTGACACTAAAAACGTGAAACTGGATGGACTGTGGTTTCTTCACATCCTCACTTTTCCCATCATCAACCGACTCCTCAGAGTCCGAGGACAGCTCAACGAGTTCTGGTGTTCTTTCAGCTAATGGCTTAACATACCCAACAATGACGCAGTTGTCGGAAGAAGAATCAGTGTCACCATCTGGGGCTGCATTATCTTTTAACTGCCCTTGCAGTTCAGTGCCATTTCTACTAGGTTCTTCATCAGAAGTTTCCGAAGTATCCAAAGGAGAAGCCACGGCAACATGAACCTGCTCTGAGCTGGAATACGACGGCCCTGGAGTTTCATCATCCCAAGGTGCCCGATCAACACTAGTTGTGGATGCATTATGATCTGGTTCTTGCGAATCTGTCTCATCTGGAGATATTGTAATAACTGATGATTCCGACTGGCTTCCTTCTTCATATGAAGGAGCAGGACAATCATAATTGGCATGCTGGTCGTATGCCTCTATGTTAAAAGGACATCGGGCAAAGCTGATGAATTCGTGTAAAAAGTGGTTAGTACGATGGAGCAAAAAAGGCTTTAAGTCATCAGAAAAGGCCTGACTCTCCAAATCATATCTAGTCACGTTACTCATGATGATATGCTGTACAATATTGACTAGAGACCCATGGGCACCAAACAGGACTGTCAGCTCACGCTTCAGCCATGGAACTAGTCTGTGAAGACAAGCGGGGTTCCGGCGGAAAAACTCAGCTGAAATGTCTCTATAACGACCACCATCTTGAATATTTCTAACACGCACACCAGAACGATACAGAGCTCTTCGGAAATTAATTATATCTTGTTCTTGAATTTGCCGCAGTGATCTACCCTCTGCACTAGCTTGTCTCCTTGATGCAAGTCGTCTAATCATTTGATGAATTCCTCCATCTCTTTGCCCTACTGGTTGACCGGATAATCCTTCAAATAATATCCCATTATCTGGAGGTGACAGTGTTCTTCGAGAAGAGGAACTCCTTCGAGGATAAGCTGATGTATGACGTTCCCTTGTTAATGTAGTACGGTAACGAAATCTCCGCCCATCGGGGCTAGCAAAAGAGCCATTCTGCAAAGGCCTGAGTACGTACTCCTTGAAATCATCTTCAGCTCTCACTGTATGGAAGATCGAATGGAAAGGCTGCTTGCAGAGTGGACATTCAGCTTTGTTTTTTGACCATTCCTGTACACAACGAAAGCAGAACCTATGCAAGCAACGATCTAAGTAGGCCACATTGTCAAATCTGTCCAAGCAGATTGGACATTTTGAGTCTGGAGATGTATCTGTTGGCATTGTCTGATGCAGCTTGCTTGTGCCAGCTTTAGGTGAAAAACTGCTATCCACCGTAAACTCCTCGGTTGTTGATGTTATGTTCTACAAAAGAAAAATGAGGCAAACATCAATAAAAGCTTTGCTAAACTTTTCCTGATCAAAAAAAATGATACGAAGGTGAACCAAACAAACAACTAATCTTGTAACAGTTTTTTCTGAGAGTCGAAAATAAAGAATGAACAGCAGCAAACACTGCTAACCCATTAGACCAGAAGAAATTGACATGTAACTGCTTAAGTTATTAAACTCCCCCTGCAGTCTCTCCCCCCAGAAATTTAGGAAATATTAGTGGTTAAATAACATCCTAATGCAAACAGAGCAAAGGAATAACCAAAAGATACATGGGACCAGATGCTCATGTTATGTACATCAGGGATTCTTCATTGAAGTGGAACCACCCTGATTTACACCATCGGAGAATCTGGCCTATTAGGCAGAGAATTGCCCAGAAGTCTTTATTTTTAAGTGTAGCTCCCCATCTGTGTCCCAAAACATTTTAGATCAATACACAAGAGCAAGCTGGTTTACTATCCTATAGTCTGTTCAGTGGATTACCAAAATATACATTTGGTTATTCATCTCTAAGCTTTGATGAGCCACAATTCCCAATAACTGGAAAAAATGTAAATACTAATGTTAAGAGTTACTCCCATTCTTTCTGACTTTCAATGTCTCCTGTCTTCATTTTAGTGTTTGTTCTTCCCACCTTGTAAGCGTCTACTATTTTTTATTTTCCTTATCCTTTTCCAGGAGCCTCTGCAAGGTCAGCAGCCAGTTTCCCTCTGCAGTCCTTCCATGTATAAAGCAACTTCTGAGATTGATGCAGACAAAATCTGACCGATTAGTCAACTTTACATTGCATAATGCTGCTATGGGGAATTGACTGGGATTGAATTATCCCCTAGTCAATTTTACTCACAGCCAGTATTGCTTTGCTCAAGCACTACATTGCTGGCCAATTGTTCACAGGCCAAGATGCATCTGAATGAATGGGACAAGTGGTGGGAAAGAATGGAGAAGCATTTACGTTTGTGATTTGCCACAAATGATTTTAAGATGCCTCAAATTCTTCTATGGATAGTCAGAGGAGATCACTGTTTCAGCAACACTTTTGCACTTGATTTTTACATCATGACACATTACAGCGGATGACGACTTCTATTGACATCAACGTATATTTATTTTGGGCAATTACTTTTACATAGGTACAGTAAATAGGTTGTGACTTACCAACTATTGCATGTACACATAGCAAATTTGTTTAAAGTAACAAAGAACATAAGAGCTTTTGCCTTTAAAAAAGCCCTGTGTTGGTGTGTTTGAGGGGGTTTTTTTAAGACCAGTTTAAGGGTTGCAGGCTTCCTAGAACAACCTTTGCTAACATTCTGACATCACCAGCCAAGCAGACAATTTCATACATAAGCTCTAGGAATTCTGAGACGCTGCCACCCTCCCAAGCTTCCTGTTTTGGGTGCAGGCTTTTATTTTTCAAATTATTATAACATTTTAGTGCAAAGGATAAATAATTATAGTGATTGATCTTTTCTATACTAGGGAGGGTATCATCAGTTGGCTATTTCCACACAAAAAATCAAGATGTTTATCATAGTTGTTAGACTTCAAACAAAAGTGTATTTTTTGTATTTTTTCAAAGGTGGTTAATTCTCTAGTGTCTGATCAAGCTGATCATCCTATTAATTCTACTATTATTTTTGGTCTCTATACTACCACCAGTAATCATGATCTAACAAAGGTGTATTATTGATGTAGCTAATACTACTCACACAAAAACTATATTAAAATAAGGTTGCAAAGTGAAGCACTCAAAAGTTAGGAAATGCCAGAATTAATTCAGCCCCTTTGTGCATATGCATTTTGATATAGTCTTTAATTACCAGTCCAAATTCCCCATCCCCTCCAACCAACTTCTGGATCCTCATTTAATCTTAGTCTAAATTGCCCTCTCTCACACCAGCTCTTTGTTCCAATTTCCTTACCTAGTCTGGTTCAGTCTACTCTCTGGCTGTTTGCCCAGAAAGTTCCCATCCGACCCACTGCACCCACCCCTTACCCCACCTCAGTGGCCACCCTTCCCCAAACAGTCTGCTTGCCCAAACAGTGCCAGCCTCCCACTCACCACACCCCCAGGCTCCTTAACCCAACCTATACCTTCTCCCTAGGGTTGCCAACTGTCTAATCACACAAACCCAAACACCTTTGCCCCATCCCTTGCCCGTTCCCCAAGGCCACACCCATCCCACCCCTTCTCCAAGGCCTCACTCCAGTCCCCCTCTCTCCGTAGCGCTCTCTCCCCCCCACCCTCACTCACTTTCATCAGGATGAGGTAGGAGATTGGGGTGCGGACTATGGGCTGGAACAAAGGGCCAGGGGGTTTGGCGTGTGGGAGTGGGCTCTGGGCTGAGCATGGGGCAGGCGTTTGGGGTGTGGAAGGGAGTGAGGGCTCCAGGCAGGCGGCGCTTACCTCGGGTGGCTCCTGGAAGCAGTAGCATGTCCGGCAGCGGCTCCAAGGTGGCCAGGTGGCTCTGCATACTGCCCCTGCCTGAAGGAACTGCCCCTGCAGCTCCTAGTGGCCGTGGCTCCCCGTTCCCGGCCAATGGAAGCTGCAGAGTCAGCGCTCGGGGTGGGGGCAGTACACTGAGACCCCCTGGCCACATCTTCGCCTAGGAACCACAACATGCCAGCCGCTTCCAGGAGTGGCATGGAGCCAGGGCAGGTAGGGAGCCTGCCTTAGCCCCACTGCACTGCTGGACTTTTAGCAGTCTAAAATCTCCTGGATTGGCTTCAGTAGCCTCCGGGAGATCGAGCCCGATTCCAGGAGACTCCTGGCCAAACCGGGAGGGGGTTGGCAACCCTACTTCTCTCTGCCCACTCAGGTCTGGTTCTTCAAACCCACCACATCTGAGTCAGGCTGCTCTTCCTCCAAATTCCTAGACACAGGCAGGGGCAGTATTGACAGCACAGGAGTTACAGTCTCCCTGTTCTCAGTCCCTGGTGCTGCAACAGCCAGCAGCAGCAATTGCAAGTGAAGTCCTACTCAGCCCCCGGGGTCCTGACTGCAGCACACGCATTCCAAACAATCTTCAGTTTCAGTATTTAGTTCCCAAACTCACAAGTCTCTACTGAGCATGTGTGAACAGAGAATTTTTAAAGGCTCATAACTTGTCCATATTTGAGCCTTCCCCTTCTCCCCTCAGAAACAGCAACAGGTCCACCCATAACACCAGGGCAATCCCCTTGCCAAATTTCAAAGCATGGAGGCACTACAGCTTCTCAACAAAATAGAAAGATTTTTACTAATGCGGGCAAAATAAGTCTCCCCTAATCTTGTTCTCAGAAACAAGCTGCACCATTTTTTACTGAAATTATTTCGGCCCAATTAATTGACATTTGGCAATGTGAAAGCAGGGGGGGAGGGAGGATGAAGTGTCAGGCACCCATAATTATAGATGGTTCTACCAGCTACACCTATAATATAACTAGACAAGAACTCAGGTAACTGAATTGATACATGAGCCAACATATAATCCAAATTATTTATCCACAGCTGTACAGACTCAGCAATGCTCAGAGAAGTAAATTGTAGTCTATTTGTCACTAATTCAGTAAATATGATTAAAGGACCAAGGCAGCAGAACTTTTAAGTATGAAGATACCATTGTAACAGTTGGTTTTCTGACCATAAGCATAACTTTAACATGTTATGTGTAACAATCTGTATACAGTTGAACTGTTGCAAACATGTGAACAGATGTACTATAAAAACATTAAGAACTGATACTTTTTTTTAACAAGACAAGCGAAGAATCAAAGTGTATACAAAGCTGTGTGCATCAACTTCATTTCTGAACACTGAAGTATCTCTCCCAGTGTGAGAATTTCAAATTCGAAGTATTTCTAATTTGTCTATCATTGTTATATTAAGGACTGGAACGTGGCCTGCTAAATTTTCAGGCTTTGAGTGAATGAGAAATATGAAATCTTGGACAACTGACTTGATAAGTCTCACTGTGGTCTTTTGTGGTCATGTACAGTTGGGCTCTGTGTTTCTATTTAGAACGGTTATTTGACCAGTTTTGAAAACAGAAGGTATGTCCAAGTGATGGGAACTCTTACTCCCTATAGGAAGCCTACTTGAAGACAGCTGGTAACTAACAAACACTGTACATTGCTGTCAAACTCTCCATATAGCCCATAGTGACAGTTCAACTAGTCTGTCATAGCGGCTCAGCCGAACATTAAGAAAGACACTGAAGGGCAGGAGGCTGCAAAGTGCCTGTTAGTTCACTCTATCTCCACACCCAGATTTACCACAAGTCAGGCAGAATCCAGCCGGACCAGGGGTGCGGGGCTGGGTTGCCAGAGTACTCTTTGCTCAGTCTCCCCAGCTCCTGCTGACCCGAACTCCTGTCCCTGCAAGAGTTTAGAGGATGGGGAGGGGCTATTGACAACTCACCTGTTGAATCACAAGGCACCCGGCCCTCAGATACTGGCTTTCTACCTGTACCTCGCAGGAAGGTACAAGATCTGACCCTGATGAGCGGGTGAGGGGGGGAGCATTTCCTGAACCAGCCTAACAAATAGGTTCCTGACAGGGCTGGGCACGAAGCCGCCTCTGCCCAGGCAGCCTCCCGCCTCACAGACCTGATCGCCCCAGGAGCGTCCCCCCACGGACCCGCTGTTCTCAGGCCCAACCCCGCCATTTCCCTTCCCCCCCGCCTGAGCAGCAGAAACGGAGACCTCCCCCGCCAAGGGCGCGGCCGCTCCCGAGTCCAGCCTCCCGCCCGCCCGGCCCGCTCACTCACAGCGGCGGCGCTGTCCGATGCGGGCGGCTCGCCCTCCCCGCGGGGCTGCCCCGGGTCCGCCGCTTTGAGTCTCTGGCGGCGGCAGCGGGCGGGGCCGGGACCGGGGCCAGCGCGCGGCTCTTCTCCCCCGTGACGAAGGCGACGGCGGCGCCCCCGCTCTGTGAGGTAATTCAGTGGGTCCCCCATTGACTAATGACCACCCGCCCGCTGCACAACGAGATGGCCGGGCCCCGAGCAAGACAGACACGCCGCAAGGGCTGCTGGGACCGGAAACGACTTGTTCGGAACTCCACGACTTACCGCGACGCCCCCTACGCAGCCTCCAAGCGGGCGGAACGCCGGCCACGTGACCGCTCCTGGACGCCATCTTGACTCCGGGCGGCCTCGCCCGGAGATACTTCACTACTCGCTTTGCGCAGGGTAGGCGCTTCCAGGCCCAACCAAAGAGGGTGGCTCGGAGCGCGTGCCCGTCTAGCTTTGTGTCCATGGTGATCTCCCCTAGCCATGCCCCACGCACGCGCCGCCGCGCCCAGCCCGCACCATGGCGCCGCTGAGCCGCCGCGCCCGGGACTGGCTTTACTCGCTGGTAGGTGTCCGCGCCGCCCCCCGGCCCGGTCTGTTAGGGGAGTGCAGCAAAGCCTCCGCTCTCGGGTCCCTAGCCGCTGGCTGGGGAAACGAGCCGCAGCCCTGCGTGGGCAGCAGGTACCGCACGGATGGTTCTTTCCTTCCACCTGCCCTTGGGGACCCGCCTCCTACGGGACAACCCAGGGGCGCAGTTACCCTCCACACCGTACATTTCCCCTATTTCCATCAGGCCTTCGGTTCCAGGGCCTAGGGAGCCAGAGATCCTGCCCTCCTTTGAAGCACTGAATGCCCTGGCTCAGAGCCAGAAAATACCATGCTAACGCGGGCAGGTACTATACCAATGCTGTCCCCACTATTACCCTATATAATCAGTATTTCATTAGTCTCTGGGTTGGACGCCTAAACTTTTAGGCAAGGGCTGGTAAATGATGACCATTTGCAAATAGTTTAAATAGGAGACCAATATTCAATAGAGGTATATTATATTGGTAATATACCTCTTGCGGATACAGACTAACATGGCTCCTACTCTGAACTGTATATTGGTAATGCAAAATACCTACCTTTCCAAACATTATATATTTTCTTCTAACAGATTCTTCTCACCATTGTATTACTTTCATGGGGATACGTTATTTATGCAACAAGAATAGCAGCTCGGTGGCAACTTGAGAAGGACTACCCTGATCAAATGCTGAATTTTTAAAGGAAACATTACAGATGGACGGCATCTGGATTTTCACACCTGAACATATTTAAAACCAAATTTGAGGACAGAAAAGATTATTTCCAACTAATGGTGTGAGAAGTTATGACCTGACCACATAATTTAAGTTTAACAGTGGCAGAAGGCTTCAAGAAAAAAAAAAAATCAAGCTTCCTGCACAATTAAAAGGATCAACAGAAATACAGGCAATGCATGTTGTGTGACACTGAGTTTTCTTAATAAATAAATATAGAAAATGAGCACCAGACTAAGTAGCAGCCAAGGAAGAAATGTACACCAAGTGTATGTTCAGTTGGTTTGCAGAATGTCTTCTCTTTTACAGACTTAATGTCTTTGCTAAAGATTTTGTAATGTTTAAAATATGGTACACGTGTTGAAGTCCAGTGATGATATGGCAGAAGTAACATTATTTAAAGGTGATTCAACATTTTCCTTCAGTTCACCTTAATAATATTTGGCCCTCAAATAGTCTTATTCAGCAACAGCTTATCCATAGCAACTCTTTCCTATTAAAATTGATTATGCTAAAGTTTTTCATTGATGGAGTAAGCAAGTGTAACTGCAGCAGCCTCAACCGAGTTGTGTTTAGAGGTCTGCAGATGTGTCTGGCATCTTGGCTATGGCCTAGTAAAGTGCTAGTCACAGATGTTACAGTGACATAACTCACACTATCTTCTAGTGATATGGTATGCTGACCTTCAGGAATAGTCAGGTCGAGGGTGGCTGAGGAATTTTGGAATACTGCTAGTCAATGAAGTGGATCAAATATTTGAAATAGGGTTATTTCCTGAAAGGAACAAGTATTCATAGAAATGTGAGTACGAATAACTATTTGTCACAGTTTGTTTGTTTACTCATCTTATTTTGCTGTTGATTCATACAATTAAAGCTATCATGTTTTACCAAACCCTCTCATACAGATGATTTTGAAAAAAGAATTGTAAGATTTTGTAGTTTATAAACTTTACAATATTGCTTGAGTGTTCAGAGTTCTGGTGGGACTTCCACAATAAATGAAACAGAGGCTATGTAAACTAATATCTTATTAAAATTATTTCTCAATAATATCTGACTTAAGAGTGGGACAGTTACTTTTCCAAAATGCTTTCTAAATTTTACTGCACCTGTGCATTACCTGCTGAGCTGATTTGGTTTTTTTTGCTGTATCTTCCTGTTTGGTTAAATACAAATACATGACTAGAGATACATAATTGGTTGCTAAAATGGATAAAATGCAGATAATCTGTTGCCTGTTAAGACAAGAAGATTGTATTACTAGTACATTGGACTGAAAGCCTACTACTAGAGTCCATTTCATACAGTCAATCATGAACGTTTTGTTACTATGTGAGTAACTTCCTTAACTTGCCTTGCACTAAAGAAAAGTCTGGAAATGGTCTTTGCTATTCCTGCTATACCTAGAAGGAAATAAGATAACATGAGAGTTTCCTGAAAGCAACTTTATTGTTTTACATATCTGGAAATATTTAACACTTTTTATAGGAACAAAGCTAGAGTTTATAACCTTCAGTGATGACCAGTAGGCTCTTCTTTGAATGGTGGGATTATTTCTCCTGTCTCTAGAATTTTGTCACCCTAATGAAATCAAAAAGCTTATGGTGAATATTTTGTCATGGGTCATACTACTGTCTAAAATATATAATATGCAAGTGCATAAAAGTACTATTCTTTTTATGAGAGACACAATATGGGTGAGGCAATATCTTTTAATTGAACCAACTTCTGTTGGCGAAACAAGCTTTCAAGGGAATATTATCCATTCTGAAGAAAATATTGATGCTTCTAAAGGTCTATATCACATTGTTTTCCTTAGTCAGCATTTAACATTTTTGTACCAAGTGCCCAAAGTACTGAATACAGTTATTTTAATTTTATTCCCTGTACCACTGCTGCCCTCACACTCAGACTCATAGACTTTAAGGTCAGAAGGGACCATTATGATCATCTGGTCTGACCCCCTGCATGCTGCAGGCCATAAAACCGTCCCTACCCCTTCCCTGGACTCTGCTGCTGAAGTCCCCAATCCTGTTATTAGTGACTTCAATCGGCAGAGACCCACCTGCTAGAGATCCCTGCCCCATGCTGCGGAGGAAGGCGAAAAACCTCCAGAGGCTCAGCCAATCTGCCCTGGAGGAAAATTCCTTCCCGACCCCAAATATGGCGATCAGTAATACCCCGAGAATATAGGCAAGAGTCTCCATCCTGACCCCTTTTAGCCATTATGCTATTTACTTACCATTGCTTGGTTTTCCTTGACTACTATGTTTTACCATTAAACCATTCCCTCCATAAACTTATCTAACTTAATCTTAAAACCAGACAGGTCCCTCGCCCCCACCGTTTCCCTCGGAAGGCCGTTCCAATATTTCACCCCTCTGACGGTCAGAAACCTTCGTCTAATTTCAAGCCTGAACTTCCCCACGGCCAGTTTATATCCATTCGTTCTTGTATCCACGTTAGTACTAAGCTGGAATAATTCTTCTCCCTCCCTTGTATTAATCCCTCTAATATATTTAAAGATAGCAATCATATCCCCTCTCAGCCTTCGCTTGGTCAGATTAAACAACCCAAGCTCCTCTAGTCTCCTTTCATACGACAGGTTTTCCATTCCTCTGATCATCCTAGTGGCCCACCTCTCCCTTCCCATTTGTTTTCTTTATCCATGAGGCCGACATGTTACAAGAAAATATTAATTTTAATTAACTCACTGGGTATATCCTGTGCTTCATTGCAACAATACCATATGGCCTTTTCTGCAATAAAAAACAGATTAGTCAGGATAAGCTTTTTGAAAGATGGCTGATTAGAAAAAGCTGTTTTCCATATTGCCAAACAGCTAAAGCGTTGAATACAATTAATATTAAGCAGCCCCAGCTTCTCTCCACTACGTTACTCTTAGTTTAAAACTAGAAGTATACAGAATAAAAACACCTCGAACAGGACAAGTTTTCAAAATACTTTATAAATGAAAAGGCTCTCCCAGGGTAAAGATCCACAGGCAATGGCCTAATAAGAGTGTTCACTGAATTGTGGCGCAGTGATAATGTTATTACTTCTTCAGGAAAGCAGTGAGCTTTATTCTGTCAGTGAATAGTAAGGAAGCAGGAGTGAGCAAGACCAGGATACAAGTCAGCTACAAACAAAACACAAATCAAACTCTTAATCATCAAGGCTTATGCAGTTTGAACTAACCTTGTCTGACCAAACATATAGACGAAGCAACATAAAACTGTCCAAACATAAAGGAGCTACTCTGCAAACATTCATTGCAACATGTAGCTCTCACTATGTGGGTTGTGGAAAAACCTGGTTTCCCCCAGAATAAACTAAATGCAACTTCATGGATTTTTCCATTCTCAATTGTCACTTTGAAATATTTACATAAGTATTTCCAAGTTTTCTGTTGCTAAAAATGTTAGCTTTCCAAGGCTGAAAATCAAGCGTAACTATTCTAGAAAAGTTAAATGGGAAATGAATAACCTTGATAGGCTCATTAAAACTAAGAGGACATATGTTACAGAACTGTCTAGAAGCCTAAAGTGAAGGATGCTGAATGGAGACACTGGTGACTAGAGGGAGGCACAGGTACTCAGTGAAATCACTTGTCACTGTATGTTGACAGAGGGAGTATATCAAGTTATAAACTGATGGGAGCCAGAATGTTGCAGCTGAGTGGGGGATGTTGCAGGCTGTGGCCTATGGGGCTACAGTGAACGGGATGTATGTCAGGGCTACTGGCATGTGTGTTGAGGATAGGGAATGGTGGTTGGACTTTATGCGGGATGTGAGGAGCATTCAGGAGGTCTGTGTGGGATGGGATACATATGGGTGGGGGACCTTTACTGGCTAACTTACTGCAAGTGGAGAGGGGGCAATTTCCTAAATATACAGGGCCCCAAAATTCTTTAATCCAAGCCCATTCATAAGGTGTTTTTTCTTATTTTAACTGTAGAATCAATACTGCAGGCAGATGATTAACATTCAGTGCTTAATCCCAGTGCATATATTTGTTCAGTGGGCCTATAGATGAAAACAGTGTCAAGAAACAAGCAACTGAATGGACTGAAGTAGGTTTTTTTTTTTTAAGAAAAAATATGTAAGCCTTATCAATAGTTATTAAGCAGCAAGAAACAGAAAACAGTTATGTTCATCTCAAGAAGTACAGAAATTTGTTTCTTTACATAGTGTGCCAACAAATGACACTTGTCTATTGAAGTGGAAAACCAGAAGATCTGAATAGTTTTCTAATCCTGCAAGTGAAACATTTTCAACACCACTAAAGTGTACCCAGACAAAAATAAAGCAAAAGAATTCTCGGGTGCAATCACCCTTAACTTTTGACTTCATGGCAGATCACAGGTGCTGTGTTTTCTGTTGTATGGGATTTTTTTTTAAGGAGAAAAAGTGGAAGTGTTTCCAGCGAAGGAAAGTAAATGGTATTAGCAGGGTCCAGCATATACCTTCTGCACCCAAATACAACATGCAGGTTTCTATACTTACCATTATATGGTATTTGGTATAGTAGTCAACAATCCAGGCAGGAATAAGGAGCCAACCTACAGTATATACACCAGCTCTGTACAGCTTGAAAGTCTGGAAATAAAAGTAAATGAGATTCCATGTTATTTTTCCTTACATTTTAGTATATACAAGGCCCCACTTCAACCTTTAATACCAGCTTTGCTTTTGTCTAGTTATTTTCAAGTGAAGTTAGCATCCAATAAGGCTGGCTAGATAGGCTTTAGTCTCGGGGCTTATTTATTCACAGGAGAACCCCTCAGCAGGACAGGGTTGGGGGCTAGGGGACCCCTGTGATCAAGGCTGCCCCGGAGTGGGAACGCCTCAGCAGAGCAGGGTTGGGGGACCCGGGCCTCGCTGACCTGCAGCCGCCAGAAGGAGCCCGGCTGCAGGAAGCGCTTCCAGAAGCGGTCCACTGGCCCGAGTTTCTGCGGGGGCAGAACGGGCTCGCGCGGACTCAGCTCCTGGTCCTTGAGCCAGCGGCGCCGCAGGGCGCGCAGCTGCTGCAGCCGCAGCTTCTCGTCGGGGGTGTAGCCAGCCATCCCGAGCGCCGCTCGCCCAGCGCCGCAAACGCGACCTTCTCGAGGACAGGACACACCGCCAGAGGCGCACTCTGATGGCGTCACCACATACGCTCCCTATTGCTCAGGGAGAGGCGCAGTCTATGCGCTTCACCGACGCCGGAAGCGGAGACTCGGTGCTTCCGGTAACTTGTGTTGTCAATCACAGGCGCTATCAGGAAGGGATAAACTGTGTTCCGCCCCCTGCTGCTGGGAGGCCACGTCTACTGCCTGAGCCCAGGCGCATGCGCATAGCGGCCCCGTTGCCTGGCACCTCCCCTGCTCCTGGGCTGCCGAATCCGCAAAGGCCGGTTGGAGCCACTGCGTGGGCAGGCCATAGCAGAGCGTAGAGCTGAGGGAGGGGGTGGGAAGGGGGCTAAAGACTGGTGGTTAGGGTTGCCAACTTTTTCTATTTGTAGAAAATTGAACACCTTTGCCCCGCCTCTGCCCCGCCCCTTTTCTGAGGCCACGCCCCCATCACTCCTTCCCCCTCCCTCCATCATCACTCGCTCGCCAGCACCCTCCCTCATTCTCACAGGGCTGGCAGGGCCAGATTAACACAGGGGCTCTAGAGGCTGCAGCTAAGGTGACCAGACGGCAAATGTGAAAAATCAGGACAGAGAGTGGGGGGTAATAGGAACCTATGTAAGAAAAAGACCCCAAAATTGGGACGGTCCCTATAAAATCGGAACATCGGGTCACCCTAGCTGCAGCCCAGGGCCTCGGGCTGCACAAAAATAAATCTATAATTAAATACAATTCAGTGGTACCAACCTGTCAATCGCAATCGACTGGTCGATCCTGGAGCCTCTGCCAGTCGATCGCAATCTCCAGGTCGCTAAAAGTCCAGCAGCGCACCAGGGCTCAGGCATGTCGTGGCCCCACGCTGCTCCTGGACAAGCAGGGGAAGCGGCCAGCCCCGTGCACTGCAGCTTCACCCCGTCACCAGCCTTGCACACCCACCCCCATTGTCAGCCACTGGACCCCCCACTCACTCTGGTGGGTGACCAGATGATGAGCAGGGATCTGGCCAGCAGCAGGACCCGCCAGTATTGATGTGAGGGAGACAGAAAATATGCGACAATTTGCCCGCTTTTAAGAAAGTCAGGACACCTGCAGGAGAGCTTAAATACGGGATTGTTCCTTTAAAAACAGGACATCTGGTCACCCTAGACAGGGATGGAGGAGGAGCTGGGGGCAGTTAAAGGTGGTACGTGGGGAGGGGATGGAGAGGAATCTGTGGGAGGGGGTGGTAACAGCTGGTGTATGAGGAAGGGGTTGGACTGGGGAGCTAGTGAGAACTGGGAATGCCAGACAGAACATTTCCCTTTGGAAGATGCAGAATCTAAACGTTTTGCAGGAATTTGTTGACTTCTCCCCAAATCTGGGGAGCATCTGGTGCAGAAACAGGCCTGAATTTACCTCCCTGAGCTGTTAACAGAAACAGCCAAAGCAGCAGTGTGCTCCATGTAACATCACACCCAGAAACCTACCCAAAAAGGACGTTAAGATTGCAGTGTCAAGCACTCACCAGTGCAGCAATTCTATATTTAAACCTTTGTAACCTCCATTCAGCTCTCTTGGGCATCATGGTACGGGTTTTAATTGCATCATCACATGCTATATTTCACACCGGACCCCTGCTCCATCCAGAGTACACATAGATGGTGCTCAGGGCCGGCTCCAGGCGCCAGCCCACCAAGCATGTGCTTGGGGCGGCGCCTGGAGGGGGGCGGCGCGGCGGGGCGCTCCGGCCCGAGAGCGGGGCCGCGACTGGGCTCGCCGCCCTCCCCGCGGCGCTCCGGCCGCCGGGGAGAGCAGAGAGCCGCGGCGGGCTCGCCGCCCTCCCCCCGGCGCTCTGCCCGCCGGGGGCTCTCCGCCCTCCCCTCGGCACTCTGGCTGCCGGGGAGAGCGGAGAGCCCCGGCCGGGCTCGCCGGCCTCCCCCCAGCGCTCTGGCCGCCGGGGAGAGCGGAGAGCCTCGGCCAGGCTCTCCGCCCTCCTCCCGGCGCTCTGGCCGCCAGGGGCTCTCCGCCCTCCTCCCGGCGCTCTGGCCTCCGGGGAGAGCAGAGCCGCGGCGGGCTCGCCGCCCTCCCCCCAGCGCTCCAGCCGGTCGGGGATTGCTCGGCGCCCTCCCCTGCCGTGCTGGCGGGGTGGGGGGGGGGGCGGCGGGTGGCTTTTTTGCCTAGGGCGGCAAAAAAGCCAGAGCCGGCCCTGATGGTGCTCACTGACTTGGGAGCCATTCAGTATTTCTTTTTATCCTCATGATTCCTTATGTTGCCCCTGGCATTATTTACTGCACATCCAAACCCCACAACAAATGCAGAACTACTTTCCTTACAGATTTTTCGATGGTGCTGTCATTGTAATATGTAGTTTGTTACAAGCACTAATGGGTTTATTTTCACAACACCCAACCGAGGTGAGGTGATATCACCACTTTATACATGGGGAGCTGAGGCACAGAGTCTGTCTCCTATTGCCATCTCAACCTCATTCCGAGTGTACACCTCCTCCCTTTTCCCCCTGCCTGCCCTCCCTTAGCAAGCTGAACCCTTCTATACCAATAATCCAGTCATGTGAGTATCCTACCAAGTTTCTGTTATGCCAACTATGTCATAGTTGAGTTTATTAACTAGCATTTCTAGTTCTTCCTGCTTATTCCCCAAACTTCTCACATTAGTATACAGACATCTACGATACTGATTGGATTTTCACTCTATGTTCTCTTGTCTATCCCTTATCCCTGCTATAAAAGCCCATGCTCCCCCCAGATTCTGACTCTTCTCCCAGGTCTCCATGTTTCTTTGACTTTTGTCTCCTTTGTGGGCTTTTGTCTCCTTCCCCACGTCAAACCTAGTTTAAAGCCCTGATCACTGGGTTAGCCAGTCTATATCCAAAGATGCTCTTCCCTTTCCTTGATAGGTGGATCCCATCTCTGCTGAGCTGTCCTTCTTCCCGAAACAGCATCCCGTGGTCAAGGAAGCCGAAGCCCTCCTGGTGGCACCATCCTTGCAGCCAGGCTGCATCTGTCTCTGCCTGGTCCCTTACCCTTGACTGGAAGGATCAAAGAGAACACCACCTGTGCCCCCAGTTCCTTCACCCTTATTCCCAGAGCCTTGTAGTCACTTCTGATCTGCTCAGGTTCACACCTCACAGTGTCATTAGTGCCACATGGATGAGCAGCCTGGGGAGTATTTAGAGGCTTGAATGATCTTCAATGGTCCCTCCACAATATCTGCTAGCCTGAACCTTCTTTGATGCAAATACAGAATGGGGCAGGAGCCTGGGGATTTCACCAGTATGCTTAGGTCTCTCACTAGTATAAACTGCCCATTATAAGTCCATGTCACTATGATATTAAGAAGACAGTCAACTTCTCCAGCAGAGGAGGTGAAATCCCTGCTATGGGGAGGGGAGAGATGGTACAACCCTCAGGCTCTCTGGCTTTATATAAGAGGGTATGCACAGAAAAAAACACTGTTTGGTTGCTATCACTGTTAATGGTTGCAACTGTAAAATTCAAAGGCAAATAGTAGCCATATAGCACTTTGATGTCAGCATCCCATAATGACTTACAGTAAACTGTATGGCTAATGCTATAAAAATGCTCACTCACTCCCAAAGAAACCCTATCTGATTCCAGCCCTGTTCCAAACATCCAGGGAATGGGTTAGATGAATCTCTGAAAATGAAGAATTCCAAATTCAGAGTGTGGCAGATGAAAGCCTATTCACAAACTGTTACAGTTCCAGCAATGGGGAGGAATTAGTCTGTAAATGCAAAGGACTCGCTGCAGTCTTTCAGGTCTCATCCAGATCCGTTCCCTCCAGGAAGTCAGCAGTTTAAGAATGGCTTCCTTGGAGCACTTTGGGAACTGGCTTGGATTTAAGAAGCAGAAGGCCTAGGGGACACTGATCCACCTCCAGCTGGCAAAGGTAAAAACACCAGAGTGCTCATGCTTTCCATGTGATGCCACCAACAGGAAGGCTGGAAGTTAGGTGGCAATCAACTGCATTTACATTATGAACATTTGATAGGAGTCAGTGCGGGGGGAGAGAATTTTAGCTCTGTCCATGCATCACACACTCCCCCCTGCTCTTGGGGAAGTTCAGTCTCCTCGTATTGAAGGTCCTAATGATCTGGGATGGTTTTGCTATTAGCATGGTAATTTATTATTTGTATTATTGAAGCATCTAGGAGCCCTGCTCACGAACCAGGACCCCATTGTGCTGGGTGCTGTACAAACACCAGAAAGTTTCTTCCTGACCCAAAGAGCTTATAATTATTTTGTGAGATTTCTTGCAACCTGTCTCACTTTCACTGAATTAGCCTCACCTACTTTTCTTGTCGTATGTACCCTGCAGTGCAGTCTGTGTTGTATTTAGCCACAGAGTGTAAAATCTGCTCTCTCACAAGCCCTAGAAGAGTTACCATGGTGATCATTTGAGCCTCAACTGTGTCCTTTTCCCTGGAAAGTCACAATTTTTTACAGTGCTATCTTTAATGTCATAATTTAACATCCATTTGGTGGGGAAAACACCACAGCAGCCCAACACTGTAGCATTTAGTTTCAGAAAGGGAACGACACAAAAATGAGGGTGTTAGTTAAACAGAAATTAAAAGGTACAGTGCCAAAAGTGAAATCCCTGCAAGCTGCATGGAAACTTTTTAAAGATACTATAATAGAGACTCAACTTAAATGTATACCCCCAAATTAAAAAACACAGTAAGAGAACCAAAAAGTGCCCCCTTGGCTAAACAACAAAGTGAAAGAAGCAGTGAGAGATAAAATGTGACGATAAGGCCGATAAGGCCATTGTGGAGAAACTAAATGAATTCTTTGCATCAGTCTTCACGGCTGAGGATGTGAGGGAAATTCCCAAACCTGAGCCATTCTTTTTAGGTGACATATCTGAGGAACTGTCCCAGATTGAGGTGTCATTACAGGAGGTTTTGGAACAAACTGATAAACTAAACAGTAATAAGTTACCAGGACCAGATGGTATTCACCCAAGAGTTCTGAAGGAACTCAAATGTGAAATTGCAGAACTACTAACTGTAGTCTGTAACCTATCATTTAAATCAGCATTTTTACCAAATGACTGGAGGATAGCTAATGTGACACCAATTTTTATAAAAGGCTCCAGAGGTAATCCTGGTAGTTACAGGCCAGTAAGCCTGACTTCAGTACCCGGAAAACTGGTTGAAATTACAGTAAAGAACAAAATTGTAAGACACATAGATAAACATAATTTGTTGGGGAAGAGTCAACATGGTTTTTGTAAAGGGAAATCATGCCTCACCAATCTACTAGAATTCTTTGAGGGGATCAACAAGCATATGGACAAGGGGGATCCTGTGGATATAGTGTACTTAGATTTTCAGAAAGCCTTTGACAAGGTCCCTCACCAAAGGCTCTTAAGCAAAGTAACCTGTTATGGGATAAGAGGGAAGGTCCTCTCTTGGGTTGATAACTGGTTAAAAGATAGGAAACAAAGGGTAGGAATAAATGGTCAGTTTTCAGAATGGAGAGAAGTAAGTAGTGGTGTCCCCCAGGGGTCTGTATTGGGACCAGTCCTATTCAACATACTCAGTCCTATTCAACATACTCATAAATGATCCGGAAAAAGGGGTAAACAGTGAGGTGGCAAAATTTGCAGATGATATAAAACTATACAAGATAGTTAAGTCCCAGGCAGACTGCGAAGACCTACAAAAGGATCTCACAAAACTGGGTGACTGGGCAATAAAATGGCAAATGAAATTAAATGTTGATAAATGCAAAGTAATGCACATTAGAAAGCATAATCCCAACTATACATATAAAATGATGGGGTCTAAATTAGCTGTTACCACTCAAGAAAGAGATCTTGGAGTCACTGTGGATAGTTCTCTGAAAACATCCACTCAATGTGCAGCAGCAGTCAAAAAAGCGAACAGAATGTTGGAAATCATTAAAAAAGGGGTAGATAATAAGACAGAAAATAGCATATTGCCTCTATATAAATCCAAGGTACGCCCACATCTTGAATACTGCGTGCAGATGTGGTCGCCTCATCTCAAAAAAGATATATTGGAATTGGAAAGGTTCAGAAAAGGGCAACAAAAATAATTAGGGGTCTGGAACAGCTTTCATATGAGGAGGGATTAATAAAACTGGGACTTTTCAGCTTGGAAAAGAGACGAATAAGGGAGGTTATGATAGAGGTCTATAAAATCATGACTGGTGTGGAATGGATCACTTGATGATTACCTGTTCTGTTCATTCCCTCTGGGGCACCTGGCATTGGCCACTGTCAGAAGACAGGATACTGGGCTAGATGGACCTTTGGTCTGACTCAGTATGGCCACTTTTATGTTCTTATATAATGTTGCATTTTTGGCAATGTAAACCATATTTACTTTGAAGGACTTTGAGTACCAGTATAAAGTGGATGTCTTTTGAAGCAGAATAACATTCTGGCAGATGAAACCCACCTGGAATACTCTGGAGCATTAGGATAGTTGGTAGAATGGGGAGACTGCAGAGAGCTGCTGGCTCTTAAGCTGGAGTCTAGGTTTTTCAGCTGGAGCAGCTGGACTTCAGTTTCTACTCGCTGTCATCAGTTTTTGTTTCAACCAGGGAGGCTGGATTTGGGGCTCAGCTCAGAGACGCTGCTGCTGAAGCCCAAAAGTGAAACCAAACTCAAGATGTGTAAATATCAGTGAACTGAAACTAGTGCATTCTGCAAATCCCCAGTGAGTCTCATTGAGGAGTCTGCTCATCTTCCTTGGTGCACAGATCAAACAGACGACAATACCACATTGCTTACCTCAGAAAAATTGCCACCACTGCAATGGGGATCTTATAAAATAGGAAAAGGGTTGAATGGGCATTGAGAGGAAAGTAAAATGCTGCAAATTTGCTAGGTCTTAAGCCAGAGGACTTGAGTGACCAATTTCAAAACTTAAAACAATAAAGTCAAACAATTCCTAACTTAACACACAGACTAGATTGACATTTGTTCAGTCATAATATCGGTCAAATATCTTCGAATACCAAACACGTTTGAGAGGAAGACTCGTTTATAAGTGATTCATGAAGCCAAAATAGCTCAGCATTCACTGAGGTTTGCCTTCAACAAATACTGTTTGACCAGCTCTAAGATCTGAGTATCTCAAGTGCACCCAGAATGAGTTGATCTATAAACTGCCATAAGATGACAAGTTGTTTCTAACCACAACACCTATGTCTCCCTTTCAGCATTTGGGGCCAGCAATGGTATTGCTGTAGTCCAGCACTGCTGATGAGTCAGTGGGTTTACTTCCACCTTAGATTGGGGTACTCTTACAGATTTAGCCCCAGGTTTAGGGGTACCTGCCTCGGCAGCCCCAAAAGATTGAAAGGATTGATCCACAAAATCAATGACATTTGATGAAAAACCAAACAAACCCACACCTGACAGAGGCTGGCCTTCAAAGGGCAAGCGTCAGACATGTAATCATTCTGTCTTTCCAGCACACTTTTTTGATCTGATTTGATGGCAGTTGCTCTGGTGACCTCATAACAGACTTAACAGGATGATAGTTGCTGGCAGTTGGCAGTTGCTGGCTGCTGGCTCAGAGTTAGGGGAGCAGTGTGACACCGAGTAACCCTCTTGATTTCACAAAGGGGTGGCAGATGAACAGACCCACATGTTAGATATTATCTGGGAAAGAGACTTTACTAGCAAGGCCACCTGATACACTTAAAGCTGTGTAACCACTTTCAAAGAGGCATCACCCAAGGGTTGACCAGCCCACCTAAAGAGACAGGCCCTTGATTTAGTCTTGGGTCAGCTAAAAATGACTTCCATCATATTAGGACCAAGAAACAACGTTTGACCAACAGTCACCCATGTAGGCCTGCAGAGGGGTGGAGTTGAGGGGCTGCAGAAATGAAGTGAATGAATCTTATGTGAGGTCTGGTAGAAACAGGGAGACCAGATGTCCCAATTTTATAGGGACAGTCCCAATTTTGGGGTCTTTTTCTTATATAGGCTCCTATTACCCCCCATCCCCATCCTGATTTTTCACCCTTGCTGTCTGGTCACCCTAGGTAGGAAGCACCCTAACAAGTGACAGGGAGATAAGCTGCTTTAGGGAAAACATGGGGGCCAATGAGCTGACTGTGTCCAGAAGAGGGGGCCAGAGGCCAGGTGGTACCAGGAGGATAATGAGAGGATGTGTGGGGTGCTGCCCCAGAGTAAAAAGGACTGAGAGTACAACCTGCAGGAGCAACCGCAGAGACTGCACTAACAGGGAGCTGGAATGAAAGAAGCAATCCCCTAGTTGCTATGGAAATAAAATGGGATACTGGCAGCCTAAGGGGCTTTAGGGTAGTGTGGGTCTTAGCCACTCCTAAAGGGACTGCATCCAGGAGGGCTGGCTAGCCCTTAAAGAGAGAGGGCCTTAGAATTAGATTCAGGTCAGGTGAGAAGCAACCTTCAGCGCAAATGGGAAGTTGCAGGCAAGTAGCCAACCAGTGGGTTGGTCAACACTCGGAAGTATCATAGCAGAAGCGATCACACCTGGGTGACAATGCCTGGGTGTGGACTATCAAGGGAGGCCACACCTGCATACTGTCACCCACAGCAAGACACCATCCAGTAGAGGGTTGAGTGTGGCTAGACATGGTGAAAGGTCTCCTAAAAGGCCTTACCAGACTGAACAGCTTCTGCCTAGCAATTAAATAATCCAGTCTAGTGCACAGGTTCCCACAAGAGGGCAGCAGCTGCTTATTCCTTGAACACTTCCGTAGGTGGATTGGAAAATCATTGCAACTGTATTGTGCGACCTGTCTTTGAGACGCTGCTTTTAAAAATGTCTCTATGAGATAGGGTGACCAGACAGCAAGTATGAAAAATCGGGATGGTGGTGGGGGATAACAGGAGCCTATTTTTGGAAAAAGAACCAAAAATCGGGACTGTGCCTATAAAATCGGGATATCTGGTCACCCTACTGTGAAATTTAATGTTTAGGTATTGCTCGTGCTCAATTATTGATCAAATGCAAAAAAAAATTCTCCTTTCTTTCCCTTTGGTGTATATGGTACTTGCCACAAAGTGGACTGTCTGGGTGGCAGGTGCTGGGAAGTGTTGCCTGGCTGCTGGGTGAGGAGGGTTGGTTTGTGGTATGTGCGTTAGGGAGCTACCCAGCTGCTGGGTGAAAAGGAAGATGGGGTGGGGATTTGGATGCCTGGGGGATGTTGGGTGGGTAGGTTGTATGGGTGGGGTGGGAGCGTGGGGGACAGTGGTAGAGTGGGTTGCCTGAATGCTGGGGACTTGAGTCAAGGTGATTGGTGGTGTAGGTGCTGGGGAGGTGCTTGACTGGAGAATGGAGGACCTTGAGAAGGAAAGGCTCCTGGATGGGATGGATTGTTTGGGGCTGATGAATGGGGAGTGTGCTGGGGATGTTGCCTGGGAGTGTTTTGAAAATGTCACCCATAACTGCTTTGTAGGTAATATTCCCACCTCACAGGTAGAGAAGATACTTCCCTTCTACATAGGGGCATTTTTAGGTTTACTTTCATTAATAGTTTTAAGTGCTCTGAGATCCTCAGCTGGAATGCACCATAGAAGTTACTTAATGACAGAATTGCTTAGCATATGCTACAAAGGAGCTTGTGTGATTATGAAGAGAATTTATAGATCTTATTAGTGGAGTTTCCCTTTGGAGGAAGGGTATATCTGTACAATAATTTTTAGAAATGAATGAGTTTATCCTGGTAAATAGTCGGCCTAGGGTCATGCGTGAGTTCAGGCCCAGTCACTAGATGCTGTACGTTATAAAAGTTATCTTTTTTCTGTAAGATGAATGTTTTGAATACATTCTCATTTCTCTGAATCATGATTGATCCTTGATGTCCTAAGAAAAGTTCATTAATTTTTTTCCAATGGTTACAGTGAGTAAAATGAATTTTGTTTTAAAGTCAAACCTGTAAACTTTATTAAGGGCCACAGAAATCAGTTAGACTGCTGATAATAAACTACAGAAGTAAACCATTTTATTAATTCATTCACAAATACTGTTGTGGCTCCTGTTTTCTGCTTTGGAAATTCCTCTTGATTTCCTTGCTGCTTTTCTCTTTTATTCTTTGTTCTCCATACAGCTGCTTTGAAAGGGGCGCTGGCTCATGCGGTATATTAATGTATCTGTAATGAGATGAGTGATAGGAGTTTTTGAAAAGCCCGTGTGTTCTCTTTTCTGTGATTATGAATTTCATTTGCATTAGGATGCACGGGCTCTGATGATAAAGCCCTGTAACTGACACTCAAGCTTTTCTATCCCTGTCATATGTACATCCCTGCCCCCTAACTAAACACCATTATTACTGCTATCACTACTGGTGGCTGCATCATGTGCTCTAAAATCTCTTTCATTTAAAAGATAATGTAAGTCTCTAGCTCTTGGGTACAAAAACAACTTTCAGAATGAAAGCTCAGTGTAAGATGGCAGATGAAATTCAATGTTGATAAATGCAAAGTAATGCACATTGGAAAACATAATCCTAACTATACATACAAAATGATGAGGTCTATATTAACTGTTACCACTCAAGAAAGAGATCTTGGAGTCATTGTGGATAATTCTCTGAAAACATCCACTCAATGCGCAGTGGCAGTCAAAAAAGCCAACAGAATCTTGGAAATCATTAGGAAAGAGAGAGATAATAAGACAGAAAATATCATATTGCCTCTCTCTAAATTCCATGGTACGCCCACATCTTGAATATCTGGTGCAGATCTGGTCACCCCATCTCAAAAAAGATATATTGGAATTGGAAAAGGTACAGAAAAAGGCAACAAAAATAATTAGGGGTATGGAACAGCTTCCATATGAGGAGAGATTAATAAAACTGGGACTTTTCAGCTTGGAAAAGAGACAACTAAGGGGGGATATGATAGAGGTCTATAAAATCATGACTGGCATGGAGAAAGTAAATAAGGAAATGTTATTTACTCCTTCTCATAACACAAGAACTAGGGGTCTCCAAATGAAATTAATAGGCAGCAGGTTTAAAACAAAAAAAAAGGAAACATTTTTTCACACAATGAACAGTCAACCTGTGGAACTCATTGCCAAGGGATGTTGTGGAGGCCAAGACTATAACAGGGTTCAAAAAAGAACTAGATAAGTTCATGGAGGATAGGTCCATCAAGGCTATTAGCTAGGATGGGCAGGGATGGTGACCCTAGCCTTTGTTTGCCAGAAGCTGGGAATGGGCGACAGGGGATGGATCACTTGATGATTACTTGTTCTGTTCATTCCCTCTGGGGCACCTGGCACTGGCCACTGTCAGAAGACAGAATAGTGAGCTAGATGGACCTTTTGTATGACCCAGTACGGCCATTCTTATGTTAACCGCTGCAATGATGGCTGCCTGAGTCTTCAGTCAGCCTGGAAGAGTAACTGACTGGAATGACCTGACCCATTCATCCATGAAACATAAAGATGGCAGTTTAAATGTCAACACTATGTAACTTTAGTGCTCTTGTAGCCAAGATGGAGTCTGTTCTGCGAGCAGCTCTGGCCAAGAGAAGGCGCACACAGGAATGCAGCAGGGAAAGTCCCTTACACCCCCGGGGCACCTGTTCCAACCCCCCCAGAGTGAACACACACACCAGAAGAGGACAATGAATATAGGAAAGGGAAATATTTATTTACTCAGGCATGAAAGGAGAAAAACAACAGGGGGAAAGCTAGGGGGAGCAGTAAAACAGGGTTGCATTCAACACAAGGCCCCGCAGGCCCAGTGGTACCACAGTTTGAAAGGGCAGACACCGAGCAATGTGTTTGCACACAGAGTTTAGGAGTCATGATCAAAGTTCCATCCGACAGTGAGTTTTGGGTGCTCCTAGTCATCTTCGCTGCCAGCAAACTTTCAACAACAAACCCCTCCGGTGCCCTCTTCTGCTGCTCTCTGCAAATCCATTTAGAGCGACAATCTCCCCATGTAACTAGCTACAGCCTCTCTCCATACTCCCAATGCAAAGTCACCAGCTCCAGTACTCACATCCCAATACAGCTTTGGGCAACAGTGATACTGGGTCCAGCTCCGGTTTGTTCTCGTGTGATTCTTGCCTGGCCCAGTGCTTCTCCTGGCTCCTATCCTGAGGTGTCCCTGATTGTCCACTCTGTCCCTCCCAGGCAGGTTCTCGGCTGCTTCACTCTGAGGGCCTGCTTGCTGTCCCTTCTGTCTAGAGCTCCAGACACACACCCCGTCACTCTCCCCTCTCTCTCTGCTCCCCACAACACTTCCTCTTTCTGGAACAATCAGCACTTTCCCACTCAGGAAAAAGATTTAAAGGGGCCATGGTCTCTAAACCCCAAAGGGGTTACAACTGTTATCTATTTCACTGCTAATCAAAGCATGCCAAACAAAGATAGATGGTCCTGCTAACAGGAATCAGGGGTTCTCACAATACATTTTTTGCTGGCGTTGGAGTGCAGTCACCAACTCTTGCTCGTGGCCACTCTGACCATTTTTCCTAAAATACATAATTAACTTTAGGAAAAACAAATAAATATGCACAGATACATATCCAAATCATTGTAATCTATCTATATAGGGTTTTGTTTTGCAGTCTCAATAATAACAATAGTGTACAGTTGTCTCTATTCTTTATTGGACCTAAATAAAATAGAAACACAAATAAGGTGCTTTGAACATTCTTGTCTTTTTTCTTATCGTTTCTTTTGCTTTTGTTGGTTGCTTTTATTTTAAGACTTGCTAGCTACTAAGTGTGCTGTGAAAAGTGTTATTAACAAATATACAAACATCACTTTTCACAGCAGACTTACTCAGCCCCGGCAAGCCTGGGGACAAAATAAGCCCTGGATGGGGAGGTAGGTACAGAGGCAGTAGGGGCCAGGGACAATGGGGCACTGGGAGGCAGCAGTGGGGTGGGGTGGGGTGGGGGGGAAGAGGTGATGGGGGTGTGAGCTTGGGGCCAGAGCCCATCACCCCACAGCCAGGGAATGGAGCCTGAAGCCCCACGCCCAGGGGACAGGGCCTGGGGACAGAGCCCAAAGCCCTGTGGCTAGAGCCTGCCACCTGAGGGCTGAAGCCTGACGTCACTGCTCCCGGGAAGGTGGGGAACTCGCTGGCTGCCTGCTCCTCCAGCTTGTCTCTCTCCAGAAGGGGGCATGCGCCCCCTCTCCAATCACCACCCAGAGTTTGTGTCTGCAAGAAAAGCCCCTGGTGGCCACATGTGGCCACGGTGGCCACATTTGAGAAACACTATACAGTAGAGTCTCATGAGTAGCATTTGGCATTAGGAGTGTGTGAAGCTCAGGTAGTGAGCAGTGTTTGGGAGAATACCACTATGTTTTCCTTATTCTGGCTCATTTATAAGGTTCCTGTCACCTTGGTATCGCTATGCTTTTGTGTTGGAAAGCACCTAAAGAGTTAATACAGAAGGTCACACTATCCTTGGAAGTAGTGCTGACTATCTGCCATTTCCACATTATCCTTAAATAAAGCACGTCACTCTTTTATGACAACATGGGATTCTCGGTGCTCCTTGCCCCACTACATGACATGGAATCAGATCCTTGCTCCATCCCCTTTGTACCGGCCTCAGGGTGTAAAAGGGAGGGAGATCTGCCCATGCTCAGGAGTTTATGGGGGGTATAAAGGAATGTACGATGGCTCTAAATGATTCTGTCCTCCATCTCCCAGGCTAGCAGGCTAACAAAGGACAAGAGGGAGCATGGCAGGACTGCAGTGATCCTCGGCCAGAAGAATTGACTCTAGGGAGCAATTGGCTGGTGTAAGACAGAGCAGACCGGATGCATCCTGTGACTTATGGGAAGCAGCATGGTCTCACACAGGCATGGGAATCATGATGATTGAGTTTTAAACCTGGTTCTGCTCCAGACTCACTGTATCCCTCGATCAAATATTTAATCTCTCTGCTTCAGTGTCCTCATCTGTAAAATGGTTTTGAGACCTAGCTTCTTCACAGGAGTGTTGTGAGGCTTAGTTCTTTAATGTTTGCAGAGAGCTTTGAGATCTTCAGAGAGGGGTCGTCTCCAGATGAGCTTCAGATGGAGATACAAGGGCAACGTACCATAATGTGTCCAAAATTCTGACACATGATGATAATACAGCTTAATTAACAAATCCAAAACCAATTCCATTGTAAGATGGCAGATATAATGTTGCATTGTTGGTACCGTAAACAGTATTATTTACATTGAAGGACTTTGGGTACCAATAAAAACCTGAGGTCTTTTGAAGCACCATAACATTCCGGCAAATGTAACCATGGCAACTCCAGGGATACTCTGGAGCATTGAGATAGTTGGTAGAATGGGGAGACCACAGAGAGCTGCTGGACTTTTGTTTCTACTCGCTGTCATCAGTTGCCGTTTCAACCGGTGAGGCTGGATTTGAGGCTCAGCTCAGAAGCCCAAAAGTGAAACCAAACTCAAGATGTGTAAATATCAGTGAACTGAAACTAGTGCATTCTGCAAATCCCCAGTGAGTCTCATTGAGGAGTCTGCTCATCTTCCTTGGTGCACAGATCAAACAGATGACACCATCACAGTGCTTACCTCAGAAAAATTGCCACCACTGCAATGGGGATCTTATAAAATAGGAGAAGGATTGAATGGGCATTGAGAGGAAATTAAAATGCTACAAACTTCCTAGGTCAGAATACATGGGACTTGAGTGACCAATTTCAAAACAATAAAGTCAAACAATTCCTGACTTAACACACAGACTAGATTGCATTTTTTCCATCATAATATTGGTCAAATATATTCGTATACCAAATATGTTTGACAGGAAGGCTGGTTTATAAGTGATTTGTAAAGCCAAAATAGCTCAACATTCACATAATTTTGCCTTAGACAAATACTGTTTGACCAGCTCTAATATTTGAGTATTTCAAATGCACCCAGAAAGATTTTATCTAGAAACTGCCACAAAATGGCAAGTTGTTTCAAACCACAGCACCTGTGTCTGAGGCCTGGTCCACACTGAGCCCCCAGTTCGAACTAAGATACGTAACTTCAGCTATGTGAATAATGTAGCTGAAGTTGAAGTATCTTAGTTCGAACTTAAAGGTACTTACCGCGGGTCCACACGCGGCAGGCAGGCTCCCCCATTGACTCCGCCTACTCCTCTTGCAGAGCAGGATTACCGGCGTCGACGGCGAGCACTTCCGGGATTGATTTATTGTGTCTAAACAAGACGCGATAAATTGATCCCAGAAGATCGATTGCTGGCCGCCAAACCAGCTGGTAAGTATAGACGTACCCTGACTGTCAGCATTTGGGGCCAGCAATGGTATTGCTATAGTCCAGCAGTGCTGATGAGTTGTCTCCCACCGTAGATGGGGAGACTCATAGATTTAGCCCCGGGTTTAGGGGTACCTGTCTTGGCAGTCCCAAAAGATTGACAATTACTCAATAAACTATATTCCCCGGAGCGCTGAGACAGGGTCCATGCCTGCTAGCATTGGAAAAAACTGAAAAGCCTAAGGGTTTCCTTTCAGCTGAATTCACCCCTCATCCCCACTTCTGTTTCTTCTATACTATTTGAAAAAAAATATTTTATGCATACATATACACAACCTAGCATACGCACAGGAAAATATTGTGTCACCTATTTAGGTGACTCCCATGGTTTTTTGGGGGGGCATCTTTTTGGCCAGCATAGCCACTGTTTCCCCCCGTTTTCTGTTTAAGGTCATGTTATAGTATCAATGGCCATGATAGTCACAGGCATGGCCCCAGCATGACATCCTGATTTTTTGAGGCAATGTTGAGGGTCTGTGAAATACCCTCAAACCCTCAGGTTGTGCAGCTGCACCGATGGCAGGATGGTGAGAATAGCAGATCTGGCTTTATCTGAAAGCTAAAAGAAGGGTGTTGAAAGTGGATTCAAAGCCCCAACAGATGAGGACTCATTGACTATCAGGTTTAATTGATAAGATGGAGCAGAGGGCATCTGTCTTAACAGCTACCACTTTTGACCCTCTATTTCCTGCCTAGTGGGGTTCTGGCAGAGCAGAAAGAAGCCAAAGTGTTGGTTATGACCAAAGCATTGAAAACTGCCAAATAAAAGCTCCCCGTCCTGGATTTTGTTCCTGAAATGAGAACAAAACAGACATGCCAATTAGCCACGTGAGAACTTCCAAAGGTTCAGAGTTCAGATTCACTCTGGAGAATCACTACACCAGTTCTGGATAAAATAAGAAACCCTCTCTCTGAATCTCTGCCCAGAACTCACCTTTGATTGATTCCATGGAAGGCAAGGCTACTCAGCAACTCCCAGGATTAAGCTCCCAAAGCCTGAAAATTATTTAAGATGTAGGTTACAAGTATTTATGAAATGAACCAATCTACAGAAATAAGCGCCCGAGAGACACTATACACGCTCAGAGTATCATTATTTGTATGCAATGTTGCTGTCAGTTGTCTCCTTTCTGAAGAAGCTGAGCTGTCTCTCTCTGAACTGATGGAGCAGCACATTTGTCTTTTGAAGCGAGACTAATCTTTATGTTACTTCTAGAGATTAGTTTCATCGGCTGACTGCAACAAGGCTTGAGATTTTCCATTAACACTCAAAAGACTACATTTTAAACGAATGTTAAAGGAGTGAGCTGCACACAGGGATTTAGTCATATGCCTTCCATTAATGGAAATGCGGATTGGGCAGCTAAATCCCTGTGAACTGCACTGAAAGTTTACCCCTGAGATTGTGGCACAAAAGCAGTAAAACTCAGTGGATGTATTTAATCAAGCTCCCTTTCTCCACGTTACAGAAATTAAATAAATGTTTTCCATGGGAAGCAATGTATTAACCATTGCTTCATTATTCCAGTTGGTAGGGATTGTACCACAGGTGAGCTAGTTTGGTTTCCAGCTATGAATTTATCAGTTCTTAGGTAACACCTACAACCTTGGCCAGAGCTGGCACTTGGTTTACCAGCATCACAACCTAAATATGGAATTCAAAGTCTACTTCAAGCACCCATTTTCACCAATCCTGGCCATAGTCTTCTCATTTTAGTGCACACCCTCTGCTCCCGCTTCCTTCGCTAGGATTATACATGCTCCTTGCCTATGTGCGCGTGTTTAAGTGGAATTCCCAAAATACAACAGCATTATTCTCCATCCATTTTCAGAGGGGGAAAGCAAAGTGGGCCTAGATTTGGTGCTATGTTGCAGCCTTTGGATTTCTTCTCCAATCACTGCAACAGGGCTAATGAATTACTTAGGTAAGTCTCACATACATCAAGGGAAGAACAGATAACTATAGCTAAACTGTTGGTTCTCTCTCACATTAAAATCTGTATTGCAAATAAAAACTGTGTTCAGCCGGCATGAGCCTTTAGACAAAATCACCAAAGATGTCCGTTTTGCCATCAACCGCCTCCCTAAAGGAACATCCATTATGCTGATGAACTCCTGTCCCATTTTTTGAAATAATACAGGGCATCCTATTTCATATACTATGGTTTATTTGTTCTGAAGTGTTTTTTTTTAAATGATGCTCAACTTGCTTTTGATTAGCACAGCTAAGATGCGGCTTTAATGAAATGATTAATTGATTCAGCAGGGTACGCAGACACACAAACAGCTGCTTCAACAGATACAAAAGAATCTCCCTCAAATAAAATCACTAACAGGAGGCAGTCCCCATGGATACGGGTTAATTATAAGACTGATTAGAATATGAAAGGATGGCTGATTCCACAGTTCAGTAGTTGACAAAGTATTTTGTTTTAAATACAAAATCGTTAGCCAAACATAAACGATGAGGCAGATCCTGAGCTGGTATAAATCAGCAAAGATTCATTTAAGTCAATGGATTTATCTTGATTTACACCACCTGGGGATCTGGTCCCTAGTTTTCTAATTATACAGAACAGCCAAAAAGTTGGAACAGAATTAAAAGTAGTGGAATGACACTGCGTCTAAATGACTGTTACTACTCACTGATGCCCTTGTGTCTGTTCACCTGATAAACATGAAACATATGGCTTAATATCATATCTATTGTCTGTGCAATGCCATGTGCAAGTGACTTGTTCGGAAGAGCTGCTGCAGAATTACAGCTCTTAAAAATTACTGGCTGGATCATGCTCTGGGGAAGAACTAGAAGAATAATCTTTAAAGGTGATTGGGTGTGTAATGGCATAATTGTGGAGGAGACAGTCTGGATTATAATTAGATACCATATCCCCATAGATATGGAAGCAGAAGCTACAAGTTAGGTAGGGAAAGGGGGAAAGAAGTATATTTGGTATCACATGGAGAAACAGGAGAATAAGGAAGTGAGAGGAACATAGCAAAATGAAAGATGCCATGAAGACCCAGAATTAGATAAAGGGACCAAGGGCTTTGCATCTAAGAAAAAGAGTTGCACTGTGATTACATTAAAATGGTTTTGTAGTTAAGGGAGTAGATGCGATTCAGGAGAAGGGTTTCTTCAGGTATGTTAGCAACAAGAAGAAAATCAAGGAAAGTGTGGGCCCCTTACTGAATGAGGGAGGCAACCTAGTGACCGAGGATGTGGAAAAAGCTAATGTACTCAATGATTTTTTTGCCTCTGTCTTCACGCACAAGGTCAGCTCCCAGATTGCTGCACTGGGCAGTACAGCATGGGGAGAAGGTGACCAGCCCTCTGTGGAGAAAGAAGTGGTTCGGGACTATTTAGAAAAACTGGACGTGCACAAGTCCATGGGGCCGGATGCGCTGCATCCGAGGGTGCTAAAGGAGTTGGCGGGTGAGATTGCAGAGCCATTAGCCATTATTTTTGAAAACTCATGGCGATCGGGGGAGGTCCCAGATGACTGGAAAAAGGCTAATGTAGTGCCCATCTTTAAAAAAGGGAAGAAGGAGGATCCGGGGAACTACAGGCCAGTCAGCCTCACCTCAGTCCCTGGAAAAATTATGGAGCAGGTCCTCAAGGAATCAATTATGAAACATTTAGAGGAAAGGAAAGTGATCAGGAACAGTCAGCATGGATTCACGAAGGGGAAGTCGTGCCTGACTAACCTAATTGCCTTCTATGATGAGATAACTGGCTCTGTGGATGAGGGGAAAGCAGTGGATGTGTTATTTCTTGACTTTAGCAAAGCTTTTGATACTGTCTCCCACAGTATTCTTGCCACCAAGTTAAAGAAGTATGGGCTGGATGAATGGACTGTAAGGTGGATAGAAAGCTGGCTAGATCGTCGGGCTCAACGGGTAGTGATCAATGGCTCCATGTCTAGTTGGCAGCCGGTTTCAAGTGGAGTGCCCCAAGGGTCGGTCCTGGGGCCGGTTTTGTTTAATATCTTTATTAATGATCTGGAGGATGGTGTGGACTGCACTCTCAGCAAGTTTGCAGATGACACTAAACTAGGAGGCGTGGTAGATACACTAAAGGGTAGGGATCGGATACAGAGGGACCTAGACAAATTAGAGGATTGGGCAGAAAAAAACCTGATGAGGTTCAACAAGGACAAGTGCAGAGTCCTGCACTTAGGACGGAAGAATCCCATGCACTGCTACAGACTAGGGACCGAATGGCTAGGTAGCAGTTCTGCTGAAAAGGACCTAGGGGTCACAGTGGACGAGAAGCTGGATATGAGTCAACAGTGTGCTCTTGTTGCCAAGAAGGCTAACGGCATTTTGGGCTGTATAAGTAGGGGCATTGCCAGCAGATCGAGGAACGTGATCGTTCCCCTTTATTCGACATTGGTGAGGCCTCATCTGGAATACTGTGTCCAGTTTTGGGCCCCACACTACAAGAAGGATGTGGAAAAATTGGAAAGAGTCCAGCGGAGGGCAACAAAAATGATTAGGGGTCTGGAGCATATGACTTATGAGGAGAGGCTGAGAGAACTGGGATTGTTTAGTCTCCAGAAGAGAAGAATGAGGGGGGATTTGATAGCAGCCTTCAACTACCTGAAGGGGGGTTCCAAAGAGGATGGAGCTCGGCTGTTCTCAGTGGTGGCAGATGACAGAACAAGGAGCAATGGTCTCAAGTTGCGGTGGGGGAAGTCCAGGTTGGATATCAGGAAAAACTATTTCACTAGGAGGGTGGTGAAACACTGGAATGCGTTACCTAGGGAGGTGGTGGAGTCTCCTTCCTTGGAGGTTTTTAAGGCCCGGCTTGACAAAGCCCTGGCTGGGATGATTTAGCTGGGAATTGGTCCTGCTTTGAGCAGGGGGTTGGACTAGATGACCTCTTGAGGTCCCTTCCAACTCTGATATTCTATGATTCTATGATTCTATGATCTGGCTTTGATGCCTGGTTTTGTCCCAGCCTCCAGGTGTGATTTAGGGGAAGCCACTTAATTTCTCTGTTCCTAATTTGTCATCTGTAAAATGGGGATGATAATGTTTCCTTCATCCAACCCTCAGTCTATTTTGCCTGTTTTGCTTGTGAGCTTTTTGAAACAAGGACTGCCTTTCACGTCTTGTACATACAGCATCTAGTACAATGGGGCCTTGGTCTCAGGGCTCCCAGATGTTACTGTCATGCCACTGTTAAGAGGAATGTATATGAATGGATAAAAGCTGTAATACCTTGATCACAGTCCTCCAGATCATCTACATGTCTGTCTTTAACACCATAGCATGAGCCCCTGGCTCTGAGACTAGCTGCTGCAGAGTTCCCCCCCCCCCAGTGTAAACATACCCACAGTGCTTTAGAAAGGAGGTAAACATAATTATTTACAGATGGGGAAGCTGAGTCACAGAAAGAGGGAGTGACTTTCCCAAAGTCATGCGACAAGCCAAGAATAAAACCCAGGGGTCTTGTGAACCCCAATCTCTATCCATAGAGCCCCAGTACCCTATCCATGAGGCTACAGTGCCCCTCCACAAAAAATGTTAATAATTCACTGTGTTTCTTTTTATAAAGCAAGCTTTCTATGGTGGCCTTCAGTAAAGAGAATTTCCAAAGAGATAAAGGCCAGACATGAAAACGTTTTCATCCACGGCAGGCGGCTAATAGATCAGTAAAATAACTGGAAAAGTCTAGGGTCCCTTTGGCAGAAGATGGAGGAAGATCATTATTGTGAATAACACTTTATGAGCCAGTGGACTCAGATCCCAGGAGAAGTGTACCATGATCAGTGGAACTGGCATCAGAGGGCCCACGTTCTTTGGATGGACTGTTATTGAGGGGAAACCAGGTAAAGAGGGAATACGGGGAGTTAGGCAGAGGGGCTTACCTTTCTTAGCACTGGTCATGTAACCGCGCCTCAGTTTCCCCACCCTGATGATGTTCCACACACTGCTGAGCCACTGCGGTGCTTGTGACCCTCCAGTCAAAAGCCAGAAGTCCACGCCCCCTTCCAGGCTTAACACAAAAGTCCAATGGAAACCAAAACACATAGTCTTTCAGCCCTTGCAGAACTCAATTCTTTGTCCCTGTGGTTGCAGGGTGCTTCCTCCCTGGGCTAAACAATATCTTCCCCCCATGGCCTCCAGCTCTTTTTTAGACTCTCTTCAGGCTCCAGTGTCCATTCAGCTCTTCTGGTTCAGCAATCATTGACCCACTGATGTAGAGCCTGAGAAGGGGGACTTTCGCCCTTACCACATGTTGCAGCCTGGGCCCCTAATTAAGTGCAGTCGGCAATGCCAAGCCTCTTCCTTCTCTCATCACCCTGCTCTGGTGATTCTCCGTTCTGCCTCTATGCCCTTTCCAGGATAACCACAGCCATCTTCCTGGCAGCCCTCAGCCTTCTGCCGGCATCTCCGGCCAGACCAAAGCTAGGCCTGACCTGCACAAAGCAGCCTCCTCTAGCCTGAGGCATCAGCTTGACCGATACAGCCCCAGTCCAGTTGCATGACTTCCCTGTAGGACCGTCCCTTTCAGATCCTTCCACATGACCATATTTACCACATTCCCTCAGCCTTAAAGGCCCAACACACCCAATGATGCCCAGGCTTGTGGCATCTGCTCTTCATTACTGATGGTACAAGCTGTAAACCCTGCAGCCAGGCCTGCTTCCCTTGCTGCCAGTGTGTGAAGTGTGACTTACAAGCTGCTCCCCACATTCACAGGGAAGCGGCTGTCCTCCGACAGCCCCAGGCATGGTAAGTGGAAAGGGGGGGCCCAACGTGTGTGAGGGCGAAGGACAGAGGGGGAACCATAGCAGGAGGGGGCACCCCAGAGTGACAGGCAGTGTTGCCGCCTTTGTAGGAGACTGTTTGCTTGGTGCTGTCATGCAAATATTCCAATGAATGCTGCTCTTGCAGGGAGTTAGGACCCCGTCTCTCCTCCACACAGCGAGAACCCTCACCCTGTCCTCACCCTCTCAGCACTGGCACCAAGACCTCCTGCCCACCTGCCTGTCCACTTCTGGCCTTGGGCTGGCATGTAGCCCTATGCGGCAGCCAAGTAGTTGTGAAGCCTGGAAGGAAGGCAGTGGTGGGGAGGGGTTGAATCTGGGCTAGCAGAGACACCAACCCCATCCTCCAGCTCATCACCATCTGTGTCTCCATTCCCCAGAGGAAGGGGCAGGGCTTCCCCTCGGAGGGGTCTTACTGCTTCTCTGATCCCCACTGCTGCAGGAATCAGATGCAGTCCTGGCGGGCGAGAGTGTGGAGCTGCAGTCTTGGTGCAACCCCAATCTCTGTCTCTCATGCTGCAACTGGTATGGGAGAAGAGCCTCCACCCTAAAGCAGTCTCTGGTGGGTGGGGAGGGGGAGGGAACAGTTCAGAACCACAGTGTTGTGGCAACAGCAAGTTTCTGCCTGTCCTGGCACAGCCCCCACAACTTATGATACTCCCTTGCGCACCCTGCATCTCTATTGATGGGGAGCAGATCTGCTGAGTAAGAAGGGGACAGTTATACATAGTTGCTTTGAGAATCTTAAGTCACAAAGGAAGGGAGAAACTGGGAGTCTAGTAGGAAAAATGTTTCCAAGAATGAAAAGAGTGAAGATCCACAGACTCAGCCACCATTTAGCATTTGCTCAGAGATGCACCAATAAGCTATGCAGAAGGTGACTTTCAACTGAGATGAGCTTAGCAAGGCTGTTATTGACTTGGAGGGGGGTTTTCCTGCCTCTGCACCTGGTCATTTACCCTCCTGGAGCGGACAGTAATGCTCTAGTGCATAGGTGCTGGAAATAGGGCTGCTGCTGCATGCCCTGGCTTGAAGTGGTTTCCATCATATGCAGGGTTTACAGTTTGGTTCAATGGCTCTCAGCCCCCCCACTAAACAAATTGTTCCAGCACCTCTGCTCTTGGGTTTTTCTAGAGGATCCTGCAAAATGTAGAGCTTTTCAATGCATAAAAGCAATTGAGACTCATTTTGCCAATATTCATGACTCTGCACGTATCCAATTTAAATTTTGTTTATTTCTTTAACAGAACAGAGGAGAGTCACTAGTTGACAAAATCTGTCATTTTTAGGTGCCTTTACTTTTCTGATGGTGTTCTCACTGCATGTCTTCTTACTACAGGCCTCAGCTCTTGTCTGTCATCTTCCCATGTACCCTGACTCGATAAACACAAGTGTACTCTGGGTTGCCCCAGTTACTCAGCACATTGAATTTTATGTAAACAAAAGATTTGGAAAGTTCACTCTGAAATTAAAAAAAGAAGTTAAGAAAAATCAAAACTTGTGTTACTTTAAACGGTTTTCTTTAGCCCCAGTTCCGTCTCCATATTAACCCTACTATTGGACCAAATTCAGCCCTGAGGTAAGAGGACAAAATTCCCATTGAAATTAATGGGAACTGTGCTGACTTATACCAGGTCTAAGCTTGTCTCAATGTATGTCAAATCAAACTCCAGAGCTTGGAAAGTCTTTAGTACCAACTATGGAAAGCTGAAATTCTCTGCTGAAATCAGCTGCAGTTCAGGCCCGGAACAACAGGAAATTTCAACTACCGCGAGGTAAATCATTGCCTCTCCAGCTTTGTGTTCTTTCTTTCTTCCCTGACCCCCTTTACTTCACTGCTTTGTTCAGGCTGGTACTAATGAAACCTAGGTGTTTCAAAAACCCAGCTGCCTAACTTCTTAAGCACTTTCCCTCCATTGCTTCTGGTACAAAAGGTTGGTGGAGAGAAAGATGGCTGATTCAGGGAGAAAAGTAGAAGCAAGGAAAAACAGAGTCTAAGTTCAACTCTGATGTACACGGATGTGTTGCCTCTGAAGTTGGTGAAGATGCACCTGCTTGCTGAGTTCGGCCCTACAAATATTTTGCTCCCTGCAAAGCCACTGTCTTCTGCAACTTAGAATGACTGTTGAGGGAGCGGGACTTTGCCAAAAGGGGAGAATTCAGCCAGGGGCCCCCCTTGAAACCAAGTTCACACAGGAACTGGGGGTATCATCTCTCCCTTCCCACATCCTCACACAATACAGTTCTGTTCTCCAAAAACACCAATTTAACCACTTTGGAATCTCCTCTCCTCTCCAAGACCTGGTAAGCAAACCTGTATGCATACAGTGTCATCTGCCCCAGTCTCACCACCCTTTAAAGTACCTTCAGTTGGAAAGTTTGAATGGTCTCTTTTCCTGAGTCATACATAAAAGTTCCCAGTTGAGTTTCTTTCCCAGTTTCCTCATCCAGTCCCTAAAATCAGAATGGGAAGACAGCTGGAAGGAATGATGATGTATTGGAATGTAAACATTCCGAGACTCCCACCATGGCCGGATGAGCCCTGAGCGGCCTGGCCGAGCCACCCTGAGCCCCAGACTGCCCGCCCGAGCCACCCTGAATCCTGGGCCACTGGCTCTGAGCCACCAGCCACCCCAAGTCCCCAGCCCACTGGCCACCCTGGGCCACCGGCTCACCACAGCCTGCCAGCCGTGTCCAATCGCCCCGGGCCCCAGCCGGCTGGAGTCCCAGGCCCGCCCGCCCGAGTCCTCATCAGCTTCAGGGGAGAAGAGGAGTGAAGGCAGGAAGAGGAGCAGCGTGGGCAGGGCCACGGGGGAAAAGCAGGATGCGGGAGTGGGGCTTTGGGGCAGAGCGTGGGTGGGGCCACAGCCTGGTCGCCCTTCCTGCAGCGGTGCTCCAAAGGCAGCAGACCAGCAGTGTGCCTCCAGAGGGAAGTGCGCCACAACCTGTTTGGGGAGGCGTGGCCTCCCCTGGCTTATTATACCCGCCACCCATGCTCGTAGCATGAGCCCCGTGAGCTCAAGTCAGTTGACCCCAGGCCCTTAGATTCGCTGTGGTCTTTTTTTTTCAGTGTAGATGTACCCTAAGTCTCTGCTGCAATTGCAATTTCAAGTGAGCTCCCCTAAACCTATTGGACAGGGTTGCTGTGTGATGATGTTAAACAGCTGTTGCTTCCACTTAAGAGGTGGATGATGTTATCCTTCTGAATCCTTTACCAATAGCACAAGGATGTTGTGAGGCTTAGTTATTATTTGTAAGGCCACTTTGAGACACTCAGACAAAAAGTACTATAGAAATGAACATTGTTAGTAGTGATAAAATTACACCTCATCTGAAAAAAATTCCTTAACCTTGTGCACAGTTGCAAAGAGAACAGGCCTGATATCCTATAAACAGACATACAAAGCAAGTCTCTTTTCTTGTATTTACCCACCATGAAATTCCAGTTTAAAAAGTTAAAGGCAGATACTCACACATACAGCAAAATCCTTTGGGGCACTAGTTACATCTCCAGAGGGAGAGATTGCCTTAGAGATGTGCTGGAGTGTAACAGCGGTTGGGTAAATTTTTTCAGGCAACTTAATTACTACCTGCCCCTGAGATCCTTGGAAAGCCCAGCAGTTTCCAGGGTGAACGTCTGGCTGGAAGCAGAAACCAACTCCAATTAACACTGATGGAGTAACACATCTCATATACAAGTGTATTCAGTGAAAAGCACAAAAAATGGTGTCTTCTGTTATTTGACTTTATGCTGGTAAATTAATACAGTTCTATCAAATCTACAAAAATGTAGATTTCCTTGCCTGTCTATCACCTGAACAGAGAGCTTTAATATTTTATGACATTGAGCTCATAGATCAAACCTGAGACTTTCTTATTATTTATTATAGGGAAAATTGCCTTTCCAATAACACTTGAACTTAGGCCATAGCACCATCAGAGTCAATAAAGTTCCATCTTTCTACTACACATCTGAACTGGGGCCCAAGAATGATTTTTAAATCCGGCCAGAGGTGTTTGCAGTCATTCAAAGCATGGGTCTAAAGATTAAAGATCACAGACAACAAAAGAGAACGTGGCTTTCAGTGGTGTTAAGTACAAATGCCAGCAGGAAGTTGGGACAAAGAAATAACATCCACATCAAAGGGATTTTTGTTGTGATACAGTAATTCTTCCACTACTGGGAGCAAATGGTTTCTATGAACTAGCCCGAGTGTACCCAGGAACCTGGTGAAGAAGGCTATGACATAGTCAGAGTGGTACACATTGGAGGTTGCTCCCAGTGGACCTGATTCACCCTCATAAAAAAACCTCATGCCATAATGTTGGGTTTACAGGAAATTACTTGATTTCTTCACCCTTCTTGGAGGAAGAAAGGGAATCGCTACTATTACTTATTATTGATTATTTCTATTGCATTAGCGCCTAGAGACCCCACGGACAATCAGGGGCTCGTGGTGCTAAGACACTAAGAAACGTTGAGGGAGACATGGCCCTTGCCCTAAAGATCTTACAATCTAAGGTCCCAATCCAGTACCCACGGACGTTAACGGGAATCTTTCCAGTGACTTCAGAGGGCACTGGATCAGTTCCTAAGGAGGCAAGCAACATATGAAGGGCGGAGGAGAGAAAAACAATTAAAATGTATAGATTTTTATATGCATTAACTACATATTTATGCCCTGGGTTTTTAGTCTGTATAAATAAAGAAGCGAGAACTCCACTGATGTCAGTGGGCTTCAGATCAGGCTCAAAGGCCCTCATCCACAAAGATACTTAGGTGCCTAAACTCCAGACTTAGGCACCTATGTCTTGGGTTTAGGTGCTTATGTTCCAGTTTAAGCTTCACTGAGATCCAAAAAAATTCTGCCAAATGTTGTAGGTGCCTAATCTGACTCGGTGCCAAAGTCTTCTGGGTAAAAGTTCCATTGGCAACTATGTTTCTGCCTGTAAATATGTGCACTGCTGCCTCTCTCTAGGCCACCAGACACCTATCTCACATCAAAGCCTGAGCAAGAAACAGAGAGAGAGAGTACAGTGCAGTATAGTGGTTAGGGCACCAGCTGGGAGGTGGGAGACCTGTGTCCAGTCCCCCACGTCAATGACTCATTTATCCACAGCAGAACAGCTTCAACTAGAGAGACTGAGGAAGCCACACATCAGAATATACCATAGCTCAGTGGTTAGAGCACTCTTGGGAGAAAACCCCTGTTCAAATTTCTTCTCTCCCCCTAGAGAGTGGAGAATTTAATTTGGGTCTCCAACATGTCAGGTTAGTGCTCTAACCACGGGGCTAAAAGTTATAAGGTGGGAACCTCCTCCTCTGGCCCTTTTATGTGGCGCAAGGTAGGCACCTAACTCATTCTCACAAGAAATGACTTGGGCACCTAAGCCGTCTAACTCCAGGAGAGAGGTTCCCCTTGTGAATTACTAATTAGAATCAGGCACCTATCTCCAAGAGAGGGGAGGGGCTTAGGACACCCCTCTCTCATCAGCATCTCCCATCGGCTAGCTTAGGAGACTCCCTGCCTAGCATGATGACTTTTGTGGATCCCATTGTAAGTTGCCTATCTCTTCCTATTCATTGTATAGGAAGCCTGGGTGCCTAAAACAGGCTTTGTGGCTCACAGTGTTGTTCCTGTGATTTTTCAGGCACCTAAAAGTTAGGTGCCATGATACTGAGCATTGCAACACCTAATTCCCTTTGTGGGTGTGGGTTTAAATGCAGGTTATCTACCCCCAACTGCCCCTCAACCTTTCCTTAATTAGTTGGCTAACTAATTGTAGGTTCATCACTGAAGAACAGGTTTCTTGAGAAAGTTTTTGAATGAGGATATTTGAAAGTAGTATAAGAGAGTACACAAAGTAGACAGATGTGCTCTACCTGTAAAATAGTATCTGGAGGGTTTGCAGAAGAAAAGAACCATGAACCAAAACAACACCCCTCTGTTCTCCCAAGTTCAAAACTCTTAGATGTTCTGCCTGTATCAATGGTGGCACCTGCAATTAAAATATGAATAGATTAAGAAAGGCCAGAGCCTATGACAAGCAGTGGATTACAAAATATTTCTAATGTTACATATAGACCATCAGTCTATCCATCCTATGTTCCTCACGGTGGTATCTGAGTTCCTAGGTGTCAAAGAAGAAGAGTGGCTACAATATCTTATGGCTAGATTTATGTCACAATATGATGTAGAGAACATCCCATAATGATCTGATATGGAGATTAGCATGGTATAAATGATGAATCAATATCTAGAATGGGTTTATGTCACACTATTGTAAGGAAAATCAAGATCTCTCATTCACCTTTGGTGAAGTGCATAAATCAGTGCAGAGGAGAAGAATGTCTCAGATACTTTTTAAAAGTTCATAACAACATTACCAGAGACATCATGGTTTAGTGGTGAGGGAAGAGGACAGGGATTCTGCTGACTTGGGTTGTATCCCTGACTCTGCCACTGACTTCCTGTCTGAACATAGGCAAGTCAACTTAGCACCTCTGTGTCTCAGTTTCCCCAGTTTGTTAAGGAGGAATAACTATATTTATCATTGTAAAGGTGCTATATAAGAGCAGAATGCTAGTAGTATCCTTACCTATGGATTTCTGAGCCCAGTCAGGCATCTGGATATGGTCCTCATAAACCTTCTTAAATGCTACATTTATCATCTCTAGCACTTGCTGAAAAAAAAGAGAAGACATAAGGTAATGAAGGGAAAGATATTTGCAAACAACATAAACACTCACAGGCACTTAAGGTGAAATACTCAGTGTCAATGAGAAAAATCACAATAAAACACACAATGGTAACTTCCATCTCAAATAAGTTTTCCCAGTAACTGTTGGAAGGATATAAACTCATTCAGCTACTGAGGTGGAGGCCACACAGTAAAGCTCTCCACTGCTGTGTCAGAGACCTGGGTTTGGTTTCCACATCATTCTATTGTTCTAGAGGCCAGCTGAGAGAGCACCATGAATACCAGCCAGTCCCCAAAATGCGAGAAAGAGTATTTCACCACTCAGTAATGATCCAGATAGAGAGCTAAGAAGAGGCAGTGATGGGGAGTCTTATATACTCCTCCGCTAAAGTTGGTGGCTCAGTTAAAAGTGACTTTGAGAATAGGTGTCAAGGCTAAGGAATTGAAATGATCAAGTCTCCGTGATGGGAAGAGAGGGTTAAGTTAAAAAACAAAAACTAGCCCTTATTATTATAAGATGTACTTATACAGTGTTTCCATCCAAGGAGTTCAAAGCACTTCATAAAGACAGGGAAGTATTATCTCAGTTGTACAAATGGAACAATAAATGCATAAAAAGCTTAAGAGACATGCCCACAGTCACAAAGCAAGACAATGGCAGAGTCAGGTCGTGACAGGGTGATGGGCAAAGGGTTGCTGATTCAGCCTTTTGTCACGCCAGCTTCCATTTAGGGGAATAAATTAATGCTGGCTGGAGGTAATCTGGCTCTAATTGAGGAAGCAGAGACAGCTGTCGCCTAATTAGCCTGGGGCTGTATGAAAGCTTCAGAAGGAAGAAACTGGGGGCAGGGGCAGAAAGAAAGGGAAATGGGGGGAATAGCACTTTCCTCCTGCCTGCAGACAGTGAAGGGCCAGCTGTATATGGTGAAATGGTGGTGGGAACAAGTCTGTGAATAAACTGCACGAGTGGTTACTAACCCCAGGGTCTCAGAGTGATTTTGTGAATCTAGCAGAGGTGGGACTCTAGGGAGCCCGGCTGTGCTGTGCTACACATGGCGGTTTGTCTGGGATCCCATGCCAGAGCAAGTGTTTGGCAGTCCGCAGATGGAGGAGACCCTGTAATGGCTGATCAAGCAGCAGGAGGAGGTGCAGAAGGCAATGCAGAGTTTTCAGCAAGCCCACTAACTGGAGAGACAGCCTTGCTCACCTGGCAGGCAGAACAGCAGAAGAGCCTGCAGGACTTCATTCGGGAGCAGGCTGGCATCCAACAGCAGCTCCTGCAGAAAGTGATGAGTCCCACGGGAGGGGATGACATTTGGGTGCCGGACTTAGGACTGTGTAAAATGGGCCCGACAGATGACCCCCGATGCCTTCCTAGGCACATTTGAGTGGGTAGCTGTGGGAGCTGGATGGGATAGGGCAACCTCAGCCCTGCGACTAGCTCCCTACCTAGCCAGCGAAGCCCAAGCAGCTTACATGGCCCTAAGTGAAGAGCAGGCCAGGAATTATGAAGCGGTAAAGGCAGCCATCCTGGATTGGGCAGGGCTGTCCGTGGAGAAGTATGGCCAGAAGTTATGGTCGGCGAGGTGGATGGGGGGTGGGTTGCGGCCCTGGGCATTCGCTCAAAAGTTAATGGACTGGGCCACCCGCTGGCTGAGGCCAGACACCCAGACAGTGGGGGAGATCATGGACATGCTTGTCCTAGAGCAGTTTTTACAAGGCCTCCCTGAGAACATAAACGTGTGGGTGAGGAGGCATCAACCAAATATGGTAGAGGCGGCCGTAAAGGTTACGGAGGAGTACACGGAGGCAGATTTCCCCAGGAGGGAGGGATGGCTGTGCAAGGAAGTGGAGACCGGGAGAAGGCCCAGAAAACCCCCCCACCTGGGAAGGGCCCCAAGAACAAACGGGAGGACACCCGAGTGGCTCCCATGGGATCCAGGCCGGTTGTCTACTGGCAGTGCGGATGATCAGGACACAAGAATGGGGACTCGCTGCACATGGATTGTGGGAGGGCAGAGCTTTGTGGCTGGGCAAATGCTGGAGAGCAGGGGAAGGGGCGGAAGCCATCCAGCATTCCAGTAATGGTGGGGAGGAAACTCCAGCGAGGCCTGGTGGATTCAGCCTTGGCCTGCTCCCTGGTACAAAGGAAGCTGGTAGGGCCGCACTGGTGGATTCCCGGTGCGAAGATGGACTTAGAATGCATCCATGGGGATAGGAGTAAATACCCTATGGCCCGGGTGCCCCTTGAGGTTTGGGGCAGGTTTAAGTGGCAGTGGGTTGGGGTAGTAAAGGGCCTGTCTTGCATGGTGGTGGTAGGTATGGACTGGGACCCCTTCCCAGGAGGGAAGATGGGCAGAGGGAGAAAGCCCAAGATAGGAAAAATGGGAGATCCAAGAAGAAAACCCCTAGACAACAGAGCCCAAGAAAGGAGAGGGAAGCTATGGGAGAGACGTCCACCCAGGGTCCTTGACTGGAGAGCAAGGCCCAGTGGAGGCCCTTAATAGCAGACCCCCAAAGGAAGAGACCCAGGCCCCATTGCACAAGCTTGGGGGACAGGAAATACTGAATGTCCGGAAGAGGACCATGACCAACCCCAAACTCCTGATGGAAGGGAAGGGGGGAAACCAGGAGAACACCCAGGGGGCTGTGAATGGTGCAAGGACCTGTGGGTTGTGGGGGAGCTGTGGGGCCCCCCACACAATGTAGTTTCTGTGGGTAGGGGATGGAGGAACCCCACACAGCAAACCCTGGGACTGACCTGTTAGAGGGAGGAGAGGATGCAGAAAGGCAAACCAGGTGGTTGGAGAAGGGGGAGGAGGTGTGTGATAGGGTGCTGGGCAAAGGGTTGCTGATTCAGCCCTCTGTCACGCCAGCTCCCACTTAGGGGAATAAATTAGAGCTGGCTGGAGGTAACCTGGCCCAAATAGGTGGCAGTTGTCTCTGCTTCCCCAAATTAGCCTGGGGCTATATAAAAGCCTCAGTGGAAGGAAGCCAGGGGGGAGCCTAAAGAAAGGGGAAAAGGCAGGGCGGTAGCTCTTCCCTCCTGCCTGCAGATGATGAAGGGCCAACTGTATATGGTGAAACAGTGGTGGGAACAAGTCTGTGAATAAACTGCATGAGTAGTTACTAACCCCAGGGTGACTTTGTGAATCTAGCAGAGGCAGGAGCCAAAGGGGGCCCTGCCGCGCTTTGCTACACAGGGATACAACCCAGCTTTCCTGACTCTCAGTTCAATGCCTTAATTAACTACACTCACTGCCTCTGAAATTAAGTTTGCTATCCTGTAGTGTAAGAGACACCTCATACCTCTAGCTGCAGTTTGGGATCAACTGTTTAAGGACTTTGGGATTCCAGATTATACATTTCCAGGAACAAGTAGGAACCTAAACAATGTTACTGGTATAGTGCCACCCACATGGTAATGTTCAGTGTTACACTTACGAGACATTTTGGTGAGAAATGCCATAATTACCAAAGTTCTAGCAGATTCTGTCAGAGCACAGCAGTGAGAAATCTCCAAGAGTGAGATTTTCAAAAGTGCTCCGCACTGGCGCAACTCTGCTCCCAGCAAAGTCAATGGTAAATCTCCCACTGACTTCAATGGAAGCAGTGTCAGGCCAGCGCTGAGTGTTTTGAAAATCCCATCCCTAATGTTCAGGTCCATAGCAAGGACTAACAGGCCCTAATTGGCTAGGAACGGTGTGACAAGAAGCCGTGTGACGGTATGGGGAGAGCTACAGAAAGGTCTAATTCTACAATTCCAGTCTCTTACATCCCTGTTCTCTCCTGGGATGTCACTCTCCTCCAGGATTTCTTGAACAGAATGCAGGATGCCCTCCATCACACCATTGATCTCTGCACGCAGATGCTGCACCTGCTCTTTAATATGTTCTATTTCATGGACTTTTTCTTCCAATAAAGTATGTGACTGCCTTGAAAACATGGAAATACAGATATTAGACACTATTCTGCATAATAAATAAACAAATAAATTTGTTAGTCTCTAAGGTGCCACAAGTACTCCTGTTCTATTCTGCGTTCAGTGAGAACAGGAGACAGCAAATACACCCATGCCTCTCTTTTCGCTGGTCAGATGGACAAACTTGCCCCATTCCCTCCATTTTGAGGAGAATGAGTTTTCATTGATACCAGATGTAATGTAGGCAGAACCTCTGCTGCCTTCGTGCACTTGGAGGACTGTGGAATCTTAACTTGGGACTGCATTCTTGAGGACATCATTGTCACCACTAGGGATAGAACCCAGGACCTCCAGCTGCAAAAGCAAGAGCCCCTGTACTGCTTCAGTAAAGGGAGTCACTCTATTAGTTAAGTAAGCCAGCTCTAATCCTCAGAGTGAACCAGCTACTAGGAGACATAATCGTGCACATTTAGCCAGAGAGTTAGTGACACCTCCACTGAAGTAGGGAGTAAATTCATTGTCAAGAAATCCCACTTACCACAGTGACTTCAGCTCTGTTTCGTGTAGCTCTGTCGTTTCCTGTAAGAGAAAGGCAAGCAAATAAACTAACCACTAATACAGCCTCAGTGGAGACTTCTCAAGGTAGGCAGGGTAGAAGTTCCTTCCTTTCTTTGGAGTCAGATACAATAGGCCCAATGAATTGACACCAGTAATCCCAGTGCATATAGGGAGTCGCATCCTGCAGCCCCGACTTTTCCCTTATACGGTACTGGCAAAAATCTTATTAACGTTAATGGCCATTCTGCCTGTTTGATGAAAGTGCAAAAACTGCAGGAGCCTGCCACAGATGCTGTGGGTTGCAACTTTGTCTAGGAAGGCAATTACTGAAGCTGCTTCTCATTTTGGCTCAGAGGAGGTTCTTTTCCTGTCCCAAGAGACACTTACCTGTGATGCTAGTCCCTCTGCTAATCTCCTGGACGATAGTGAGCCAACACAGTAAATACCTGCTGCAAATCACACACACAACAGAGAATTATTTCACCAAGATTTGTAATCACCACCAAGGCCAGGTTATCTACTTCCAAACCCACATGATAACATGTTAGCTACGGAGAGCTGAAGTTGGGGTGCATACAGCTCTGAAAAAACTGTGCTCCAGCCTATCAGACTTATGCCCAGCCCCAGAGATCCACATACCCATGACATGATTATTGCAACTCAATATATCTAGGAATGCTGCCACATCCACCAGCTCCAACTGGTACAGAATGCAGCAGCCAGTCTGCGAGACAACACTGGTCATGGTGAGCACATCTCCCCGATATTCCTCTCTCTGAATTGTCTCTCCTCTGAAAAGAGTTCAGGTCTAGGTCTCTGTCCTGACATTCAAAGCCATCCCTGGGATTGGCCCTGGCTATCTGAGATTGTCTCCCCTTTCACATGTGTGACCTCCCAGAATGTTCCTCCTGAACAATGCAATGTCATGTTGACCAATAATGGGAGGCTCCTGAGGAGGAAAGACAGAACTTTCAAAGGAGCTGGTTCTAGACTATGGAACGCGCTTGTTCCCACAAGAGATATGAATGGCCAGAGTCCTCACCACAGTCAGGACTAAATGTGGAACTTAGCTCTTCAACTTCGCTTTCTTCACAAGAAAGGAGTTCCTCGCACAGAAAAAAATCTCAGCATATTACTCACCTACTCTGTCTCCCACAACCCAACCTATCCCCATTCCTCCCCCAAACTTCTCAACTAACCCACCTATTTACTCCAGCAGGATGGCAAGGAAAAGAAAGGGTGATTGCGATTGTTATTTGGAAATACTGGCAGGTGCTTGGAGGTGTTTTTGGCCATGGAATTATCTAGGTAGAGAGTGAAGAAAAACACACACACATAAAATAGTAGAGTGAGCTCTAGTCATAAGAATCCCTAAATCAATGCAATTAGATTAATTCAGCAAGCAGGCATTTTTGTTTCTAAACTGGAAGTTGAGATTAGACCTTTACATGCCCCCTGAATTCCATGAATACTCACCATAAATGATTGGAACCAGCAACAACAGGATCTTGAAGAATTTCTTGCCGTTCTGCAAGGTGATTAGGTCTCTGAAGGAGACCAAGTACAGAGTTATCACAGCATCCATACACACCCATACAATCTTGTTCTGATATTGCATTTATTTGGGCTGAGGCAAATCCTGTAACCCCCATTGCAGGCTAATAGCACCCATTTGGGAGCAGAACTGATGTGGTTCTGCTCTGAAGTGAGGGCTTAGTTGCAGACAGCTTGCATAGAGGTCCCTTCCTCCTGCGTTCCATAGAAGATTCTGCATGCCCTAATCTAAAATGCAGCAGAATTGGGATAGGGTGGGGTTGAGGCAAAGAGGAAGCAAGATATGGCTGATGGATCTGTGACTAGCGAAACTGGGCCAGAGAGACTGGTCAAATCATATCCATGGACTTTGAGGGAAGAAGCATCAGCCAGAGTCTACTGTGGCCCTTAGCCTTCAATAGCAGCCATGTACTCTATACCCCTGGGCCTCACAGCACTCTCCTCTGATTAGCTCATTTACTCAGGCTGTTTTCAGGGACTGAGATTTTGGCCAATGGCAGGTCTAGGTAGAGAGCGAGCAGAGGGACTTTGTTACTATTTGGTTTCATGAGCAGCTGCCACAGAACTGCACAGAACCTGTCCAAGTGACAATCTGAACAGCAGCCAATGTGAATCATGGATTCCTTGTTTCTAACTGGGCCCACAGGCCCATTACTCGTATCCCAGTCTCTCCGGCCCAGTTTCCTATTATGACTCCCAAATATCCATTTCCTCCCCAATACACCCTTCAGAAGAATTTTACTTTCACGCTTACTTTATGGAGATACAAGCCTTTATGAAGGCTCTTGGGAGGGAGGCAAAGGCCATTATCAGAAGGCATGGGATGTTAAATACTGTTCCTGTGAAAACAAACCACAAAGCAGTTAGAGCTTGATCTAACGGCCATCAAAAACTATGGGAGTTTTTCCATTGATTTCAATGGGCTTTGGATCAGCCCCTTACTTTAAATTGCTTCCACATTCACGTCTTCATTAACCCACCAATGGGACATCACACAAAATGTACATTAGCACATACATACACCAGGATTTTCCTTCATCATTACATTTGTTTACATTAGTGGTTCCAATCTCTGGGTCGCATAGGTGTTTTCTGGGGGTGGTGCGGGGAGCACAATTTTTTATGTGAAATAGGGAAAGTGACTTTAGCCTTTATTACTATTAATTATTATAATGTAGCTCCAAGTGTGTGCCATGCCCTTTACAGAGAAATGTAAAGACAAGGTATCTGCCCAAAAAAGGCTGAAAATGTATCCTTCCAAATGTAAATTGCTGACTGAATTAGGTGAATTTAATTGACAGTACAGCATATTCTTTCATGGACCTGTAGGAAGACCATATTTTAGAATATGTACAAGAAACTATAGGTATGCAATGCAGCCAAGAATTTCAAAAATGATTAGGCTGTGGGGGACTGGCTGGCATAATCCTAACCCTAAAGTTGTTGCCTCATCTCTGCCTCCAAAGTGGAAATCAGGCTTTTCCAGTTTTCTGATTCTTGCCAAAGTCAATACGGTTCTGCCCACTGATGCCAAGAACATTCCCTGACATTCTGGAATTGATTGGATTGAGTTTTCCAGAGTTGCTGTGTTACAGACAGGCAGATAGACAGAGATGCCATGGAATTGTGTGTAGGGCATCACATCTTTGGACCAGTAAGAAAACAAACAAAATAAAAAATGCACCCCAGCATTTCTTGCCAGTGAAATTACATGTCTGTCAGTTGCATCAATGCAATCCTTTGCACTCCACTCTCCATGTCAGACTACTTACCCTTGATGCAGCTTTTGCTTGTGAAAGCTTTCCTTACTCTTGCTACTGAGCATCAGGAATATATATTATAAGAGAAAAAGTTCCATTGTACATACGTAGCACACTCTTTTGGGGTGGCCGAGATCCACGGGATGATGAAGCATTGGTGTTGGTCTCAATCGCCAAGTAGGACATTCTGGTAAATACCTCACCTGTCAAAGAAACATCATGTCATTAGGCAGGCAACCTGTCCCAGCTTCCTTTCTATTTTCCTCCAACCATTCAGGTGGGGTCTAAGTGCTTCTGGGATCTACAATTCGTTTTCTCTGTGTCTCCCCTTCCATTGCTGTCCTCCTGTTCTCTTTCTGCTGTAATTGGTGGGTAGATGTGACCAACAAAATGCCTTGGGACTAGATTTCCTGTTCTCACAGTGGGCTGCACAGACTGCTCATACTCTATAGAATAGCACTTGCTATCTGGAGATCATTTGCTGGCCCTTAGTGGTGGTGCCTCCTTCACTGAAGAGCCTGGGCAAATGAAGAAACTGTAAAGGAGGAGATTAAAGTATAGCAGGCTTCTCTAGCAACCGTTGCAGCCATCAGAGGAAGAATGAAAGGAACCCATTATCCAGTGTAAACTTAAGCGTTAGAGAAAGTTTCTTGTTCTGTATTTCTATGCCATGGACTTCAGTGGGAGCTTGTCATGACCCCATGTCTTCTGTTTGGCTCAGAGAGATATCATGGACCCTTTATTCTGTGTAGCTATCTGTTACAGTTGGCCTGTGTGATCGGGCAGTGTTTTCTGGTTATGATTAGATAATATTTTATGTGCATGTTCACTCAATTAGCCTGAAGAAAAGCTAAAATGCACACAGGGAGTCCAGTCATGTAAACCTTCTTGCCATGAACTTCCTGACTTCCCACTTGCATGAGCAAGGGTTGCAGGATCAGGACCACCTGTATTGTAGGGAGGGATTAAGCTGGCCAGGAGTGCCAGTGTTGTGAAATGTATGCCCGCTGAACTCTTGCCTTTCTACCTGTATTGACAGGTTTTTAAAAAACATCTGGTTTGCCAATCTTTTTCCATAGAAAGCAGGGAAAATAAAAATCTCCCTTTAGCACCAATTATAGTATTTTACAGTTTCATTCTCAAAGGAGCCCAGAGTGCTTTACAAACAAAAACAAAGAACTGTTCTTTAGTTGGACTTACTCTCATCTGCCTGGCGCGTCTCAGTTGTTTTTGAAGACCCTTGGCTAGAAGTGGTGAGAATTGATTCAGCAGAGTTACTCCCAGGCATTGTCTGTGACAGTAAGTGCCTATTGAGAGAAAGAAGGGGGTAAATTACCCACCATTTCCATTATTTAACTAGGCAATGAGGAACAGCCAGATTTTTAGGTCACAGAGGAAACATCTGTAACAACAACAAAAAGGTACAGAAAAGGTACCCCCACCCACTCTCTCATGTCCCAGAATCACACTGCTGGCTCTCCCAGATGGGAGCCTCAATGAACAGCACACCCCAGAAGTCCAGTTTAGAACTAGACATCCAATTTTAACTCTCCCTTGGAAGAAAACTCCTTTAAACCTGCTTCTACAATACGAATATTATTAGTTTCCCTAAATAATCACCAGTACAGAAAACATGGCCGTGTTCTCCCATGGTCCGAAAAGAAAAAGGTATAAATAGAACTCTTACCAATGATCACTGGTGAGAGAAGGCTGGAGAGAAAGTGGGTGCTAATTTATGGGTGAGCCATATCAATCTTTCTCAAGTATGTTGGGTCACTGTAGAAGCAAATTATATATTTGTAAAGATTTTACCAACTGAAGTTGTTCTGGTTGCCCAGCCAATTTTTAGTCATTAGACAGGAGACAGTCACCCAACTTTAGCAGCAACATCCCAGTCCCTTTGATTAAAGGCTGCAGAATCAGGCTCTCAACTGGGATTGTCCCACAAAATGTGGGTTTCGTGGTTCCAAAAGCTGGTGATCATTGTATTCGTTTCTAGTTTGTGCTGCGACATCCCCAACGGAATGGTATTCATATGCATGGTGTTATTTAACTCACACTACACCAGAAACCCCCCTAGACACCTCTATACCTATGTGTCTGGAATCCTGACATTGTTGGCCCCCTTGAATTATCACTTGTGTCGCTATCAGTTTTGTTCTCTCGAGAGGCTGTTGGCAACAGTCTTGGACTTCTCTACAGATTATTTTTTCCATTCATTACAGTGAAAGAGAAGCAAGAATTGGATGAGTAAGTAAATTTACAGCACTCTCAGGCTGGTATCTCAGGCCCACAAAATCAATATGAGATTTTAAAAAACAACAACAAAGCCACACCTGATAGAGGCCAACAGCCAGTCAGTGACATCCCAGTAAACGGCCTGCCGTGAATAAATAGGATGGCAGTTGTACTGGTGACATCATAACAGACTAACCAGGATGACAATTGCTGGCAGTTGACAGTTGCTGGCTCAGAGTTAGGGGAGCAGTGTGACAATGTTAAATGTTATGTGGGCAAGAGACTTTACTGACAAGGCCATTTGATATACTTAGAGCTGTGTAGCTACTTTTAAAGGGGCACCTGTCAGGTGGGCTGGGCAGCCCTTAAAGAGACAGGCCCTTGATTTACACAGGGATCAGCTAAAATGACTTTCATCCCATAGAGAGTTAGGATTAAGAAGCTTCGTTTGACCAACTGACAGTTGTGTAGGCCGGCAGAGGGATGGAACTGAGGGGCCGGGGAAGGGAAGTGGCTGAACCTTACGTGAGGTCCGGTAAGAAGCACCCTAACAAGTGACAGGGAGATAAGCACCTGGCCCACAACAGCTCAGTGAGCCACGCACTTTTCCCTGGTGGCTGCATCATGTGCTCTAAAAAATCCTCTTTAATTTCAAAGATAATGTAAGTCTCTAGCTCTTGGGCACAAAAAACAACTTTCAGAATGAAAGCTGAGTGTAAACCACAGCAATGAGGCTGCCTGAGTCTTCGTGCAGCCTGGAAGAGTAACAGACAGGAGTGACCTGACCCATTCATTTAGGAAACATAATGATGGCAGTTTAAATGTCAACCCCTATCTATTTCATTGCTAATCAAAGCATGCCAAAAGAAGAGAGGTGGTCATGCTAACAAGATCTATACAGTCCACTAAGAGTAATATGAGAAGCACAAGATCTATACGGTCCACTAAGAGTAACATGGCATCAGGAGTGTGTGAAGCTCAGGTCGTGACCAGTGTTTGGGAGAATACTACAATTTTTTCCCTATTCTGGTGCATTTAAAAGGTGCCTGTCACCCTGGTATCTCCATGCTTTTGTGCAGGAAAGCACCTAAAGGGTTAATACAGTAGGTCTCACCATCCTTGGAGGCAGTGCTGACTATGTGTCATTTCCACATTATACTTAAATAAACCACTTCACTATGTTATGACAACATGGGATTCTCTGTGCTTCCTGCACCAGCCAGATCCTTGTTCCATCCCCTTTGTACCAGCCCAAGGGTTAAAAAGGGAGAAAGAGCTGCCCAAGCTCAGGAGCTTGTAGGAGGAATCTCTGGCTGCTATAAAGGAATGTACGATGGCTCCATATTATCCCGTTCTCCATCTCCCAGGCTAGCAGGCTCACAAAGGATAAGAGGGAGCACGGCTGGAGCGCAGTGATCCTCGGCCAGTAGAATTGACTCTAGGGAGCCATTGCACTCATGTAAGTCAGAGCAGTCCTGAAGCTGCTTTAACGTATGCTAGGGCGCAATCAGTCCCTGGCTCCTCTTAGAAATGAGGGAGCACCAAGGTGGCTTTGAGGCACCATTGTTTCTAGTCTCTTGGCTTCGGATCAGCTCAGTCTGACCCAAGGATTCATTCCATTGTATCAGAATGCACTACATCTCCCATCCAAAGAGTGAGGGAAGAAATCAAAGGAAAGGAAGAAAGAGTGAGTGACAGTTCTACATAGTGAGGGGAGGGCTTGCTTTCGACTCTCCAAGCACCGGAGCAGCTGCCAGTACAAGCTCAGTATCCAGGACTGAACTGAGAGAGACAGAGAAGAGAAGTTTCAGAGTAGCAGCCGTGTTAGTCTGTATCCGCAAAAAGAAGAACCGGAGTACTTGTGGCACCTTAGAGACTAACAAATTTATTAGAGCATAAGCTTTCGTGGACTACAGCCCACTTCTTCGGATGCATATAGAATGGAACATATATTGAGGAGATATATATACACACATACAGAGAGCATAAACAGTGTTCTCCCACTGGTTTTTGAGTATTTTGATTCCTGAAAGAATTAATGGACACAAATCTGACATCAGGAATCAAAATCCTCAAAAACCAGTGGGAGAACACTTTAACCTGTCTGGTCATTCAGTGACAGACCTGCGGGTGGCTATATTACAACAGAAAAACTTCAAAAACAGACTCCAACGAGAGACTGCTGAGCTAGAATTGATATGCAAACTAGACACAATCAACTCCGGTTTGAATAAGGACTGGGAATGGCTGAGCCATTACAAACATTGATTCTATCTCCCCTTGTAAGTATGCTCACACTTCTTATCAAACTGTCTGTACTGGGCTATCTTGATTATCACTTCAAAAGTTTTTTTTATCTTAATTAATTGGCCTCTCAGAGTTGGTAAGACACCTGTTTATGCTCTCTGTATGTGTGTATATATATCTCCTCAATATATGTTCCATTCTATATGCATCCGAAGAAGTGGGCTGTAGCTTATGCTCTAATAAATTTGTTAGTCTCTAAGGTGCCACAAGTACTCCGGTTCTTCTTTTTTTAGAGAAGAGAAGAGGCAGCATCCGAGTGCCCTAAGAAGGGCTGAGAATCCCATCCTAAAGAGCAGGCAAAAATAAAGAAGACAGCAGAGAAACATAAACTTCCCTTCCCCAGGCTCAGAGTTCACATGGTGCATGGGAAAGCCTGCCCTGAGATGCCATTGACAGATCTACTGCATTGACAGATCCACTGATGCTGCAGAGATGATCTGTCTGTCCAAGAAAGTCTTAACAGCGAATCAGCCCATCAGGGAGCCCTGAGTCAGAGGATGTGGAAAGCAGCTCAAAGAAAGGCAAACAAAGACATTCAAAGAGAGAAACAAGAAAGAGCTAAAGGGAAGAGAGAGGGAAAGATTAAAGGTAAAGGAGAAGAGTGGAAAGGCCAAGCATAAACCAAAAGAGAAGGACAAGGAAGGGAGCCAAGGAAGAATCAAAGAAAAGGACAAACCTAAAGCCAAGAAATAGGTCAAGTCTAAAGTCACAGGAGACAATGAAGCACCGTAGGTGATTAGACAGGAAGCTAAATGTGAGGCAGAAAAATCCTTTCAGCAGGCTTAGCGGTTCAGGTAGCCCACCCTGTCCTCCAATTAAACTTCAGAGTTCGGCTTCATTGGGCTTTTTCGCTCTTAAGTATTCCTGAAGCTAAAAAAGGGGAGATGAGCTGGAAAGCATTTAAAAAGCCGGATTCTCCATCGCCTTGCGCCTTGTGTGTTCATTTACATCTGAGCACCCAAGTGTGTGTGAAATGCTGCCACCACAGGCTCGAGAATCAGGCCCATTTTTGTAGGGAGAATTACGGGAGCCGCATTTGCAGAACTAGTAAATCTTGGGTTTAACATTGGCGAAAAGAAAAATACTGAATCACTGTGAAATAATGCTGTGAATAATGTTCCACTGGATATGTAAAGCTGTAGTACAATGATTTCTATTGTATGATGCAGTGGCTTCGGAAGCAAAGTGGATATAATTACATACTAAATAAGCAGTTTACGAAAGATTAATTTATTTGATAACAAAATATAAAAGATGCATCCTGTGACTTATGGGAAGCAGCATGGTCTAGTACAGGTATGGGAGTCATGATGATAAAGTTTTAGTCCTGATTCTGCTCCAGATTCACTGTATTCCTAAATAAAATATTTAATCTGTCTGCCTCAGTGTTGTCATCTGTAAAATGGTTTTTAGACCTAGCTTCTTCACAGGAGTGTTGTTAGGGTTAGTTTTTTAAAGTTTACAGAGTGTTTTGAGATCTTCAGAGATGGGTCATGTCCAGATAATCTTCAAATGGGGTTACCAGTGCAACTATGTTCTATATCAGATATATCAAAAATTCTGACACATGATGATAGTACAGCTTTATTAACAAATACAAAACCAATTCCATTGTACGGTGGCAAATATAATGTTGCATTGTTGGCAATGTAACTGTATTTACTTTGAAGGACTTTGGGTATCACTAAAAAAGCTGATGTCTTTTGAAGCAGCATAACATTCTGGCAAATGTAACCATGGCAACCTTGGGATACCCTGGGGAGTTGGGATAGTTGAATGGGGAGACTGCAGAGAGCTGCTGGATCTTAGCAGGAGTCTAGGTTTCAGCTGGAGTAGCTGGACTTCAGTTTCTACTCGCTGTCATCAGTTTTTGTTTCAACCAGGGAGGCTGGATTTGGGGCTCAGCTCAGAGACGCTGCTTCTGAAGCCCAAAAGTGAAACCAAACTCAAGATGTGCAAATATCAGTGAACTGAAACTAGTGCATTCTGCAAATCCCCAGTGAGTCTCATTAAGGAGTCACCATCTGCTCATCTTCCTTGGTGCACAGATCAAACAGACAACAACACCACATTGCTTACCTCAGAAAAATTGCCACCACTGCAATGGGGATCTTATAAAATAGGAGAAGGGTTGAATGGGCATTGAGAGGAAAGTAAAATGCTGCACACTTGCTAGGTCTGAAGCCATGGGACCCACTTCAAAGCTTAAAACAGTAAAGTCAAGCAATTCCTAACTTAACACACAGACTAGATTGCCATTTGTTCAGTCATAATATTGGTCAAATATCTTCGTATACCAAAGACGTTTGAGAGGAAGACTCATTTATAAGTGATTCATGAAGCCAAATTAGCTCAGCATTCACTGAGGTTTGCCTTCAACAAATACTGTTTGACCAGCTCTAAGATCTGAGTATCTCAAGTGCACCCAGAATGATTTGATCTATAAACTGCCATAAGATGGCAAGTTGTTTCTAACCACAACACCTATGTCTCCCCGTCAGCATTTGGGGCCAGCAATGGTATTGCTGTAGTTCGGCACTGCTGATGAGTCAGTGGGTTTGCCTCCTCCTTAGATTGAGCAACTCTTACAGATTTAGCCCTGGGCCTAGGGGTATTTTTCCTGGCAGCCCTAAAAGACTGATCCACAAAATCAATGACATTTGATGAAAAACCTAACAAACCCACACCTGACAGAGGCTGGCCTTCAAAGGGCAAGCGTCAGACGTGTAATCATTCTGTCTTTCCAGCACACTTTTCTGATCTGCTGGCAGTTGCTTTGGTGACATAAGAGACTAACCAGGATGCCAGTTGCTGGCTGCTGGCTCAGAGTTAGTGTGCCAGCAAGAAACCCTCTTGGTTTCACAAAGGGGCTGCCTAGTTGAACAGACCCACATGTTAGATGTGATGTGGGAAAGAGGTTTTCCTGGCAAGGCCACGTGATACACTTAAAGCTGTGTAACCACCTTTAAAGCCAAGGGCTAAGCAGCCCAGCTAAAGAGACAGGCCTTGACCTAGACTTGTGTCAGCTAAAAATGACTTCCATCATATTAGGACCAAGAAGCAACATTTGACCAACAGACAGCTGTGTAGGCCTACTGAAGGGTGGCATTGAGGGGCTGGAGAAATGAAATGACTGAACCTTATGAGAGGTCTGGTAGGAAGCACCCTCCAAACCACCCTAACAAGTGACAGTGAGATAAGCCGCTTTAGGGAAAACATGGGGGCCAGTGAGCTGACTGTGTCCAGAAGAGGGGGCCAGAGGCCAGGTGGTACCAGGAGGATAATGAGAGGATGTGTGGGGTGCTGCCCCAGAGTAAAAAGGACTGAGAGTACAGCCTGCAGGAGCAATCCCAGAGGCTGCACTAACAGGGAGCTGGAATGAAAGAAGCAATCCCCTAGTTGCTGTGGAAATAAAATGGGATACTGGCAGCCTAAGGGGCTTTAGGGTAGTGTGGGTCTTAGGCCTTGGCTACACTTACCGGCAAGTTCGACGGCTGGAAATCGAACTTCTGGGTTCGACTTATCGCGTCTAGTCTGGACGCGATAAGTCGAACCCGGAAGTGCTCGCCGTCGACTGCGGTACTCCAGCTCGCCGAGAGGAGTACCGCGGAGTCGACGGGGGAGCCTGCCTGCCGAGTGTGGACCAAGGTAAGTTTGAACTAATTCGAAATAAGGTACTTCGAACTTCAGCTACGTTATTCACGTAGCTGAAGTTGCGTACCTTAGTTCGAATTAGGGGGGGTAGTGTAGACCAAGCCTTAGCCACTCCTAAAGGGGCTGCATCCAGGAGGGCTGGCTAGCCCTTAAAGAGAGAGGGCCTTAGAATTAGGTTCAGGTCAGGTGAGAAGCAACCTTCAGCACAAATGGGAAGTTACAGGCAAGAAGCCAACCAGTGGGTTGGTCAACACTCGGAAGTATCATAGCAGAAGCTATCACACCTGGGTGACAATGCCTGGGTGTGGAATAGCAAAGGGGGCCACACCTGCATACTGTCACCCACAGCAAGACACCATCCAGTAGAGGGTTGAGTGTGGCTAGACATGGTGAAAGGTCTCCTAAAAGTCCTTACCAGACTGAACAGCTTCTGCCTAGCAATAATCCAGTCTAGTGCACAGGTTCCCACAAGAGGGCAGCAGCTGCTTATTCCTTGAACACTTCCGTAGGTGGATTGGAAAATCATTGCAACTGTATTGTGCGACCTGTCTTTGAGACGCTGCTTTTAAAAATGTCTCTATGAGATCTAATGTTTAGGTATTGCTCGTGCTCAATTATTGATCAAATGCATTTTTTTTCTCCTTTCTTTCCCTTTGGTGTATATGGTACCTGCCACAAAGTGGACTGTCTGGGTGGCAGGTGCTGGGAAGTGTTGCCTGGCTGCTGGGTGAGGAGGGTTGGTGAGTGGTATGTGCGTTAGGGAGTTACCCAGCTGCTGGGTGAAAAGGAAGATGGGGTGGGGATTTGGATGCCTGGGGGATGTTGGGTGGGTAGGTTGTATGGGTGGGGTGGGAGCATGGGGGACAGTGGTAGAGTGGGTTGCCTGAATGCTGGGGACTTGAGTGATCAAGGGGATTGGTGGTGTAGGTGCTGGGGAGGTGCTTGACTGGAGAATGGAGGACCTTGAGAAGGAAAGGCTCCTGGATTGGATGGATTGTTTGGGGCTGATGAATGGGGAGTGTGCTGGGGATGTTGCCTGGGAGTGTTTTGAAAATGTCACCCATAACTGCTTTGTAGGTAATATTCCCACCTCACAGGTAGGGAAGATACTCCCCTTCTACATAGGGGCATTTTTAGGTTGACTTTCATTAATATTTTAAGTGCTCTGAGATCCTCAGCTGGAATGCACCACAGAATCAGGGTAGCCGGGTTTGTCTGTATCTACAAAAACAACAAGGAGTCTGGTGGCACTTTAAAGACTAATTATTTGGGCATAAGCTTTCGTAAGTAAAAACCTACATCCAAAGAAGTGAGGTTTTTACTCACGAGAGCTTATGCCCAAATAAATCTGTTAGTCTTTAAGGTGACACCAGACTCCTTGTTGTTTTTGCACCACAGAAGTTACTTAATGACAGAATTGCTTAGCATATGCTACAAAGGACCTTGTGTGATTACAAAGAGAATTTATAGATCTTATTAGTGGAGTTTCCCTTTGGAGGAAGGGTATATCTGTACAATAATTTTTAGAAATGAATGAGTTTATCCTGGTAAATAGACGGCCTAGGGTCATGCGTGAGTTCAGGCCCAGTCACTAGATGCTGTACGTTATAAAAGTTATCTTTTTTCTATAAGATGAATGTTTTGAATACATTTTCATTTCTCTGAACCATGATTGATCCTTGATGTCCTAAGAAAAGTTCATTAATTTTTTCCAATGGTTACAGTGGGTAAAATGAATTTTGTTTTAAAGTCAAACCTGTAAACTTTATTAAGGGCTATAGAAATCAGTTAGACTGCTGATAATAAAACTACAGAAGTAAACCATTTTATTAATTCATTCACAAATACTGTTGTGGCTCCTGTTTTCTGCTTTGGAAATTCCTCTTGATTTCCTTGCTGCTTTTCTCTTTTATTCTTTGTTCTCCATACAGCTGCTTTGAAAGGGGCGCTGGCTCATGTGGTATATTAATGTATCTGTAATGAGATGAGTGATAGGAGTTTTTGAAAAGCCCGTGTGTTCTCTTTTCTGTGATTATGAATTTCATTTGCATTAGGATGCACGGGCTCTGATGATAAAGCCCTGTAATTGACAAACTTTTCTATACCCTTCCTACCTACATGCCTGCTCCCTTCCTAAACACCATTACTACTGGTGGGTGCACCATGTGCTCTAAAATCTCCTCTTTCATTTAATAGATAATGTAAGTCTCTAACTCTTGGGCACAAAAACTACTTTCAGAATGAAAGCTGAGTGTAAACCACTGCAATAATGGCTGCTTGAATCTTCAGGCAGCCTGGAAGAGTAGCTCTGACAGAGGTGACCTGACCCATTCATATATGAAAATTAATGATGGAAGATTAAATGTCCACCCCTTTCTCTTTCACTGCTAATCAAAGCATGCCAAAAGAAGAGAGGTGGTCATGCTAACAAGCTCAATACAGTCTATTAGAACTAGCGTCTCATGAGCAGCATTTGGCACCAGGAGTGTGTGAAGCTCAGGTAGTGAGCAGCGCTCGAGAGAATACCACTATTTTTTCCTTATTCTGGCCCATTTACAAGATGCCTGTCACCTTGGTATCTCAGTGTTTTTGTGCTGGAAAGCACCTAAAGACTTAATACAGTTGTCACACTTCCTTTGGAAGTAGTGCTGATTATCTGCCATTTCCACATTATCCCTAAATAAATCACTTCACTCTGTTATAACAACATGGGATTCTCTGTACTCCTTGCCCCACTACACAATATGGAGTAACATCTTTGCTGCATCACCTTTGTACCAGCCCCAGGGCACAAAAGGGAGGGAGAGCTGCCCAAGCTTTGAGCAGGGGGTTGGATGAGCTGACCTCCTGAGGTTTCTTCCAATCCTAATCTTCTATGATTCTAAACTCAGGAGCTTGGGGGTGGGGGGCGGAATCCCCAGCTGGTATAAAGGAATGCTCTAAATTATCCTTTCCTCCGACTCCCAGCCTAGCAGTCTCACAAGGAGCAGTGATCCTCGGCCAGCAGAATTAACTCAAAGGAGCCTTGAGGCTGCTCTAATTTATGCTGGGGCAAAATCTGTCCCTGGCTGCTCCTAGAAATGAGAGAGCACAAAGGTGGCTGTAAAGCACCTCTGTCTGTGGTCCCTTGGCTCCTGCCCAGATCAGCCAGACCCAAGAATCCAGCCCAGAGTTTCAGAACACACTAGATGCCCCCTACACAGGGCCAGCTCTAGGCACCAGCAAAACAAGCTGGTGCTTGGGGCGGCACATTTTTAGGGGCGGCATGGCCGGCGCCAGAATGCCGCCCCTAAAAATGTGCCCCGGCCGCCCTAGCTCACCTCCACTGCTGCTGCCACGGCGCGCGAAACAGCTGATTCGCGCGCCGCTACTTGCCCTCCCTCCCAGGCTCTCAAACCTGGGAGGGAGGGGGAGCAGCGGCGTGCGAATCAGCTGTTTCGCGTGCCGCGGCGGCTCGGGGTCTCCCCCTCCCTCCCAGGCTCTCAAACCTGGGAGGGAGGGGGAGCAGCGGCGCGCGAATCAGCTGTTTCGTGCGCCACGGCGGCTCGGGGTCTCCCCCTCCCTCCCAGGCTCTCAAACCTGGGAGGGAGGGGGAGATCCCAAGCGGCCGTTTCGCGTGCCGCTGCTCCCCCTCCCTCCCAGGCTTGAGAGCCTGGGGGGAGGAGGCAGGGCTGGGGATTTGGGGAAGGGGCGGAGTTGAGGCGGGGCCGGGGGTGGGGTAATTAAATAAGGGAGGGTGTGGCCAAAATTGTTTTTGCTTTGGGCGGCAAAAATCCTAGAGCAGGCCCTGCCCCTACAGAGAGAGAGAGGGAAGAAATCAAAGGAAAGGAAGAAAGGAAGAAAGAGTGAGTGACAATCCTCCATAGAGAGGTGAGGGCTTGCTTTCCACTCTCCAACCACTGGAGCAGCTGCCAGTACAAGCTCAGTAACCAGAACTGAGAGAGAAAGAGAAGAGGCCGCATCTGAGTGCCCAGAGAAGGGCTGAGAAAAGCTTGAGAATCCCATTCTAAAGAGCAGGCAAAAATAAAGAAGACAGCAGAGAAACATAAACTTCCTTTCCCCAGGCTCAGAGTTCACACAGTGCATGGGAAAGGCTGTACTGAGAGCTTTATAAATGCCATTGGCAGATCCACTGATGCTGGAGAGATGATCTGTCTGTCCAAGAAAGTCTTAACAGCGAATCAGCCCATCAGGGAGCCCTTTGTCAGAGGATATAGAGAGCAGCTCAAAGAAAGGCAAACAAAGACATTCAAAGAGAAAAACAAGAAAGGGCTAAAGGGAAGAGAGAGGGCAAGATTAAAGGTAAAGGAGAAGAGTGGAAAGGCCAAGCATAAAGCCAAGAAATAGGTCAAGTCTAAAGTCACAGGAGACAATGAAGCACAGTAGGTGATTAGACAGGAAGCTAAATGTGAGGCAGAAAAATCCTTTCAGCAGGCTTAGCGGTTCAGGTAGCCCACCCTGTCCTCCAAATAAACTTCAGAGTTCGGCTTCATTGGGCTTTTTCGCTCTTAAGTATTCCTGAAGCTAAAGAAGGGGAGATGAGCTGGAAAGCATTTAAAAAGCCGGATTCTCCATCGCCTTGCACCTTGTGTGTTCATTTACATCTGAGCACCCAAGTGTGTGTGAAATGCTGCCACCACAGGCTGGAGAATCAGGCCCATTATTGTGGGGGGAAGGTACTGAGAAATACAGAAGTCATTTTAGCATTTGCAGAACTAATAAAATTTGGGTTTAACATTGGCTAAAGGAAAAATACTGAATCACTGTGAAATAAAGCTGTGAATAATGTTCCACTGGATATGTAAAGCTATAGTACAACGATTTCTATTGTATGATGCAGTGGCTTCGGAAGCAAAGTGGATATAATTACATACTAAATAAGCAGTTTACGAAAGATTAATTTATTTGATAACAAAACAAAAGATGCATCCTGTGACTTATGGGAAGCAGCATGGTCTAGTACAGGTATGGGAGTCATGATGATAAGAGTTTTAGCCCTGATTCTGCCCCAGACTCACTAGATAAAATATTTAATCTCTCTGCCTCAGTGTCCGCATGTATAAAATTGCTTCTTCATAGGAGTGTTGTTAGGCTTAGTTCTTTAATGTTATCAAAATGCTTTGAGATCTTCAGTGAGGTGTCATGTCCAGATAATCTTCAAATGGGGTTACCAGGGCAACTACGTTCTATGATATATCAAAAATTCTGACACATGATGATAATACAGCTTTATTAACAAATCCAAAACCAGGTCCATTATAAGATGGCAGATACAATGTTGAATTGTTGGTACCATAAACAGTATTATTTACTTTGAAGGACTTTGGGTATCACTAAAAAGCTGACGTCTTTTGTGGTGACGACGCAGGAAACAGAACGCCAGGTTTGTTGGTAGCCAGAGAGCTTTACAAGCTTTTTGCAAAAAGCCTCCTAGGAAAACTTTTCCTGGGGTTTTTATTTTTCTCCTTGCTTTGTTTACAATTCTTCTTAGTGGTTACATTCTTGCGCATAGAAAAGCTAGGCAGTATACATGCACATAAGATAACGAACCCATCTCTTGAGCGCGTGAACACTAGCTGCGAGGGTACAATCAAATCAGCCAAATAAGTTTCCCAAACACAAACTCTGGATTAAAGGTCACTCCTGCCTCGTAGCCATGGGAGCAGTTTGCCGCGCCCGTGGGCTGGCGATTCAGGAGCTATGCGTCTCTACCGTCTTTTGAAGCAGCATAACATTATGACAGTTGTAATTATGGCAACCCCAGGGATACTCTGGAGCATTGAGGTAGTTGGTTGAATGGGGAGACCACAAAGAGCTGCTGGATCTGACCTGGAGCCTAGATTTCAGCTGGAGCAGCTGGACTTTGATTTCCACTCACTGTCATCACTTCCTGTTTCAACCAGTGAGGCTGGATTTGGGGCTCAGCTCAGAGACGTTTACAGCTTCTCTGCTCCCCCATTGCAGCAATCATCAGTGTGGAGAGGGATTCCCACCCCAAAGCTGACCTGGCCAGGGGGAAGCTGCAGTCTTGGGGCAACCCCAGTCTCTGCCTCTCGTACTGTAATTGGTATGGGGGTGGGGCTGGAGGGACTCCCACCCCAAAGCAGGCCCTGTTAGGTTAAAGGAGACAAGTGATCCTGGTGTCTAGGCACAGGGTACCACAAACAGCTGTCTCTGGGACATAAGGAAAGTTCACAGCCTGTTCCTCACACATCCCAGGCCTCCTTCCCAGGCCTTGGCTGCGCTGCGAAGATACCTTGCTCTGGTGGTGGCCACACGCCGTCAGGCTCTCGGTGGCTGGACCCCTCTCCCCAGCGACGGCCCTCCCGTTGGGGTTACGACCCCCCTCCCAAGTCCAGCCGCGTGTCTGGTGGCGTCTCCCTGTACTGCGTCCTTGCTGCTCAGGGTCCCCCCGCATGCTCCCCAGCTGCTCACCACACTGCTCCAACTCCACTTGGCCTCCACTGCTGTGTTCTGCCTCTGCCTCAGCTCAGGCTGTTGCTCTCTCCTTAGCTCGGACCGCTTTTCCCCAGACAATGCCAGCTCCCACGGAGGATGGGACCCCGGCTCCTGACTCCCTTATTGGCCTGCCTGCCCTGTCAATAGGGCTGACCTGGGGCATTCGCCCCTTCCTATTGGCCTTGGGGACTGTCGGTCTCAGGGTCTTGATTTCTCATTGGCCCTTCCCCTTTCTTTTGGTACTGGGAGAAGACTAAACCAACCCCCCAGTAAGTTTCAGTAAGGGGCTGTAGTGAGGCAGAGTGGCCTTCCTCTGAGCTTGATGGGGAGTACTGAAAGCCCCCCTTGTTCCCTTACCAATTCCCTTGGGACTTTGCCTGCTGCACCATTGCACAGATGCAACAGCCGCTCCTCTAGCAATGGAGAAACCAGAATACAGAGAAGGAGGAAGAGGAGAACTCCAAGCAACTGATAGTAGAGGATGGTTGCTGGAGCAGCTTCACAGCATGCAGTGCCACGGCCCTCCAGATCACACCATCCCCTTCCTGCCTCTCCCCAGAGCGGTATCTTCAGCCTGCCCTGGATCCAGGCCCTTCTGAGGGTCCCCAGTGGGTCCCCAGGGGGATTTACTAACATTCGGGGGTAGGAACCTGCACAGCACCCCCCATGGGCAGGGGATATACTTGCAGTGAAATCCAAAGCCAGAGTTTGTTCCAGTTGCACGTTGAACAAGTTTTGCACAAAGCCTGCAAAGTCCCTCACACAAGGAGCTTTCTGAGTGAAACTAGAGAGTAGGCTGGAGAAGGGGTGGGGTCGGGTGCTTCTCTTCTCTCCTAGCACAGGGACAAGGGATCAGGTCAGCAAAGTTGGAATGGGGCAATGTAGTGGGGCAGTTGCCCCACTCCGATAAGCAGGGGTTAAAAGTGGCCAAGCTAGGCTGATTGGGGAAGCAGCCACAGCTCTGGCCAGCTCAATCAGGGCCCAGCTGGCCCTTCTAAGAGGGCTGGGAGCCAGGAGCTGAGGGAGTCTCTCTCCAGCCCTGGAGGGAGATGAGCTAGCTGCCTGAGGGGAAGGTACCTGAACTGGTGCAGTGTTGGGGAATAGGGCAAGAGGCGCTGGGGAGCTCCAGCAACTCCACAGGCTGTACGGCTTGTGCAAGGCCTAAAGAAGGTACTGAGGCTGCAGAGGTACAGTCTGGGGTGAGGCAGCTGGTCCAAGCCCCCTTGCAAGTGATGAGTGGTTTACAGACTGTAGTCTGTCCCAGTGAGTGGGGGCTAGATGATGACTGGCAGTAGTCACTGAGGCAAGGTGGGGTTTAGAGGGTTGGTGGTTCCCCTGGGAGGGGAGACCCAGAGTGTGGGTTACTGCTGAGGGCAGAACCCCAAGGTAAAGGGGTTGCAGGGGTCTGGGAGGGACATGGGGCCTAAGGCAGGCAAGACACCGAGCAGAAGGAGGCGCTCTGGAGCTGGACAAGAGCTAATTCCCAAGATGACCAGCAGGAGGCGCCGCACCAGTGAGTCTTGACTTCACTACAGGCAAATTGAAAAGTGATCCAAGTTTTTACTCTTTTGCACCAGGCCTAGCTGGCCTGTGGGAGTTATTGCCACATGATCAAAAGGGCAAGAGCTGAGCAGGGTTCAGAAAACATCTGATGTTTACTGCATAAGGAGATTGTGATGGGTTCCCCCTCGGGTGCCACCTGGAACTGGGGTACCACTGAGCCTCCTTACCCCCCAGACTAGGCTCCCTCTCACACTGTATTGCTGTGACAAGCTGCAAAGCCTTCCAGCCTGCACTTTTACCAGCATTCATACATATAGGGACACACCCATCTGCAGTTATACGCAGGATCCCTCACCACCAGCTTCCCAGCCTGGGACCCCAGAGCTGTACCGTCCTGCCCAGGTCAAATTTAGCCAGTGTACGGGTTTAATACCCAGTCCGCCTCTCCCTCAATGTGAAGAGAAAAATGCACACTTGTGGTAACCAAGCAGAGATTTCCCCCAAGCACTCCAGTCAAAACTCATTGTTTTAAATTAAAACATAAAATAAGTTTATTAACTACAAAAAGGATAGATTTTAAGTGATCATAAGTGATAGAAAACAGATCAAAGCAGATTACCTAGTAAATAAACAAACCCACAAACTAAGCTTAACACACTAGATAGGTAGGATATGAATTAGCAAATTCTCACCCTGTGTGATAAACAGGCTGGCAGATTCTTAGGGCACAAGCTGCCCTGGCTCTGCAACTTGGATTTTCCAGGTTTTCATACACAGGCTAGGAATCCCTCTAGCCTGAGACCGTCACTTCCCCCAGTTCAGTCTTTGTCTCAGATGTTTCCAGGTGTGTTGTTGTAGGGGAGTGAGGTAACATGATGTCATATCCCCCTTTTATATCTTCTTCCCCTTGCTGGAAAGCTCTTTTACTGTGACCTGGGTCCAGGGCCGGCACTTCCATTTAGGTGACCTAGGCGGTCGCCTACGACAGCAGGATTTGGGAGGTGGCAATTCTGCGGCGAGGGGTCCTTCTGCGCTCCGGGTCTTTGGCGGCAATTCTGCGGGGGGTCCTTCACTCGTTCCGGGACCCGCCGCTGAAGTTCCCCGAAGACTGGGAGCGTGGAAGGACACCCCCGCCGCAGAATTGCTGCCAAAGACCGGGAGCGCAGAAGGACCCCCTGCCTAGGGCAGCAAAAACCCTGGCGCCGCTCCTGCCTGGGTCAAACAGTTCCCACTGTGTAGTGCTATCTCTGAGAGGTTTCTATTGTACACCGTTCGTAGGGTAATCCTTGTGCTTGTGTGCATTTGTGCATTTCCTCAATAAACATTGTTTGGCCTTCATACAGTTGTACCTGAAAGGCTGCTTGTGGGTGTTTTCAACCCCACAGCATGTTTCAATAACAGATACGTAGCCAAATTTCATAACTTCACCTACAATGACAGCACAGATAATACAATGAGATATTACTGTCTAGCAGCTCAAGACTTTTAGAATGATACCTCACAAGACATACTTTGTACAAAACATATCCTAATTGCGTGACAGTGCTGAATATTGGGGTGCCAGGGTGTCACAGAGACAATCCAGAGAGACAACCAAAGGGATTACAGGTAACCAGGAGATCTGGAGGGACCAGGGGGTGCTGGGGACTTTCCGAACCTTCCTCTGAAGCAGCTTGTGCCAGCCACTTAGCTGGAGCCCTGGGCTGACCTGGTCAATCACACGCCTGGGGAGGAGTCCAAAACAACAAAAAACACAACAGGACCTTGGGGAAACTCTCCTGCTTGCTGCATCTGGCTCCTGGCCTGACCCTTGGAGCCAGCCAGACTGCAGCAGGCTCTGCAGGGAGGACTGGGCCTGAAGGGGCTCTGGAGCTGCCCTGCTCGTTCTAGCACTCCCGCAGGTCAGAGCTGAGCCCAGGAGCAGATCAGCATGGGGGGTCCCTGTTCCATGGGCAGAGAGGAGCCCCTCAACCCCACTGGTGCCCTCCCTAAACCCCAGCACCATCTTGCCCCACGATTGGCTCGCCCTCTCTCCCTGGCCAATTATAGTGCCAGCACGAGGCAAGAGCCCAGCATTGATTGATGGCTGGTTACTCAGGAGACAACAGCTGGCCCAGGGGGGCAGCTCCTTGTGCCCCTGCCCTGAGCCTCCTAATGAATGTGCTGGAGGCGGAGGCTAGCCCTGGGGCCACATGTCGTACCCGGGCCCCACTGGATACGCTTGGCACTTGATTAACTGTGCTGGGAACTGATTGGCAATGATAGGAGACCCCAATTATCCACTGGATCAATCTCTCTGTCCTCAGCCATGTGCACCAGACACAGCAGTTTGTTAGGCTCGGTCAGCCCTGCTCCCTGGGGAGCCTTTCCAATGCCGGGCCTGCCTGGCCGCTTCACCTGTCCCAAATGGGGGCTGAGAAGAGCCCCCAGCAGCCACACGGGCACCAGGCAAGTGCGAGTCATTCGGCAGCTACACAGTGCCCACAGCGCACAGGGCAGCTGCTGCCACAGCCAAGGGAGGGCAATGTCCTGTGAGCACCCCAGAGACACACACCAACCCCTGGGCACAAGCACTCTGCACCCACCCTCTCCTCCGCCTCCTGCACTGACACAGCCCCAGGTGCCCCTCTGCCTGCACTCCCCGGGAACATGCCCCCTGCACTGATGCCCCCCTGTGCACACACAGTCAGTCTCTTTAACCTGCATTCACATCGCCCCCTGAACACCATCCCAACACTCTACAGTACATGGCAAGCAGATGACAATATGTCATCCAGAGATTGCAACGTTCTGTACAAAGGAGGTTGCTTCGTTATCCCTGTTTTAGAGAAGGGAAAACTGAGGCACAGAGAGAGAGATGTAAGTGGTCTAAGGGCACCCAGCGGCAAACTGGGAGCAGAACCCAGGTCTCCGGAGTCCCAGGCCAGTGCTCCATCCACTAGGCTCCACTGCCCCCCCAAGCTTATCTTTTTCCTGTGCATGGCTGTCAGTGCATCCTGCTGCACTTCTGACCCCAGCACCTTCTGCTAATCCAACCCTAGGCCTCCACCATTGTGTGCACTACCCCAGCTCTGCCCAATGCCCCTCAATCCTCCCAGCAGCCCCCCTGCTAGCTCAGCTGAGCAGGGACAGCAACTGGAATGACAGATGGCTACAATGTCTAGGGACCCCAGATCTAAACTCCTTTAGCCATGGGGCCCAGAACTGCCTCAGAACATTAATAATTATGATGTTTCCAAATTCACTCTTCCTTGTGGCCTGTGTGTGGGTTACAAGCCAATTCTCCAGGGGCTGGCACAGAGCCCACCCTGGCCCACTGCACTTTGCTGCCATGCTGTGCCGGTTCCAACCCACAAAGCCCAGGCCTGTCCTCAGTGACACCTGGGCACCTCCAGGGGCAAGGCTGGCAAGTGTGACTGGTGGCAGCATCTGGGCCCTGCACACCATTGATTTCCCAGGTCCCTGCATGCTCCAACCTTCCACCTCTGGCATGTGTGTAGTACTTGGAGCCGGGGGGAACTGGTAGTCCAGAGCCCTTGGTTCTAGTCCCAGCTCTGCCACTGAATCAGTGCAGGCGTTGGGGCCATCCCTGTCCCTGCTTTGTGCCTCAGTTTCTCCTTCTGTGGAAGGGGGATCATGACCCTGCCCCACCTGTGGGCAGAGCTATGACTGGTGGTTAGTATGATCAGCACACTTCAGGGTGCCCAGAGCAGGAAGAGGAAGGCAGCCTGGGCCCCAAAGATCTTGTGCTCTGGGGCACTGCAGATGAAGAGCCAAGTGGGAGCTTTGCTGGGCCCGCTCAGCCTTCAGTACCCTGGACAGAGCACAGGAGAGGAGAACACCCCCAAATCAGCCCACTTATGCCAGTGCTGGCTTTGGGCCAGCTTGAAGGATTTTCTTTTTGCTGTGACTGGTGCCTGCCCCCAATCCCTGCCCCAGCCCAGGGCCTAGAACAGGTCTGCAGGTGAGTGCTGAGAGCCATTTAATACAGCTGGCTACGATGGAGGCCAGGGGACACGGCCAGCTTGGGCACCCCCACCCTTGCAGCGTGGCCCTGTTTATTTTTGCCAGTCAATGTCTGGGGTAGCTCTGCTCTGATCACCTGGGGGGCACCTCAGAGGCTGTGGGCCGCTGGGCAGCGCTTCCCCTAGTCACTGCCTATCTATTGTTGCCCTGGTCCCAGCCACCTTTTATCCTGGATCCTCCTTGGGGGATTTTACCTCCCACCCCGAAATACGCCCGCCCCTCCCTCTTGCCAGGCTGCACTCTGCACCAGGGATAAAGGGCGTGAGCTGAGTTATCAGTTTTAAATAGAAACTACTGGGCATCTGAGGTTTTCATTGACTTCAACGGTGCATCAAATTATTATCAAAGATTCTGTGGTGGAGCCAGTTAGAACTGGTCACTTTTTGCATGAAACTGTCCATGAAGATGGGGTACCAATATGGATTCACTGCTGTCCTTCGTGGCAAATGCCAATTTGAATGTTCAGACTCCATCTTTGATTTGAATCCCCATAACCTTACGTCAACTACAAACATAGCAAAACAATAAATGAATCTAGAACCTTACAGTAAGCACAACCAAACATGAATTTGGGGAAAATTCCCCAACATATCCCCTCTTTGACAGCTATGTAAGGTTACCAACCTTTACAGATGTCACTACAAGATGTCACTAGATGATACAAAGTGCAACGTGCTAATCAAACCAATTTGGACACGCTGAAAGGCATTACAGTTTTGCTTTTGATTCTGTTCCTTCTAAACCAGATGGTAAGGTATACAAGGCACATAATTATACAGGCATGATGATTAATACAATGATGATAGGATGCAACAGGATTTCCCAAAATGCTTTTAAGTCACCATGTACACCACTGAATATTCCCTCCCACCAATAGACAGATGCTGTCTCACCTTTTACTCTTCGGAGGATACGTTTAATCTGTGAGGTAGAGTGTTGTACAGTTAACATCATATCCCTGCCTTCTATTGGCTAAACGCTGCAAATGATACAGCATGTCCTTGCGATGCATCAGACCTTTTAGAACTTCTAAATTAGTCCCAACGTGTACTGGATCTAAATGCGAGTACAGTACATACTGAGACTGGATGGTTTCCAACTGGATGTTGTGTACAGTGACATTAATATCACAGCCAATTACCGAAAATACAGCACAGATACACAAATTTACAGAGGGATCATGCTTGATATGATCAAATGTGTTCACAGTAAAAGGTGTACAGAGACTACGGATGCACAGGCAGCGCGTGTCAATGAATACCACAGTGGAGTGGTTCAGGTGTGCTGGAAACAGTTGGTAGTGACACCTTCCTTCTTGTGAATTGAAGCCCACATGTGAGTCCTCAATCACCCCAGTGCTGCAGGTATAGCCTATTCCTTGTTGTTCAGTGCAAGCTTGTAGACTGACAGTGAAATATTGATGGTTCTTAAGGTGTACCCACTTATTATTTTCCATTGGGATCATAGTCAAAGTGTTAGCACATAATCCAAGGGGAATCAATGGAAAGATGGACTTTTTCTGGGCTTCTCTAAGAGTGAGCACATAGGCAATGATGGTTCTGCTGCTGTTCAGGTAAGTGAAATTAACCATTCGCCACCATTCCTGATGACCCCTTTCCAAATCTGTGGCATTGGCTCAGATGATATGCCGCATTTCAATTGGCACTATCCCATGTAGTCTGTCTCTCACTATGGACTTAGCTACATCAAGTAGCCACGACTGGGCTTGCATGTATACCAGTACCTGGGACAGGTTAGATTGCAAAATGTCCAATGCCTCGATGATTTGTACGCGATCCATCTCCTGAATTTGGAGCCAATGGAGCAGAGTATTGGCCAGGTCAAACTCTAGGGTGCTGATCTTGGTGAGCGATGAGGTCAGTGGACCCAATAGCAAAGCCACATCTTGCCCTGATTCACCAATCCGATTTGCTAATATTTTCTGGTCCATGGTATTCAGCACTCCTAGGCCTGCTCCTACTCCACCTGGCACCTTAGCCATCAAATCTCTTGCTTGCTTGTTGGGGGTGTTCCGGGGAATAACGCCTCGAACCCAGGCTTCTGAACCCATAAGCAACAGTGTTATGAAACTTGTACACTGCCAGTGTATGAGGGCCACAGTTGCATACTCATGATTACTCTTTTCAGAGAGGATTGAGGATCTATCATGATGCTGCAGGAAATGTCCTTTTTGATCACAAATGGCCCCACATTGCTCATGTACGGACTGAGGGCAACAAGAACCTTGAAAGTACTAGTGATATCAAAGAGTCCTTTTGCATACCATACCCCAGAATCATTACTGTAAACAGGCACTATAATAAAAGCAAAACATATAACGCTAAAAACCTTAATGTCCGATTCTAATCTACAGAACTTTGATTTAATGGCAGCAGAAGGAGCAGAACAATGTTTTGTGCAAGGTTGGCAGTTCAAATTGGCGAGGTAGCATCGGCTGGGAGTATGAACTCGTACATTGATTTTGGATACATTAAAGTGCTGGGTACCAATAGCTAAAGTGACATTTATCTTGCCTGGAACCATGACAGAGGGTGCCTTTATGTGCAATAGATACATTTCGAGTAGTCCCAGTCCCGGATATCCTGGGAACACCCAACAAAAGACTGGTTATCGAACATCCAGGTGCACTGGCCCTGTAGCTTGCGGATGTATTTGATTTGCCCCTTTTGTTCTATAGTGGGGTAATGTACTCTATTATGGTCATTCTTTGTAAAAGCAATTAATGACACATTCCCCCTTTCTTCCTTCCAAGTAATGTAGCAATAGCCCTCTAGAACATAGGCGTAGATTGATACTATCCCTTTAAGCACCGAGTCCGAAAGTAATTACCATTCATCAGCTTTTACCTGGCCCTTCACTTCTGCCTGAGGAGTAAGTTCATGGTACCTGGGGGAGTCCTTATTTTTCAAATCATAAACTCTGTCAGTATAATTATACTCCTTATATTCAAACACACGTTGTTGCCATTTATATAGAGCAGATTCATTAACTAAACAAAACCGATATTCATTCTCCCTCACGATGATATTGCCAGTGCTGCTGTTAACGAACCACAGTTCCATAAAAAACTATGTACAGGTAAGTGGACTTCATGGACATCTTCCCTCCTGCAAAACAGGAAGACAAAACAGAAGTCAGAAACAAAGTTCTCTTTATGGGGGTTGACCGTCATCTTTCGGTGAATCTTGATTTTCATTCTTGCTCCTCCAGTTCCTCAGCAATGGTGTTTCTTAATTTGGCCTTACATCTAATTGTGGTGATTCTAATATTTCAGGTGACATCGGTTGTTGTGTTCCTAGTATTGGCATGATGGCTAAGGAGGAAGATCAATTGGTTGCAAAGCCAGCAGTTCTATAGACCATCATACGTACATGAGGTCTTGTCTTTAACAAGGCAAAATCAGGGGTGAAACCTGAGAGTGCCAGAGAGAAGATTCTTGTTTCGTCTCAGTTGAGAGCCTTGAGTCTCATGCTGGGCCTTCACAAGTAACCCACTGAACTCGTTACACATTTGTAAATGTCTTAATATTAAAGATATATGACCTATAAGGAGGGGAGTGTTGCCCCAAACTTGAGGGGTGTGGGTGTAAACCCCAGATTGTGATCAAGCTCATTGCAACCATATTGTGTACATCCAGCCACCATGAACTAATAAAATAGAACACCCCATAGTTAAGGGTTAATTTGAACAAGGAGAGGTTCTAGAGGCAAGGTCACAACTAGCTGCAGCCTTGCAGTTTCTGCCAATCAGAATGGGAGGGGGGGGGATTGAGACTGAAAGCAAATACGTGGATGGAAACCTTGAGTTTGGGCACCTTTGATATAGACGCTTATGACTAAGGCCTGGTCTACACTAGCAGGTTATGTCGAATTTAGCAGCGCTAAATCGAATTAACTCTGCACCCGTCCACACAACAAAGCTGTTTAGTTCGACATAGAGGTCTCCTAAATTCGACTTCTGTACTCCTCCCCGAGGGGAGTAGTGCTAAATTCGACATGGCCATGTCGAATTAGGGTAGGTGTGGATGGAAATCGACGCTAATAGCTCCGGGAGCTATTCCACAGTGCACCACTCTGTTGACGCTCTGGACAGCAGTCCGAGCTCGGATGCTCTGACCAGCCACACAGGAAAAGCCACGGGAAAATTTGAATTCCTTTTCCTGTCTGGGCAGTTTGAATCTCATTTCCTGTTTGGACATCGTGGCGAGCTCAGCAGCACTGGCAACAATGCAGAGCTCTCCAGCAGAGATGGCCGTGCAATCTCTGAATAGAAAGAGGGCTTTAGCATGGACTGATCGGGAAGTCTTGGATCTGATCGCTGTGTGGGGTGATGAGTCCGTGCTTTCCGAGCTGCGCTCCAAAAGATGGAATGCAAAGATCTACGAGAAGATCTCTAAAGCCATGGCAGAGAGAGGATACAGCCGGGATGCAACGCAGTGCCGCGTGAAAATCAAGGAGCTGAGACAAGGCTACCAGAAGACCAAAGAGGCAAACGGACGCTCCGGATCCCATCCCCAGACATCCCGTTTCTACGAGGCACTGCATTCCATCCTAGGTGTGGCCGCCACCACTACCCCACCACTGATCGTGGACTCTGAGGACAGGATATTGTCCACGCCCGCTTCCTCTGAGATGGTAGTGGACGGGGAAGAAGAGGAAGGAGATGAGGAGGACGAGGCAGTCGACAGCGCTTACAACGCTGATTTCCCAGACAGCCAGGATCTCTTCATCACCCTCACAGAGATCCCCTACCAACCGTCCCCAGGCGTTAACCCGGACCCAGAATCAGGGGAAGGATCAGCCGGTAAGTGGTTTAAACATGTAAACATTTATTTATAAAAGAATATAAATATTAACTGTGGCTTTTTCATGATTAGACTGTCCTAGGCACTTAAAGTTCTAGTCTTTGGCAGTGCAACTGCTGCAAAAAAATCTAACAATGTCCGGTAAATCTTGATTGGTTTGCCCTAGGCGCTGTACTGTTTAGCCCTTGCCAGTGCAGCTACAGGAAAATTCGGTCAATATATCCGGGGATAGAGCAGAAATCCTCATGGGACATCTCCATGAAGCTCTCCTGGAGGTAATTGGAAAGCCTTTGCATGAGGTTTCTTGGGAGAGCGGCCTTGTTGTGTCCTCCGTAGTAGGAAACGTTTCCGCGCCAGGCTACCATCAAGTACTCCGGGATCATTGCCTTGCACAGCATGGCGGCATACGGCCCTGGTCTTTGGAGGCTTTCCCGAAGCATGCGTTCTTTCTCGCTGTCAGATATACGCATCAGAGTGATGTCGGTCATGGTCACCTGCTTTGAATTAGGGCAATGTTAGTATTGGGACTGCTTCCCTGTTCCTTTACAGAACTGTAACCGCTGGTTTACAGCCATGCGGTGGAGGCGGGAGAGGGGCAGCATAGAGGGATCTTTCCCGGGGACAGCCGCGAGGGGGTGGGACAGGGGCAGAGTTCATGCTTGCCGGATCGCTGGCAGCAGGAACTGGCCAACGCTAGGAGCATTGCTTTGAACGTGAAAGTAGGGCAGTGCTATTATGAAAGTTTTAAGCTGCCACAAGTCTACGGCTTACCATGTCAGCCCGCTACCCAAATTCTGCTGTGCTGTTCCGATTCTGTGATCTGCACTGCAGGACCCCAGGGACTGAATGCGAAGGCCGAAAATTCGACCTTGTCCTGAGTGTGCATGTGATAGGTGCTGTGAATGGTCTTTTTCACAGAGAAAGACTATTTTCATTGTTCACTCAAAAATTTATCTTTCTGAGGAATTCACTCCCTTTTTCCCATCCCACAGCTGTGGCTGTCTCCCGACCTACCCTGTCATCAGACTCCCAGAGGCTGTCGCAGATTAGGCGTAGACGGAAAAGGACATGGGACGACATGTTCTCTGAACTTATGGGCTGCTCCCGTGCCGAGTCAACACTGCAGAGTCAGTGGAGGGAGAACTTGTCCCAAATGCACCGATCACACATGGAACGGGAGGAGAGGTGGCGGCAGGAAGACCAGCAGGCGACTCAAACACTGCTTGGACTAATGAGGGAGCAAACGGACACACTCCGGCACCTTGTGGATGTTCTGCAGGACCGGAGGCAGGAGGACAGAGCCCCGCTGCAGTCTCTCTGTAACCACCGTCCCCCGCCACAAAGTCCCATACCCCCCTCACCGAAAGTACCAAGAAGGAGGGGCTGCAGAGCCTGTGAAAACTGTCACTCTACCCCTGCAGACTGCTCAAGTGGCAGAAGGCTGTCATTCCCCAAAATTTGATAAGTCCTTTCCTTCCCGCATCACCCAAGCCCCCATCCCAGTTTCATTGTTCATTTGCTAATAAAAAATACGTTTCTGTTAATTGCTGTTTCCATCATGTTTTTTTAGAGGACAGTCTGTTTTAAGGGGGGGAAAGGTGGTTGGTACAGACACGGGGGCAGGTTCAGCAGCAGGTCACACACACAGTGCAGTCACTAGGAACCCTGGTCAGTCTGGGAGGTGGTTTTCATTGTCTGTGGGGGCGGGGCTATGAGACTTTGTGGCGGGGGAGGGCGGTTACAGATCTTATGCAGTGGTCCTTATCCTGGATCACAGAGTCACGCAGCAGGGAATCTGTAACCGTCCTCCCCCTGCCACAAAGTCACATAGCCCCCACACACAGAGTCCCGAACAGGAGGGGTGGCAGGCTCCGTTCAAACAATCAGTCCGCCAGTGCGGACCACTGTAGAAGAAGGAGCCTGGCATTCCTCCAGTTTAGAAGCGTCCTTTGCATGAGTACTGTACACCCTCTCCCCACCACAGTCTGCGTCCCAGTTTCAACACTTTACCATGAAAACAGTAATAAATAAAACGTTGTTCATTAACAAATTTTCAGTGATTTTATTTTTAAACGTGTGTTGGAAGGGGGGGAAGGGGGTGAACGGGGTATGAAACTGGAGAGGATTGTGAACAGCCACTGGGTAAAGAAATGGGGGCAGGTTCAGCTTCTCTGTAAACCAACAAAATTGTCACAGGTTACCCTGGTCACTCAGGAACCTAGCTTTCAAAGCCTCCCGGATGCACAGCGCGTCCCGCTGGGCTCTTCTAATCACACGGCTGTCTGGCTGGGCGTAATCAGCAGCCAGGCAATTTGCCTCAACCTCCCACCCCGCCATAAAGGTCTCCCCCTTGCTCTCACAGAGATTGTGGAGCACACAGCAAGCTGCAATAACAATGGGGATATTGGTTTCGCTGAGATCGGAGCGAGTCAATAAGCTTCTCCATCTCCCCTTGAGACGTCCAAAAGCACACTCCACCACCATTCTGCACTTGCTCAGACGGTAGTTGAAGAGTTCCTTTTCACTGTCCAGGGCGCCTGTATAGGGCTTCATGAGCCATGGCATTAGCGGGTAGGCTAGGTCCCCGAGGATCACTATAGGCATCTCCACATCCCCAACAGTTATTTTGTGGTCCGGGAAGTAAGTACCTTCCTGCAGCCGTCTAAACAGACCAGAGTTCCTGAAAACACGAGCGTCATGAACCTTGCCAGCCATCCGACGTAGATGTTGGTAAAATGTCCCCTGTGGTCCACCAGTGCTTGCAGCACCATGGAAAAGTAGCCCTTTCGATTAATGTACTGGCTGGCCTGGTGGTCCGGTCCCAAGATAGGGATGTGAGTTCCATCTATGGCCCCACCGCAGTTTGGGAATCCCATCGCTGCGAAGCCATCTATGATCGCCTCCACGTTTCCCAGGGTCACTACCTTTGACAGCAGTACATCAACGATTGCCTTGGCTACTTGCATCACAACAACCCCCACGGTAGATTTGCCCACGCCAAAGTGGTTCGTGACTGACCGGTAGCTGTCTGGCGTGGCAAGTTTCCAGAGGGCTATGGCCACTCGCTTCTGGACAGTCAGGGCTGCTCGCATCCGGGTGTCCTTGCGCTTCAGGGCAGGGGACAGCAACTCACAAAGTTCAAGGAAAGTTCCCTTCCGCATGCGAAAGTTTCGCAGCCACTGGGATTCATCCCAGACCTGCAGCACTATGCGGTCCCACCAGTCAGTGCTTGTTTCACGTGCCCAGAATCGCCGTTCCACGGCATCAACATGACCCATTACCACCATGATGTCCACGGCGCGGGGTCCCGTGCTTTGTGAGAGGTCTGTGCCACTCTCAGACTTCATGTCCTCATCGCGCTGCCGTAGCCTCCTCGCCCGATTTCTCACCATCTGCCTCTGGAAAAGGTGGCTGATAAGGTGCAAGGTGTTGACAACGGCCACAACTGCAGCGATGGTCGCAGCGGGCTCCATGCTCACAGTGCTGTGGCGCCCGCGCTGTCACTCAGCAGAAAAGTGCGCGAACTGATTGCCCGCCGGCGCTTTCAGGGAGGGAGGGCGGGAGTGACGGTTGGATGACGACAGTTACCCAAAACCACCCTCAACACATTTTTTCCCCCAGCAGGCATTAGGGGCTCGACCCAGAATTCCAATGGGCAGCGGGGACTGCGGGAACTGTGGGATAGCTGCCCACAGTGCACCGCTTCCAATGTCGACGCTTGCCCCGTTAGTGTGGACTCACAAAGTCGAATTACTGTCCTTAGTGTGGAAACACACATTCGACTTTGTAATATCGATTCCACATATTCGATTTAAGTGACATCGAAGTACTCTCGTAGTGTAGACATACCCTAAGATTGTTAGGAATGTTTGTTGATACGTAGTTTGTTGAAGTTAGGAGAGGTGATGATGCAGTAGGGGTCACTATGAGCTGTGTGTTTTGTAAAAGTTAGTTATTAAAAGACTAGATAATAGGGTGTATTTTGGAGCAGTTCTCTGAAGCGATCCTGAGATACTTTTTCCTGACACCATACTTCCAGGCAGTGAAGCAACCAACCATCGCTGATCTGCTGCTCAATACCATCTCAAATTCTAGGTAATTATTTGGGATGTTCTAAACCTATTGCTTTTGTCTGTGTGTGCTTTAAATCTAATAAATTGTAATTTTAGATAAGAGTATGCTTACTTGTATCAATTTTTAATCAGCCGGAAGTGCTGTGTTGCTATTGATTTATCCCTGACACAGCCTGCAGTGAAACAGTTACCGCTGCCTTGGGTTCTGAAAACCCTGGGTAACAGTGCATTTTATAACCATCATCTCCTGTTTCCAATGCCAAGGTTGGGTAGGAGCAACTTCTATCGGTTTCTTGGCTCTGGTACCTGGACTGCCAGCCATCTCAAGTCTCAGGTTGTGCATTTCCAGGTAACTAATTACAGGCTGGAGGAGTTGAAGGCCATTAACCTAGCCAGTTATTAATACCTAGGTGGTCATTATTACTGTTAGAAATCACACAGTGAGAAAGATGATGTGCCTATAATATTAGGAGTTTATGTTTGATTGTCTCTGTTCTCTGTTGCAAGGTTCAAGTTCCCAAGTGCTTAAGTAGTCCCCAATCCTGCAAGGTGTTATGTGCAGATGAACCCTTATGCCCATATGTATCCCCATTGAAGTCAGTGGGGCTTTGCTCGGGCACAGGGGTCAGACTGTATGGAACTGTTTACAGGATCAGGGCTTTAGGCCTTCATTAGTCAAGCCTCATATTGGCTGCAATAAGAATTTTGCCTTAGTAACAACCTGAAGATTTGGCCTTATGAATAGTTATTTTTGTTTCTAAACTGGAAGTTGAGATTAGGCCTTTACACATCCCCTGAATTCCATGAATACTCATCATAAATGATTTGAACCAGCAATAACAGATCTTGGAGAATTTCTTGCCATTCTTCAAGGTGATTAGGTCTCTGAAGGAGACCAAGCACAGAGTTATCACAGCATCCACACACACTCATACAATCTAGTTCTGATACTATGTTTATTTCAGGCTGGGGCAAATCCTTTCACCCCCCCCCAATGCAAGCTCATAGCAGCCATTGGGCAACGGAACTGGTGTGTCAAACCACATCCATGGACTATGGGGGAAGAAGCATCAGCCAGAGAGACTGTCCTCGGGCTGCAATACCAGCCATGGACTCTATCCCTGGCCCTGCAGCACTCTCCTCTGATTCGTTCGTTTATACCAGCTGTTTTCAGGGACTGAGATTTTGGCCAATGGCAGGTCTAGGTAGTGAGCAAGCAGAGGGACTTTGTTGCTATTTGGTTTCATGAGCAGCTGCCACAGAACTGCACAGAACCTGTCCCAGTGACAATCTGAACAGTAGCCAATGTGAATCAGGGACTCCTTGTTTCCAGCTGGGCCCACAGGCCCATTAACTCGTATCCCCGTCTCTCTGGCCCAGTTTCCTATTGTGACTCCCAAATATCCATTTCCTCCCCAGTACATCCTGCAGAAGAGTTTTACATTCACACTTTATGGAGATACAGGCCTTTATGAAACCTCTTGGGAGGGAGGCAAAGGCCATTATCAGAAAGCACAGGATATTAAATATAGTTCCCATGAAAACAAACCACAAAGTAGTTAGCGCCTCATCCAAAGACCATCAAAAACTATGAGAGTCTTTCCACTGATTTTAGTGGGCTTTGGATAAGCCCTTACTTCAATTTGCTTCATTAACCCACAGATGGAACGCCACAAAAATATACATACTTAGGACTTTCCTACATCATTACGTTTGTTTACATCGGTGGTATGAATCTCAGGGTCGCATAGGTGTTTTCTTGGGATGGGGCACAACATTTTATGTGAAAGAGGGGAAGTGACTTTAGCCTTTATTACTATTAATTAATATTATGTGGCCCCAAATGTGTGCCATGCCCTTTATAGACAAGTGCAGAGAAAAGGTACCTGCCGAGAAGAGGCGGAAAATTTAACTTTCCAAATGTAAATTGCTTACTGAATTAGGTATATTTAATTTACAGTACAGCATGTTATTTCATGGACTTATAGATAGACCATATTTTAGAATGGGTAAAAAAGTATAGGTATATACGCCAAAAGCCCCCGCACTTCGGGGCTTGCCACATCAGGTATGAAAGTAAAAAAATTGCTTGAGCCCCAGCACCTAATTGCTTTAACCCCTGGCACATCTTTCATTACAAATTAGATACTGGTTACAATTCCTCCCTCAGTTCCCCAGGGAGCAGTAGAGCTACCCTTATATTCAGGCCAGTGACTAAACACTGAAATTGTGTCCTGAATGAACCTGGAAACGTGCCTTTCAAGATCTATAAGTTGTCCCTCCAGATCAGAGTGGAGGCTCATGGACAGGGCAGCCTAATGGGGCTTGCAGTGCTACTGATGGTAATATCCGTGTTCTGTAGATAAATGAAGGAATGCAACCTCCTAGTCTGTCAATCTAAAAGAGGACTGTAAAAAGAGGAGGATGGTGCGAGCTGGAGGGGATGGCTGCAGCCTGAGCTGACAGTGAGATATGGAGAGAGAGACAGAGGTGATTCAGAATGTGCAGAAGTCTAAATATTTTGGCAGCATGCACTGACAGTTAGCAAGCAGGCATGACAGCTGGCTTCCTAATAGTCTGGTTAATACTAGCAGTGTGTGGGTCAGGTGTGCCCACACTTTCAGGGGTGTTTGGAATCTGAATGAGGATGATTTCACAGATGTCTCCTACTTCCATACCTGCCAAGCCAGAGCCTTTGGTCTGAACACCCCTGAACTTTGTGGGTGGTTGGTAATCTGGATCTGGATTCTGCAGCATGGGACTGCACCCTCCAACTCAAAGCAAGGATTTGGTTGCCTTGAATTGAACTCTGCACTGAGTTTCCAAAAGGTTTTCAACCTGTCAACTACAGATTTTTTCATCCTTCCCATCCCCCCTGATATGTTATCTCTGTGACCAATAAGGCAATCTCCTGGATAAACCTTACTGAATTAAGTTTAATACCCATGGTGTCCGTTGTATTAAAGATGTGATTGTTTATATGTTACTGTATGTATCTTCTCTAGGATACATGGCTAATGTAAACCCTTGGGAAATGATAAGATCTATAAAGGACTTTTTGAAATAAGGTGAACTTTTAAAATTAAGTGGGTTTCCTAGGAAATCTCTAGGACAGTAGTCCCCAAACTGTGGCGTGCACCCCTATGGGGGAACATTCAGGGGGGCCTGGCAGGGCCCAGGCCAGCCCCCACAGGGGGCAGAGAGGGAGCGCCACCCAGCCCCACTCCAGCCCTGCCCCAGCTCCCGACCCCAACCATGGCTTCACTCCTAGCCTTGGTCCCTAGTTCCCGGACGCAGCTGCAGCCCCACCCCCAACCACAGCTCCCATCTCCCAGCCCGGCCATGGCCCCTGGTCCCAGCTGCATGACTGATAATTATTCTCCGGAATGGTTTTCCAATTTTGCACCCACCTTATAGTAGCTCCATCTAGGTTGCATTTCCCTAGCTTCTTTATGAGAAGGTCATGTGAGACAGTATCAAAAGCTTTACTAAAGTCAAGATATACCACGTCTACTGCTTCCCCCCTATCCACAAGGCTTGTTACCCTGTCAAAGAAAGCTATCAGGTCGGTTTGACACGATTTGTTATTGACAATTCCATGCTGACTGTTACTTATCACCTTATTATCTTCTAGATGATTGCTTAATTATTTGCTCCATTATCTTTCCGGGTACAGAAGTTAAGCTGCCTGGTCTATAATTCCCCTGGTTGCCCTTATTTCCCTTTTTATAGATTGGCACTATAATTGCCCTTTTTCAGTCTTCTGGAATCTCTCCCGTCTTCCATGACTTTTCAAAGATAATAGCTAATGGCTCAGATATCTCCTGAGTCAGCCCCTTGAGTATTCTAGGATGCATTTCATCAAGTCCTGGTGACTTGAAGACATCTAACTTATTTCATTTTCAACAGAATCCTGCCTGCTGGTCAGGTTTTGAAACCAGCTTGGTTTTCACTGAAATTTCATCACAATTGACACTTTACCACAAAATGTTTTGCTTTTGACAAATGAACATTTTCTGACAGAAAAATATTCCATCCAAAAAATTTCTGACCAGCTCTAAAAATTTGGTTTCTGTAATTGCTCTCATGAGCAATTTTGAACTTGACCATTCAAGTGAGTGCAGCTTCAATTTTTGAAACAAAGGGAATGCAAGGAATAGAAATACAGATGAGGCAAATTTGTTTAGACGCTTGACCAAATAGTGGAACATTTCTGCAGTATTCTCCTGGCTCCAATATTTACATATTGCTGTAAAAAAAATGTCATATACCAAAACCAGGTTGTGTCTATGTAATTGTCCTCCAGACATGACACTGATGTTCATTTCCTTTAACTAAAAATCAGAATTTTGGGGGTTGCGCTGCTTGAGTTTAACTGTTTGTCTATAAAGTTTGGCAAAACTATTTGGTGATACAGAATTGTAGGATTGTTATAAGATTGAATAAGAATTGATCTGGGGGTCATAGTGGACCATAAGCTGGGAGGGCATAACGAGTGGCGTCCCACAGGGATCAGTTCTGGGTCCAGTTCCGTTCAATACTTTCATCAATGATTTAGATAATAGTACAGAGAGTACACTTATAAAGTTTGTGGATGATACCAAGCTGGGAGGGGTTGCAAATGCTTTGGAGGATAAGATTAAAATTCAAAATGATCTGGACAAACTGGAGAAATGGTCTGAAGTAAATAGGATGACATTCAATAAGGACAAATGCAAAGTACTCCATTTAGGAAGGAACAATCAGTTGCACACATACAAAATGGGGAATGACTGCCTAGGAAGGAGTACTGCAGAAAAGGATCTGGGGTCATAGTGGACCATAAGCTAAATATGAGTCAATAATATAACACTGTTGCAAAAAAAGCAAACATTATTCTGGGATGTATTAGCAGGAGTGTTGTAAGTAAGACACGAGAAGTAATTCTTCCACTCTACTCCGCACTGATTAGGCCTCAACTGAAGTATTGTGTCCATTTCTGGGTGCCACATTTCAGGAAAGATGTGGACAAATTGAAGAAAGTCCAGAGAAGAGCAACAAAAATGATTAAAGGTCTAAAAAACATGACCTATGAGGGAAGATTGAAAAAAAACCAAGTTTGTTTAGTCTGAAAAAGAGAAGACTGCAGGGACAGGATAACAATTTTCAAGTACATAAAAGGTTGTTACAAGGAGGAGGGAGACAAATTGTTGTTCTTAACTTCTGAGGATAGGACAAGAAGTAATGAGCTTAAATTGCAGCAAGGGAGGTTTAGGTTGGACATTAGGAAAAACTTCCTAACTGTAAGTGTGGTTAAGCACTGGAATAAACTGCCTAGGGAGGTTGTGGAATCTCCATCTCTGGAGATTTTTAAGAGCAGGTTAGACAAACACCTGTCAGGAATGATCTAGATAATACCTAGTCCTGCCAGGAGTGCAGGAGACTGGACTAGATAACCTCTTGAGGTTCCTTCCAGTCTTACGATTCTATGATTTGTTCAATTTTATAACAATTTTTGTTGGAAATTTGAGAATTCCCCTCTGAATGGGAATGCCAGTTTCTGGGCAGCTCTTCAGATTTTACATTTGCAGCAGCAGTGTTGGTATTTTTATCCAATCAGGAAACTGAATCAATAACATGCCACAGCTCAGATGGGGCTTGATCCAAAGCCCATTGAAAACAATGGAAACATTCTCCTTGCCATCCAAGGACTTTAGATCACTCACATCCATAGCAAATACTCAGAGAAAAGTTCCACAGTCTACAAAGTAAAAATAAATAATCAACAAAACTGTGAGACATTATTAATTGTGGGTACTTAGGAGGAAATCCTGATCTCTTCAGCAAGATTCATGAGCAGGAAAAGGGGCTAAATTTGAATATATAATTTAATATGAATTATTTTCTCAGCTACCAAGAGAAACATTTCAGTGTGCAATATTGCCCATTTTCATCATCGTTATTCTAATTCTGCAAAGAATCACCTGACTTTAGCTTTAAAAAGCATAGAGAGGGATGTTTTCCCTTCATTTTTAAAGTAACATAACCAGAAGGGAGTGGGTTGGATAAAGCAGGTAGATCCCTGTCCCCTAAAGACAAACTCCTGGTGTCATGATGGTGAATGATCTCACTCACTTCTCCGCTCTTGGCACATTCATGAAAGCACTTTTGGATGGATGGGTAGGATTAATTTTATGTGTAAAAATTATTATAAAACAATTTTAGTGCACTGATGTATTTTACTTTCAAGATTTTTGAACATTTGTATTTCCATGTGCATATAACAAAGATACAAATTTACAGAAGTGCAGATTGGCCCACATCTATTATTGTTATTTATTTATTTATTTGTATTGCAGTAGCGCTTCAGAGCCCCAGTTGTGGACCATTGTGCTAGGTGCTGTACAAACACACCACAACAACAACAACGTTCTTCTGTCCCAAAGAACTTACAACATAGACCTCTACAAAGAAATGTCAGCCCATGTGAGCAAACAGGAAAGGGTGGGACAGTTTAAAAGGGAAATGTTTCATGTTTCAATTTAGTCCCAGGTGGCTTTCATTGTTTAGGGAGATAAAAATAGAAAGTGACAGAATAAAAACAGGTAAAGTATCATTGTACTGGAGTGACAACGGGTAATGATATTCAGTTAACACCTTATGGGTCTATCTGACAAAACTGCAGAGAAGGAACGATAAGATGACAGTGAGATGCAAAAAGTGAGGAGAAAGAAGCAGAGTGGGAGGGCGATGAGCCACCAAGGAAGGGTCAATTTATCTGAGCGATGAGGAGCTACATTGAGGTAAACAGCAGCTTTGCCGGCCTACACTAGGGATTGCACCAGCATAACTATCACAACGCCGATAGTCAGGGAACCCCCCAGACTAGACAATGCCTTAGTAAGCCTCTATTCTCTATCTTCATCCCCATAGGGTCAATTGCAGTGGAAATGCACACACTCATATTTGCAGACCACTGAAGCCAGCTGAGAGACTCAAGTATGTGCAATATAACCTACTATTCAGTCCATGGAATATCTCTTAGTCGCATCTACAGTATGGCTGCTTTATAATGCAAGTATCTGGAAAGTCTAAGATCAAAGCAGCAAGATACTGCTGGAGCATTGCCCCTACTTTACAGCAAGATCTCTGTCCCGAAGTAAAATGACTTTCAGAAGAGGAAAAACCTGTTTCATGCTCAGTACTTTTTAAGTCCCCACCAACCCCAGACATTTTATTTCGTATCCCAAACAGTTCTTTGGGGGCGGTGGGAAGAGGGAAAATAGAAGTTTTGTTATAAGTGGCCCTCAGATAACACTCCAGCCTCCCAGGGAAGTGATCTGTGATTAAGCAGATCTGATGTAACTAATTATTTCAGTTGCTGTTGCCTTGTAAGGTATCCAGAACACTGTGTACCATGTGAGCAACATCTCCCAGCATCCCCATTTTGGCAATAAGCCACTTCTGCTCTTGATGCCAGCCCTGCCCTCGCTTTGCCAATTTTAGCCCTATTGTGAATTGAGACCAAGAAACTAATTTGATTAGCAGAGCCTATTATCATTCTCATTTTCGCTTGAGAATGATCATGCTGGCAAGTGATGATCGATGAGGCCAATAGTAATAGTAAGATAATGACAATACTTTGCCCTTCTATAGTGTTGTTCATTTGAGGATTACAAATATTAATTTGTTAAGCCTCACAACAATCCTATGAGGTAGACGAGGAATATATAAGGATCACTTCATGCACCACTGAAATGTACTCACCGTTGGGGGAATGGAGCAGCTGTTTAAAAGCGCACTGCAGAACAAATTTAGGTTAAGAACTGAAGAACGCCTTAATTAATTCAACCTTTGGGGGAATTTAGGAAGGCAGAAAGTAATTACCTGAGTTCAAATTTGTCCACCGTACTGAGAAATAACCCTATTCTTGCAGAAAATATAATGACATCTTTCATCACCACGAATGATTGATTATGAAAATTTTAATCAGTGACAAAAGCACCTCAAGTGTTGGGTTGGTGCTTTTTGTATTGTTATTATACATCAACATGGATAAATGGCCAGGAACTCACTTTTCTGTTCCATTGAAACCATGATGCTGCACATTTCACACTCACGAGCTGGATCTGTGGATGGTGTAAATCAGTATAGCTCCATTGACTTCACTAGGTAAATTCAATCAGCTGAGGATCTGGCCCAAGCGTGTTTACAATTTGCTTGTAACTTCTTAGGCCTGGTCTACACTCGGGGGTGGGGTGGGGTGGGGGGAGGAGAACGTTACGCAACATCAGCTATGTGAATGATGTAGCTGAAGTTGACGTACTCAGATCGACTTACCGTGATGTCTTCACCTCGGTGAGTCGACTGCTGCTGATCCCCCGTCAACTCTGCCTGCACCTCTCGCCGAGCTGGAGTACAGGAGTTGACGGAAGAGCGCTCAGGGATCGATTTATCGCGTCTAGACTAGACACAATAAATCAATCCCCGCTAGATCGATCGCTGCCCACCGATCCGGCTGGTAGTGAAGACATACCCTTGGTGTTCTTTCAAAGGACTGAGTACTAGTCGCTTAGAGGTTTTGAGTAACCTAAGAGTAATTAGGTAAGTATCATCTGATGATTACTTGGTGGCCTATGAGTCTTGAGGTCTCAATCCAGTAGCTAATGAGCACAGATCCTCTTAAATACCATCCCTACACGTGGCACTATTTGGCACCTTTGTTGACAATCTTATTAGAAGGACCTGGGACTGCAAATTAGTTTACATACAAACTTGCACCAGTTTAAATTAAGGAGGGTTTAATTAAACTAGTGCCACTTTGTGCTTAGACTCTCTTATTAGAGTTTAAGAGTGGTTTATTTTGATTTAACTTAATCTGATTAAAACGCAAATGAAATAAGCCATTCTTAAACCAAAGGAAGAATGTCTACATGTAAACTTAAACAAGTTCAACTAAATCAGTTTAAAAACTGATAGAAGTTACACCAGTACAACTTATGTGTAGACAAGACCTGCTGACGTGGCACAAAGGCTAAAGTACCAATTCCACCCTAGTCCTTCCAGATCAAGGAATGTTAGTGAGGCACTGTCAGGAAGCACACGGTGCTTGTTCATGCTCTGCCTATTCTTATCAACATTTCTTTGGGCGCATGGCAGTTCAGTAGCTTCAGATTTGGCTCTAAATGCACTTGAAGAGTTTTTAAAAATAGTTTTGAACACCAGAAAGGTCAATAATAGAAACCACAGCAGAGTGTGGCAAGATCTGGAGCAGCCAGGTATAAGATGGTCCTCAGTCTGATTTTGCAAAAGCCTAAGGTGAGTGGCTAAAATCTAAAATAAGCTAAAACTAGTTAGCATTTCAGGCAAAACTAAAACCTTGTTCCCAGAAGAGAGAGAGATTTGCTCAAGCTATGCACTAGGACAAACAAACAGTGTTCTACAGTCCTTGTGAGCTGCCTCTGGTGTGGCCTTCATCCTGTGTCATTCTATCATCTTGTTCCTCTTCAGCTGCCTCTCCATTGCTGAACTCCATGTCATCATGTTCTGGACTTTCCTCCATGTGTGTTCAAAGAAAGAGATATTGGTGAGGATTTCTAACCTGCTTTCCACCAGACTCCATTCACATGCTGGCAAGTAACTGATTGTTTGAGACTGAGACAAACCAAAACCACACAGGTTCACTTTTCTAGAGTTCAGAAGTGTGCAGATCAGAGTGTGTATCTGTGTGTGGGTGAAAGGGGGTGAGGGTGGAGTTTGGGGTCTGCCCCTATTGGAGATTGTTATTTAGCAACAAGACAGAGCCATATTCCTGTGCAGGGAACTTTTGGGCTGGGATATATCAGATGCTTGTAGTTTTAGCTTTAAGCCTCACTAGGGCAACTTATTACTGTACTTAAACTTGCTCCATCTGCACAAGCCAATTTCTGTCATTTCCCTCACCATAGCTAGTTCCATGTTTTTCTGAGCACAGGAGCAGAACCTGATAACAATAAGGTGGTATAAAACTATATGCACAAATTACCACAGCTACTGAGGAATAATGTTGGTTGGTCACATGACGTGGATTCTAGCAGGGCTATGAAATGATCCCTCACGAGAGGGCTGCTATCTGTTGAATGCTTGAAATTAATAGGAATTTTAGGCTTATGTTAATGACTTCTACCACATTTTGTTTTTAACACAACTGGATGCCCCATTCATTACTTCAAATCTCAAATGCACGTTTACTGGATCAAAGCTTTTAAATATGCATGATCCAGTAAACATTTCCCTGGGGCGTATGCGTTAACAAAGCTGATGACACTGTCCTAAATTGTCTCAGGGGCGGTGGGGGGCAGCTGTTACACAATTTAGCACAGAAAGCTGATCTTGTTTCCTGTGCCGCCAGCCGGGGACTTGCCTGACCCCAGAACATTCCAGTGAAGAGGACTTTGGATTGCAGCCAAAGGAAATGAGAAGGTGATTGGCATGGAGATGCAGATCCTTTTAGGTTTTACAGAGGATGACGGAATGAATATAAACACAGAATAGCTCTTCTCTATTCAAATATGCTTTCATGAATGACTAGGCATTTTCTCCCCAAAGCAAACCTCTGATAAGCAATTTACATTTCCCATGGTTCACGCCACATAGAAAATTATATGATTTATCTACGGTATGTTGGAAATATTGGGCAAAATTCTGTTCTGGCACAATGTAGTGACAATTTTCATTGACACAATGGATTGCACTGCTTAGCCCAGGGCTGAATTTGGTCCACTGTCTCAAGAAATGGCATTACTGACATTTTCCCCCAAGAACACAACAGTCTTGTGACATATTCCCTTTGCTAGCCTGAAGTTAAGACAAAAAAAAATCCATCATACAGACAAACAGAAAGTCCTATAGAAATAAAATGGAAAAAATAGAATGGTAGAAAATTCAACTTAAGGTTCTACTTAAAAAATAAAACCCAAACATTACAAGATATGGAAATGCTCAATTAAGATCAGCCAAACAACCTTTACTCTGCCCCCTTTATTACCACAACCTTCATTGTCCAATCAGTGTGCATTTTGTTCTTAGTTTCTAGTAAGGAGAGGTGAGTGAATACTACAAGAAGTGATCCATGGATAAATGTAGCAAGTTCATTCTGTTGTTATCCTGGGGGTCATATTATGTTATTTGTCAGGGTGAGGTAAAGGCCCCATAGCACGATCTTGGTCCACGCCTCATCCTGGCTCACAGAACTGGCCACTGGCGGGAAGCAGACAGCAAGTGCTCTTCCATGCACCAAAGAGGAGGAGGAGGCAGGGATTTTGCATTCACCAGCACAATCCCTCTTGCGACATCCCTTGGGGTGGAAGAGGAAGGAAGCAGGAACCAACAACCTTTTTGGAGAATAAGAGTTATGGGGGACCCTGGCCCAGAATGTCTCAGCCCAAGCCCAGACCCCATGCTCTGTGCACATCTCCAAGAGCAATTCACTTGCTCTTTTGGCCACAGTCTGAACTGCTCACAAGGTGACGGCATCCTCTCATTCCAATAGCGGTAAACACAAAGTGCTTAATAAACTGAACACAAGTGTCAGGAGCTATGATCATAGAATCATAGAATATCAGGGTTGGAAGGGACCTCAAGAGGTCATCTAGTCCAAACCCCTGCTCAAAGCAGGACCAATTCCCAACTAAATCATCCCAGCCAGGGCTTTGTCAAGCCTGACCTTAAAAACCTCTAAGGAAGGAGATTCCACCACCTCCCTACGTAACCCATTCCAGTGCTTCACCACTGTCCTAATGAAAAAGTTTTCCCTAATATCCAACCTAAACCTCCCGCACTGCAACTTGAGACTATCACTCCTCATTCTGTCATCTGGTACCACGAGAACAATCTAGATCCATCCTCTTTCAGGTAGTTGAAAGCAGCTATCAAATCCCCCCTCATTATTCTCTTCTGCAGACTATATAATCCCAATTCCCTCAGCCTCTCCTCATAAGTCATGTGCTCAGCCCCCTAATCATTTTTATTGCCCTCCTTTGGACTCTTTCCAATTTTTCCACATCCTTCTTGTAGTGTGGGGCCCAAAACTGGACACAGGACTCCAGATGAGGCCTCACCAATGCCGAATAGAGGGGAATGATCATGTCCCTCAATCTGCTGTCAATGCTCCTACTTATACAGCCCAAAATGCCGTTTGCCTTTTTGGCAACAAGGGCACACTGTTGATTCATATCCAGCTTCTCGTCCACTGTAACCCCTAGGTACTTTTCTGCAGAACTGCTGCTTAGCCACTCGGTCCATAGTCTGTAGCAGTGCATGGGATTCTTCCATCCTAAGTGCAGGACTCTGCACTTGTCCTTGTTGAACATCATCACATTTCTTTTGGCCCAATTCTCTAATTTGTCTAGCTCCCTCTGTATCCTATCCCTACCCTCCAGCGTATCTACCACTCCTCCCAGTTTAGTGTCATCTGCAAACTTGCTGAGGGTGCAATCCATGTCATCCTCCAGATCATTAATGAAGATATTGAACAAAACCGGCCCCAGGACCGACCCTTGGGGTTCTCCACTTGATACCATCTGCCAACTAGACATGGAGCCATTGTTCACTACCCATTGAGCCTGATGATCTAGACAACTTTCTATCCACCTTATAGTCCATTCATCCAATCCATACTTCTTTAACTTGCTGGCAAGAATACAGTGGGAGACCGTATCGAAAGCTTTGCTAAAGTCAAGGAATAACACATCCACTGCTTTCCCCTCATCCACAGAGCCAGGTATCTCATCATAGAAGGCAATTAGGTTAGTCAGGCATGACTTGCCCTTGGTGAATCCATGCTGACTGTTCCTGATCACTTTCCTCTCCTCTAAGTCCTTCAAAATTGATTCCTTGAGGACCTGCTCCATGATTTTTCCAGGGACTGAGGTGAGGCTGACTGGAAAAAGGCTAATGTAGTGCCCATCTTTAAAAAGTGGAAAAAGGATCCAAGGAACTATAGGCCAGTCATCCGGGACCTCCCCCGATCGCCATGAGTTTTCAGAAATAATGGCCAATGGCTCCGCAATCACCAGATATAAGAGAACATCCCAATTATCTGTGACTTATCCCTAAGAGATGCTCAGGGAGAGGACAATACTGCATAATTATGAAGAGTACAGTGTTGTTGTATTTTTTAAGTCTTCTACAAACACATGCCTGTGAGAGGCCCTGAAAAACCCTGAGGCACTCACTGTGCTTTGGTGGCTCAGCAGAGTCCTAGGGAAATGTGATAGATATCCTAGAGTGCAAGCATACCCTGTACTCAGGTATCAAATCCATCAACATCTCTTAGCACAAAGGAGGAGACAATTTATATTTCTGGATTTAAACACTAACTGGAAGCTAGTCAGCATTCCGGAAAGCCTCTCTTCCATGTGGCAATAAGGCAGCTGATGCTTTTGATAGCAGAGTGGAGTACCGCTGTACTGGTCACATGCAAGGTCCCTGCTGAAGAAATGTGCCTTGAGCTCGCCTGCTGGAGGCAATCAGCATGTAAATTTAGCTAAGCAGTGTGAGGTCAATAGGGTGGACCTGAAGGAAGCCAGGACTGACTAGGCAAAGATTACAAGGTTAGCCATACTGCTGTGCCACAGATTAGTTATATAAGGGTTGCTCATAGAAAATGTCACTGAAAGGAAGGCCTTGATTTATTAGGAGCCTGGGAGGCTTCAGGGCAAAACACAGGGAAAGCTCCTCAGGTGGTATAAATAGGAGTCTCTCCATTGAGGTTAATGGAGCTGTAACAGCTCTGGTTTTGAAAGCACATTTTGTTGCACAAGCTATTATTGATGCATCTGCTAAGAATTGCACCGTATGCATTGCAGGAGAAGTTGCATTAAACTTTTGCTGCCTTATGGCTACTAGCATTCAATTTAAAAAAAAATACTAGTCTGTGCAGCTATCCTCTGCTCCATGACACCTTTAGATTGAGGAAGTGAGTCACCAGTGTGCCAAAGTCGAGCCATAAAGAAAATCATAAGTTGCTTTAAGAAATAAAAAAAAAAAAGACAGCTGTATCCACAGAGGAAAGCAGCATTTGATGTCCATGGAGGCTGCTGACAGCTGAAATAAACCAGGCAGAATTGTTAAGTAAAAGCACCTATTTTTAGGGTTACCATATTAAAACATTTAAAAAAGAGGACCGTCCACGGAACCCTAGCCCCGCTCTGCCCCATCCCCGCCCCAACTCCACCTCCATTCCAACCCCTTCCCCAAAAGTCCCCGCCCCAACTCCGCCCCCTCCCCTGAGCGCCCCGCATTCCCCTTCCTCCTCCCTCCCAGCCACGCGAAACAGCTGCCCGAGCGCTACCGGTTTCACGGTTTGCCGGGCAGCCCCCAGACCTCCAGACCCTGCGCCCCCGGCCGGGCGCTTCCCCAGCGCAGCCGGAGCCCGGGAGGGGAAGCGCCCGGCCGGGGGCGCAGGGTCTGGAGGCTGCCTGGCAAACCGTGAAGCCGGTAGCACTCGGGCAGCTCAGCTCTTCAGCTGCACAGAGCTGAGGTGTCTGGGGGGAGCAGCAGCAGCCGCCACCGCCGGAGCCGCTCTAAGGTAAGCAGGGGACAGGGATGCTGGCAAAGCATTTTCCCGGACATGTTTGGCTTTTTGGCAATTCCCCCCGGACGGGGATTTGAGGACCAAAAATCCAGACATGTCCAGGAAAATCCGGACGTATGGTAACCCTACCTATTTTGCCAATATACAGCAGGTGGCAAAGATCACAATGAATCCTATTCCGAGGAGCCTCCACAACACAGCACTCTTACCATGGAACAAGGAAAATATTTCAGCTCCTAGTGCGACTGCGCTAAAGGCTGGAGAAGCGTCGATGCAGTAATTCCACCATGGCTTTTGCAGCTCTAGAAAGTGAGTTTACACCAGCAGATTTTGCAACCTAGCTCGTAGGCAACATTTCAAGAAGAAAAGTGTGGACATGTTCCTCTTTCACAACACACGTAAACTAGCTGGACACTGACCTTTGAGGATTCTCAGTGGGGCAGCCTTAACTCCAATATGCTTTCAGTTAAATAGTGCTCATCAGCAAGCTAAAAACTATATAGTTGATTTGTTACGACTGCTATGGATGGATCTGTTTCCACTACAGACGTTCCAATTTATGAGGTTGGTTATTCTCTCTCTCACTTCTTCACACACTAAATTTCTCTCTCCCCTCTCTGTTCTATTATTTCAAACCTCTCTCAGCTATAGTGCTCTCCCATTATATTTCCAGCTCTTATTTTACCTGTAAGAGTCAAATATTTATTACATCGTCACAATTCAACCAAATTAATGCAAGGGGTTTCATGAAGGAGGACAGAATTTGCCCCAAGATGTTTCCTAACTTGTGTTTGCCCACTAGTGCCAGATACTGGAGCAGACTCAATCCCACATCCAGTGACTAAACTCCCCGCGTTTGCATATCACGCTTTACCATGGCTAAGACTCAGTCTAGGACGCCTGTGGCTATTATCACATAATCCAAGAGGGAAATGTCTCTCTCTCTCTCACTCACTCACACACACACACACACACACACACACTTCCCCAGCTTCATACTTGACATTTCAAAGTTAACTTGTGGGGGAAGAAAGGTCTAATGGTGAAAACACTAGACTCAGATTAAAGAGATCTGGGATCCTTTCCTGGTTTTATTACAGATTTAATGCATGACCTTGGGCAAGTCACTTAACAATGCTGCCTGTCAGTTTCTTCAATCTGAAAAACAACAATGATAATACTTCACTCCTACATGTGGTTGCAGTGAGACTTTGTTCTTTGTTTGTAAAAGTGCTGTGAGCGGCATTTGATGTCCATGTTTGTAAAAGTGCTTTGAGATCCCCGATTGGCAGACACTATAGATAGGACAATTTGTAGGCCAGATTATGCCACCCATACTCAAGTAGAGGAGCACCTTGCCTGTGAATAGCTCCATTGATTTGAATGATACTCTTCAAGCCGTAAGGTATAACTCAAAGTGAATAAAGGTATCAGAATCTGGGCCTGTAATCCTTTGCTAAAAATCATATCTTTCATTGTCACCTTCATCAGTTTTCAAAGTCCCTGGGCCTGGACTAAATGACTGTATGTGAGTCAATAACATGGCACCAGGCTGAGAAGGAGGCAAGTGTTTTCCCCTGATACAATTCTAGCACTCTAAAGCAATATCGTTTTGGCACTAAGTAGCTGAAAATTTGAAATGTCTGTTCAAGCTCCTGTGATTTCTCCCACAGATTACTGTAATTAGTCCCCTGTGAAACAAACTATTTAAAAGGCCATTGTTAATTTGTTCCAAAGTAAATGATTATCTGAAATATACACAGTAGAGGTTCTTAATTAGCCTGTCATCAGCTGGGACTCTAAGTGCCCATGGCAGCAAGAGCCTAATTAATTACTCATATCACCACATTGCAGCTTTTTGTCTAGCCATAGATGCTCTTCAGTCCACACAGACAGTCTGTAGTTCTCTATGGAACAGCCTTGAGAGTAGCACACAATAGGTTTTCCTGGTCCTGCACTCAGCAGGGTTGGCTCATTATTGCTACGCACATCGGGAATGAAATCCCTTCCAGGTTACTGGGCTCACAGCAAGGATTAATTTCGCTCCCTCAATACAAGATACCCTGATTGTGCTTGTGGAAGGCAACCCTTTGTGCTGCTGTGCTGGAACTCTGCATTTGACAACTGTTCACAGAGATGGATGGAAAATAAGGAGGCCTGGGAAGTGGGTGCTCAGGGTCAGCTTTAAGCACAAGCCAGCATCTGCCTAAAGCGCCACATCCCATGCAGAACCCATAGAGTTTAAGTCTTGAAGGGACTATTAGATCATCTAGTCTGACCTGTATACCACAGGCCCTTAAATTTCAGCCAGTTACCCTTGTAATTAGTCCAATAACTATTGTCCAACCAAAGCATGGAAAGGAAGCCAGTCTTGATCTAAAGACATCAAGAGATGGAGAATCCACCACTTCCCTTGGTAGTTTTGCCCAGTGGTTAATCACCCTCGCTGTTCAAAATGGTGCCTTATTTCCAATTTGAATGATCTGGTTTCAGCTTCCAGCCACTGGTTCTTGTTACGCATTTCTCCTCTAGATTAAAGATCCCTTTAGTACCCAGTGTTCTTTCCCTGTGAGGGTACTCGTACACCATCAAATAATTAGGGCCCTACCAAATCCACAGTCCATTTTGGTCAATTTCTTAGGATTTTAAAAATAATAATTTTCATGATTTCAGATATTTAAATCTGAAATTTCACCGTGTTGTAATTGTAGGGGTCCTGACCAAAAAGGTGTTCTGGGGGGTTGCAAGGTTATTGTAGGGGGGTTGTGGTACTGCTACCCTTACTTCTGTGCCACTGCTGGCGGTGGTGCTGCCTTCAGAGCTGGGTGGCCAGAGAGCGGCAGCTGCTGACTTGGAGCCCATCTCTGAAGGCAGAGCTGCCGCCAGCAGCAGCGCAGAAGCAAGAATGGCATGGTATGGTATTGCCACCCTGACTTCTGCACCGCTGCCTTCAGAACGGGGCCCTCGGTCAGCAGCCAGCACTCTCCGGCTGCCCAGCTCTGAAGGCAGCAGCGCAGAACTAAGGGTGGCATGGTATGGTATTGCCACCCTTACTTCCATACTGCTGCTTCTGGGGGGGCTCTGCCTTCAGAGCTGGGCTCCTGGCCAACAACCACCGCCCTCCAGCCGCCCAGCTCTGAAGGTGTCACAGAAATAAGGGTGGCAACACCACACACCCCCTAAAATAACCTTGCAACCCCCCTGCAACTCCCTTTTGGGTCAGGGCACCCAATTTGAGAAACGCTGGTTTCCCCCCATGAAATCTCTAAAGTATAAGGTAAAAGCACACAAAAGACCAGATTTCACAGTCCGTGACGCATTTTTCATTGCCATGAATTTGGTAGGGCCCTACAGATAATCTCTCAATCTTTATTCTGACAAACTAAATGGATTGATTTTATTAATGGTCTCTCTCTAAGGCATTGTCTAGGCCCTCAAATAATTTTTATGGTTCTTTTAGGCACCCTCTCCAATTTGTCAACATCCTTTTAAAAACACTGACACCAGCACTGTACTCAGTATTCCAGTATCCCTCTCCCTAATGCCATATACACAGGTCAAATTACCTCCCTAATTCTACTCCTTACACCCCAGTTTACACATCCAAGGCTCATATTAGTCCCTCTTAGCCGTGTGACACTGAAAGCTCATGTTGAGTTGCTTGTCACTGTGACCCTGTGATGGGGTGTCTACCCCACACGCACCCTGCAGGATTGAATGCAGGCCAGATGGACCAATTGACCAATTAGGAAGCTAATTAAGGAGGCTCAGCTGGGCGGGAATAGGCAGGGCCTATAAATCCCAGGACCTGAAGGCAAAAGGGCTTGCTGGGAAAAGGTAGATACTCCCAGGAGAAAGGGAGGAGTGAGTAGAGACTACAGGCTGCAGTCATGGCCTGGAGAAAAGAGAGGAGGCTTTGGGAACTGATAGTCTCAGGAAGAAAAGGGGAATCAATAGTAGGAAACAGCCCAGGGATAGAGCACTGAGGCCAGAGAGAGAAGGATCAGACTGCTGCGTTGAGGGTATCTAGGCTGGACCCCGGAGAAGAGGGCAGGCCCAGGTTCCCCTACCAGCCACTGGAACATGGATAGTGATTTGCCCTGTGATATACACCTAGATCTTTTTTAGTGTCCCTGCTTTTCAAGATTCAATCCCCCATTCTGCAAGCTTAGCAACACATGAGCTATGCCTATCTACATCTGGCATTAGGGGGAGAGGAGGCAGCTAACAATTTCTCCCCTCAGCTGCTTGCAGTCCCACAAATTGTAAGGACAGTTATGAAGATAACAGCTGCCCTGTTATAATAAAAACTTCTCCCAATCTGATGTATAGCATAGTAGATGGAGTGCATTGGGTAAAAGGAATGTTTAAAAGGTTTGTTTAGGGTTTGTTTCTTCTGGGGGAAAAAAGATCAACGATAAAATTGACTGTTGTACAGCATTGTTTCAGAGTAGTAGCTGTGTTAGTCTGTATTAGCAAAAACAAGGAGTCCTTGTGGCACCTTAGAGACTAACACATTTATTTGGGCATTAGATTTCAGTGGCTAAACCCCACTTCATCGGGAGTGGAACATACAGTAGGGAGGTATAAATACACAGCATATGAAAAGATGGGAGTTGCCTTACCAAATGGGGGGTCAGTGCTAACAAGCCAATTCAATTAAGGTGGAGGTGGGTTATTCTCAACAGTTGGCAAGAATGGGTGGAAATCACTTTTGTAGTGCTAATGAGGCCAATGTAAACAAGGTGGCCCATTTCAAACAGTTGACAAGAAGGTGTGAGTATCAGCCGGGGGAAATTAGTTTTTGTAGTGACCCAGCCACTCCCAGTCTTTATTCAGGCCTAATTTGATGGTGTCTAGTTTGCAAATTAATTCCAGTTCTGCAGTTTCTCGGAGTCTGGTTTTGACTTTTTTTGTTGAACTGCCAGCATTGTGTAACCCAGAGAGGGTTGGTGTATATGGTTAAAGAATTATATTTCGGTGAAGGTACTTTAGTGTAGTCATGCAGTTTTTTGGCTAAAATTCTCAAATTTTATAACTGACTGCTCTCTATATAGCAACATGGCAAATGCTACATATCCAACAACCTTCCCTACAGCCTGAACAACCTTAGATGTAAGGTGTAGCCACACGATGGGTATTTCTTATACCTGGATGGCAGTGCAACCTTTGATTTAGGTTTATAGCCTTTTTGGGAAATGTAATCTATTAATCCAGTAGCCAGGTTTTTTTAATTTTACTAAGAGAAAGTGTGTGGCGAAGGCTGCCGAGGAGCAGCTACATGGTCTTTCTGGAATGCATGTGAATTAAATCGTTTTTATTTTTGAATGGAGTAGAAGATTTAAAATCTTCTGGTTAGGGGATTATAGGGAATCTCATGATATAGAAGTCTGATTTGAACAGCCAAGGGCTGCATCATCTAGCAGAGTTCATGCGCTGCTAAAGGTGACATCCAGACATCCAGAAGACTGGCTTTAGCTGTGAGATCTAGGCCAAGTGTAAGAATGCTTTGATTGTGCTGTAATTTAAACTCCTTCGAGCTGACTGCAGTTGTTCATTTTTATATTTCAACCCCCCCTTTACTTTTTAACATAACTGGAAGCTAATATAATCCTTCTGCATTTCTTCTATAAGAGCCTCTCCCCTTTCTTCAGTAACTGAACAGTACATACACACACAAACACTCAGGAATGATAGTGTGTCTTGTGATAGATAACTAAGATTTTGCCAGGTGTGAGTAATGCAGTCATCCCGAATAAGCGGCAACATACACCTTACAGCAGGGGTCGGCAACCTTTCAGAAGTGGTGTGCCGAGTCTTCGTTTATTCACTCTAATTTAAGGTTTCGCATGCCAGTAATACATTTTAATGTTTTTAGAAGGTCTCTTTCTATAAGTCTTTAATATATAACTAAACTATTGTTGTATGTTAAGTAAATAAGGTTTTAAAAATGTTTAAGAAGCTTCATTTAAAATTAAATTAAAAAGCAGAGCCCCCCGGACCGGTGGCCAGGCCCCGGGCAGTGTGAGTGCCACTGAAAATCAGCTCGTGTGCCGCCTTTGGCACATGTGCCATAGGTTGCCTACCCCTGCCTTACAGCATACTTTTGGCATAGAATACTTTTGATACATCTCCGCAAAAAGTCTACTTAAAGGGAGGCTATCCAGCAGCCCATTTGTTTTTCATTTCCAATAAATGATTCTTTTACTAGTAATTATTACAGTGCAACCAGCTGTTGAATTTAGAAAGGAAAGCAATACTTGCACTTCCAGTAATAAACACAAATAACCCTTTCCTATATGGACCTGTATACAGAGACATGTATAACATAATATGGCATGACTGATTTTTCAGAGTCCTTATGGATATTGTATAATGCAATGCGCTTCTATTATTTGGCTTTTTAACAGACCTGTGGATAAGGATTTAAGAAAATCATGTTAATTTCCTACTGAGGCAACATTACATTCAAAGAGGACATACTCAGGATTAGCCCATTGTAGGCTAGTCAGATGATCTCAGAAGCATCAAGTATATTTTAGCTCCTCTAAAGTGAGAACAAGGATAGGTTTGCATGGGATAAGATTTTATATATTTGCTGTGAAAAGCTAGAGTGCACATCAGCCACAGTGTGGGAAGCGTCTGAAAGGCTGAATTTCCCCTTGCGTATCTGATCCTCTCCTTGTTATTCCCAGGTGTGTTTCTGTGCAGTTCTCCAAACAACCATGCCCTACCCGCATGTATATTATCCACACCAGGGAAGAAAAGAAAAGAAAGGATAGACATCTTATATCTTGCCAAGAAGAACCTCCCAAGGCAAGGGATGGAAGCCCTAATGCTTGAGACATTTAAAGCTAGAATAGAAAACACACTATTAAATCTCAGCTGGGCCAGGTGCCTCAGATGGGGTCAGTGTAGCTCATTTACTCCAATGGAGTTGCACCAATTTACATCAGCTGAGGATCTGGCCCACTGGAGGGAAGAATCCAGAGTTTACAGGGGAATGAACTTACCAGTACATTGCATCATGGGAGGGACACAAAGGGGGGGGCATGTGACCTCCCCACATGACCCCCCACATGACTCCTCCCCACCCCCCACCCCCACACTCTCCCCATCGTCTCCCCATGATCCATCCCATGTTACCAGGGGGAGAGAGGGGCTTTGTCCTCCCGCTGTGCCAGAGACTTCTGAACCCCAGAACTCTCCAGAACCGCAGTGGCGAAAGGAGCAGAACATGGGGCCGCTGTGCAGCCCCACACCAGCAGCTCCTCTGGCATGGCTGTACCGCCCTCAGCCCCACCCCCAGCCCTTCCATGCAGCTGCGTATCCTCAGTAGTCTGGGGTCTGTACAGCAGCCCTGCTAGAGGACGGGGCTGGGGGAGGTGCAGCCGCGCCAGAGGAGCTGCACATTCTGCTCCTTTCGCCGCTGTGGTTCCTGGGAGAGAACCTTAAGTTCCAAAAGGTAATAGAAACTTCTATAATAAGCAAGCTCTATGTGTCTTTTAGAATTAACCCTGGCCAATCACCGGGGAACTCTTGCTTATGCTTAGAAAACTTCAGCATTCATGCAGCATAGAGAGAACAATTTCTTCTTGATTGTGATTTTTATTTCCTTTCCGCAGAATTCAAGCTGATGGGACAAGTGCTTGTGCATGTTTCCTCTTCATGAATGTTTGTGTGGGGGGGGGGGGGAGCAATCCACAAGGTCTTTTGCCCTCTGATGTTCCACAGTGGTTCATCTGGTGTCTAAGGGCCTTCTTTTATGGGCAGGAGATAACACCTCTTGTGGTAAACTAGTATTACATTAGATTGGCCATACTGGGTCAGACCAATGGTCCATCTAGCTCAGTATCCTGTCTTCCGACAGGGACCAGTGCCAGATGCCTCAGAGAGAATGAATAGAATGGGCAATCGTCAACTGATCCATCCCCTGTTGTCTACTCCAAGCTTCTGGCAAACAGAGGATAAGGACACTCAGAGCATAGTGTTGCATCCCTGCCCATCCTGGCTAATGTCCATTGATGGACCTATCCTCCATGAGCTTATCTAGTTCTTTTTTGAACCCTGTTATAGTTTTGGCCTTCACAACATCCTTGGGCAAAGAGTTCCACAGGTTGACTCTGCGCTGTGTGAAGAAATACTTCCTTTTATTTGGTTTAAACCTGCTGCCTATTAATTTCATTGGGTGACCCCTAAATTTTGTTCTATGTAAAGGATTAAATAACATTTCCTTATTCACTTTCTCCACACTAGTCAAGATTTTATAGACCTCTATCATATCCTCCCTTAGTCATCTCTTTTCCAAGCTGAAAAGTCCCAGTCTTTTTAATCTCTCCTCATATGGAAGTTGTTCCTACCTCTAATCATTTTGTTGCCCTTCTCTATACCTTTTCCAATCCAATATATTGTTTTGAGATGGGGTGACTAGATCTGCATACAGTATTCAAGATATAGGCATACCATAAATTTATATAGAGACATTATATTTTCTGCCTTATTACCTGTCCCTTTCCTAATGGTTCCTAACATTCTATTAGCTTTTTTGACTGCTGCTGCACATTGAGTGTGTGTTTTCAGCGAACTATCCACAATGACTCCAAGATCTCTTTCTTGAGTGGTAACAGCTAATTTAGACCCCATCATTTTGTATGTATAGTTGGGCTTATGTTTTCCAATGTGCATTACTTTACACTTATCAACATTGAATTTCATTTGCCATTTTGTCGCCCAGTCACCCTGTTTTGTGAGATCCCTTTGTAACTCTTCACAGTCCGTTTTGGACTTAACAATTTCACACTTGTTAATGTGTCTCTCCTGATTGTGGGGATTTACAGTTTCAGAGCATACAGTTATCGTTATTGAGCAAATACTTAAATATTATCTTACAACATGGGATAGAGAGATTACAAGTGAGATTAATGCAATGCAGCAATTTACAAGCATTTCAGAATCTAAACACATTTTATAAATCTAATACCTATTTTACCAATACTAACCCACAGGTGAGCCAGACTGATTTACAGCTGTGCATCTGTCAGTGTTCATTGAGGCCTAGGGGCCTTGGCATGAGCTGGCACCTGGTCTGCCCGAGTCGCAGAGTGCATCTGCACAGCATCTATCTAACCTCACTGGCTGCCCACACAACTGAGGATCCCACAGGACCCGTGGGGCTTTGTCCTTGGCAATCAATCAGTTGGGGACAATGAATGGCCACTGTGACTGAAGAGCAGTGTCCAGCTAACAAGTCTGATTTGAAGCGGTCATGCAGACCCTGTTTAAGAGCAAGGTATTACTCAGCATGAGTAAGGGTGTCAGAATCTGTCCCAATATGATAATCCCTGCAAATGTGTGATATACCTATCTCCTAGAACTGGAAGGGACCCTGAAAGGTCATCAAGTCCAGCCCCCTGCCTTCACTAGCAGGACCAAGTACTGATTTTGCCCCAGATCCCTAAGTGGCCCCTCAAGGATTGGCTAGCACCCTTCCAAATTCATAGTCCATTTTGGTCAATTGCATGGTCATAGGATTTTAAAAATCCTAAATTTCATGATTTCAGATATTTAAATCTGAAATTTCAGGATGCTGTCATTGTAGGGGTTCTGACCCAAAAACGAGTGGTGTGGGGGGTCACAAGGTTATTGTAAGGGTTGCAGTATTGCCACCCTTATTTGTGCACTGCTGCTGGCAGCGACGATGCCTTCAGAGCTGGGTGGCCAGAGAGTAACAGCTGCTGGCCGGGAGCCCATCTCTGAAGGCAGAGCAGTGCAGAAGTAAGAATGACATGGTATGGTACTGCCACCCTCACTTCTGTGCTGTGTGGCCTGCAGAGCTGCGCGCTCAGTCAGTAGCTGCCACTCTCTGGCCGCCCAGCTCTGAAGGCAGCAGCGCAGGTGTAAGGGTGGCCTGGTATGGTATTGCTATGCTTATTTCCGTGCTGCTGGTACACAGAAAGCCAGACGAACTGTAAGAGACGTGGCTGGAAGCTATGGGAGCCATAGGTAGAAGAGCGGTGAGAGATGCATTGGAAGAGCAGACAGCAGCAGAGCTGATGACAGACACAGCTAACAGAAACCAGACACGCTGGAACAGTGATGAAGCAGTGCTAGCTGGAAAGATTTGACAGATACAGTCATCAGACAAGGTATCTCTTTGAAAACAACTTCCAAATTAATTAGGAATACGACTGCAAAGTTAGTCATGATTATGCCTCAATTGCTTCAAATTATCATCCAGAACGAAGTGAGCACTCTCTGCTTTTCAGTATGTTCTATGCTTGTTCGCTCTCCCCCAGACAGACATACGCTCATGCACTGCTGTTGCTCGTCCCTCCACTAGTACACATATTATGAGGCTACCCTCCCCCTCCACTCGCACCAGTGGAGCCCTCCCATCATTTGGACACATACTCTTCTTGTGCCCCTCCCACACAGAGAGAAAGAACAGAGAAGCTCCAGCAGCAGCTCTGGCCAACTCCCACTACACAATTCTCTCACTGACAGCTGGTAAAGGAGGAAAGAAAGTAAGCATTACACTGTTAACTGTTGCAAACTCATCAGAAGTACACAAACCAGGCCTGCAGCTCTTCAGACCTTGAGGGTCTGCCTTCAGATCAGTGCAGGTAGTGATATCATTGTTAAAAAAAAAATCTGATGAATATGAATGGCATCAGTAAGAAGACGTCTTTGCACTGTTAAATGAACAGAATTCTTGATTGCTTACATTAATCCAGAAGATTAGTTGAAAGTCACTGCTTTTTATTTTCTGTGTTCAGTGAGCTGCATCGGTTACACTCAATAATTCTTACCAGCATCTTCATTTGCTTTAAGCTTAATTGGTTTTGAAAGCTCTGATCTTACAAAGCTTCTAAGTAAAATGAGTTATTTAGACTCTTTAAATCATAATCTTTCATATTATTGCAAATTTTCCCCATCAGACAAGAAGAGAACAAACAACAATGATCCCAGAGTCACCAGGCTCCATATTTGAGGACCCCACCATCTTAAAATCAGGTCCCTTTAAAGGTGTCTCAAACTTGGGTCTCCAAAATCACTAGCCCTTTCTGAAAACTTAGACCAAGGCATCTTGAGCTGGGCTCCCAAACACTAACATTAGTGACCATTTTTGAAAGTTTCAGCCTAAATTTGTAAAACTCTTTGGGATGAAATGTACTATGTAAATGTCAGATACCGCTTAATGATTCATTATTATTCTATCATAGACCTTGCATGTTCTTTCTATATAATTGCTATATTTTTGTATGAATAATGCTATACAAAAATTGCCTTTTCTGTTACCTGCGGTGTATGAAGGGCCAGGTGCAGACTCCTAGGGAGAAATCCTGCTCTTATTGAAGTCCAACGCAGCCAGGATTGAGATGGGAGTGCAAGTTTAAGGCCAGATTCTGACACAACTCATTTGGGTAGTATCTTCTCCACAAGTAGCTCCACTGAAATCAATGAAGTCACTTGAAGAGTAAAGTATCACTCAATATCAGGGTATCAGAATCTGGTTCCAGTAGTGGACAACCTATTGTTAAACTTGTTCTGCAGAACCTGTAAGCTGAGCAGGATTCAGTTGTGTACATTTTATCATTAGTTTGTTACAAGGATTTTCATCAGAAAATTACTTTAATCAGCAACGCTTCGTCATGTCCTACCCCAAGGCCACTGTGCCAGCAAACAGCTGTCACGCTCAGTTGATTTGTGGTGAAGATTCAGACTGAAGGGAGCTATTAAACTGTAAAGCCCTGAACATTTCTCCCCAGGTTTAACTCATGAAGTGTCAGACTCAGATGAAGTCTTCAGAGGCATGCCCAGGTCTCTTGAAAGAGCATAGGTGGAGTTGCAAAGCCTCAGAATCAGGCTAGAAGTCAAAAACAATGCAGGTATGGGCATTTCTATGCCCCAGAACATCAGCTGAATGGGTCACTGCTTTTCCAAATGGAGAACGAGCTAGATAGACTGAAGAACGTAAGGATGGAAGCTGTGTCTTTGCAATACATCAAGGGACACCCGTGATTGCTTTCCTTTTTAGCCATGGCTGAGAAACCATGAAATAAGAGTGAATTGGAAGATGGATGCTGCAGTCTGCATTCGCCTCCAGGGATGAGATGGAGGCTACGAAGAAAAACTTTCTGAGACCAATCTTCAGCTGGTGTAAACTGGCATAGTTCCGCTGACTTCCGCTGTGCTAATCTGCGTTTGACAAAATCATCAGCCCACATACCAAATCTAGGAATAGCTTGCAACCTAGACGTCCCAACCCACAGAGAGCGCTGCAAGATCAGCCAACATGCTAAACTTCCAGATTGGACAAAGAAATGGAATTTCACCAGCATAAGGCCTATGCACCACTTAAGTCCTATCTTAAGGGCTGAAATGTGAGTTTGCTAGGATACATTTCACTCAGACCAAACTGAGTGATAAGACCTGTCAAATTGTATTGATTTTGCTGACCTCAGCTGGGTACCTTTAGAAGTTGGAAAGGCATATTCAGTGTTACCCCTGCTAACTTTGATGAGTACTGTGAATTTGGCTTATGGAGTCTTGGTACTTGTGGGGGCAGTGTGAGATGCTGTATCTGGGCCCACTGCCAATTGCAACAGAATAGCTTAAAACTTCATCTATTATAACTGCTTCTCATCAGGGACTTGTGGAAACACATTAAGCTGAGGACAGTTGGTTTACACGGTTTTGCCAAGTCAGCGGTATATGCGGGTTATTAATTCCATTTTCATAATATTCTAATGAGACTCAGTAGTGGCTACAATTGAAATCAGATCTGTGAAACAAAGGTTAAGATGAGGAAAAAGCATGCAGGAGGAGATAGGAAAATGTAAATAAATCCTTCACTCAACCAATATCCCTTTTCATTACATCTACTTCTTTTTCCCTGTGTACCATGAACCCAGCATACTAGTGCAGTCAAAGATATGAGCAGTGCAACATTTATAAAAAGAATATTGGTGTTTCCTGTAGACAGCTTGAATCAAATAATTAAGAAGCAGTTTGCCATTTGGTCCAGTGCACAAGTTAAAATTGAAACAGTAATGATTTGGAGTTGATTACTCTGTTCAGTTCCTCAGTTTTTCAGGAGGATTATAGTTTACCAGAAAATGTACTTTTGATAAAATGTATGTTTATTCATCTGCCAACAGTGCACTGTACATTATATAAGAGTATGTGGTCCCTGCCTCAAAGATCTTATATCGAGGTTAAAAAAAAAAAAAAAAGGCAAATCAAACACAAATTATTCTGGTCCAGGCTCTCAGTACCTCAGAGGATTGTAAGGTCCTTGTCATCCTCAGATCGGTGTCCAAAAGCTTTTATTTTAGGTGGGTCAACGTTGGTAGACCAAAGTAGTATCCCAAGATGGAATTTACTCAGAACACAAAAGCTAATATCCCTACCAGAGCAAAACATCTATGGGGTCTTTAATGATCACAAGTGTCAAGACCTTAGTTTTACTTCTCCAAAAGCAATTTTCTCCTCATGGCATACTGGGGCATTGCCGCACTGAACCACCAATACCACTTCCTGCAGAACCGTGGGTTTTCTTTGGACATCTGTCTTCCAAGCACAGACCCAGTCCAACCCTCCTTAGTCTGGAAGAGCTGACAAGATCACAGTTTGAAGTATGAACTTTTATTTCTGTAATGTCCAATTTCCATTTTTTTCCTGTGGCTTCCTCTAATAATAAGCAACAATCAATTATTTGTATTGCAGGCCAACAAGCCCCTGCAATGGTATGGGACCCTAATGTGCTAGGATTTGCACAAAAAACTAACAAAAGGACAGTCCCTACCCCAAAGAGCTTACTTTTCTTCTTAGGTGTAACCTCAAGAGTAATTTAATAAACAATCTCAGTTGCTGTCACTTGTGTGAAAGATCAATGACTCCCTTCCCCCTCCCCACAATTTCTAGGTTAAAAATTCTTGGATAAATTTAGCAATTTGATCAGGGGTGGTTTCTGAACAGTCTTTTGGGTTTCCCTCTCTACCCCATCTGGGAAATCTGTGATGTTTATACTGTTGTCCCTTCTTTGAACTGTTTTCTGAATTAAATTTGTCCTGCTTAGTTCCATCTTTGTTCTGACACTTTCTATAAACATGTTTCTGCTAAAAGCATCCTTGTCCTCTAAAGTGGCTATTCTCTTTTCCATCTCAGTAACCCTGTCCCTCAAATTTGAAGGGTCAGTTTTGCTTGTTTCATCTCCTGACATCCTCTGCAGTTCTTGCAGTATTCTGATAACATTTTTTTCTGCTGAGATCACTAATAGTGTCTAGATTTCTGCAGTCTTCTGCTCCTTTGATGCAGTTTTCCAGTTTTCCCTTTTTAAGAATCCCAGCCAAGTGGGTAGATAGGATAGGATCATGGCCAAGTTGTCATTCAGAGAGAGTTTTGTTTTTCTTTGTTTTAGTATTTTCTACATTAGGTGCTTTCAGCTCTGACGACTAATAACCATGAAATCATAACAGCCATTCAATATATATATTGTATATAATACTGGGCCACATTCCCAACAACTGTATTTGGGTACAGCTCCATGCATAATGCATTGGCTTCAAGTCAGTTGGACTGCTTACATGCTAAAAGGTAACCATGGGCTTGTTTTTTATGTCTCTCTATTGGTTTTAATGATGAAGTAGAAGTTCAGTGTAAGAATACTATGGGATACAAACAAGTAACAAATACGTGCTTCGCAAAAGTGTGAGCAAAGGGATTGGGCTCTTGTTTACAGTGCCAGAGGGTCAAATCCTGTGAAATTCCTGGTAGCAGAAGTGAAAATTAACTTACCTTGGTACATGGTGGATTCTCCATCATTCAAAGTCTATGAATGAAGACTGATGTAGTCCTAAAAGTTATGCTCTAGCTCAGCCAGAAGTTACCAACTAGCTGTAAGAACTACTCAGTGAGATTCCATGGCCTATGTTATGCAGGTCAGACTAGATGTTCATAATGGTCCATTCTGGATTTACAATCTTTGAAAAACAAAGTCCTGAATCACTGCATGAGTTTACCACTGCAACGCCTCCTTAGAGATCTCATGAACCTCTCACTTGTACATCCATGTTTCCTTTAGATAAGAGAAAAGTTCTTCCCATGTCAAGTGAAATTCTTCTGTTTCATCAACTTTATTCAGAAGCTATACACATGAAGCAATGGCTGTGATATCAATACATTAGTCTTTTAAAAAGGGGACACAAAACCTTTCCAACCTCCTAAGGATTCAATCTCTTTGCACAGCCAATGACAAATTGAAGTCTATTTTTAAAAAGATTTTGTAGTTCCATGTACTGAAGAAAAATCATGTAGCAAATATAGCCCTGGCTCAGCTGGTAGTTTATGAGTCAGTCCATGATAATTCTATAATATTTGACCCAGAATTTGCAACATTAAGACCTTGCCAAACAATATGCACTGAATTCTTACCCTCATTCCCACTCTATCAGCACACATCAATCTCAAGTGAGCACAGAAAATTATTCCTATGGTTTAAAATTGTTGGAATTTTATTTTAGAGTTTGATAGATCAGAAGCACTCTTAAAAAAAAAAAGACTCAGTTGTCCTGACTCTTCATTTCACTGGTGGTGCCCCAATCTTATGTACCTGTGGATGCTCTCATTATCTATACAAATATCTAATCTTCTGCTAAATTCTTGGCTTCAGCAGCACCTTGTGGCAATGAGTTCCATGGGTTAAGGGTGCATTGTATACAAAAAGCATTTCCTTTTCTCGGTTTTAAATGTGTTGCTCTTTAATTTAATTGAATATCCCCTTATTTTTGTATTTTGAGAAAGGGCAAATAGGAATGCATGATATACCTTCTCTGTTCCATTTATTACTTTGAAATAAGTGTTGATGTAAGTTGTGGAAAACTTTATATCATTTACAGAAAACCCCCTCTCCCACACCTGCCCCGCCGTAATTTTAAGCTTCTTCCTCTGTTAATTTTGGATACCCCTAGTTTGGATCTTTTTCACACATCAACAAAATCTAGGGTCACACTTTTGGGTGCTGGATTTGTTGAGAGCTATGGCTGCTTGACCTACTCTCATTGAAGTGTACAGCAACGATCCCAGTTAGTTGTATGGGAGCAGGATTGGGCCCTGATCAAGTCAGGTATAATAATGAACTACTTTGATGGGTGCAAACCATGTGGGAGAATTTTGTAATTAATGTATGTTTCACACAAGCCTATAATCTCAGTTTTGTCTACACTATATCATAGAAGATTAGGGTTGAAAGAGACCTCAGACAGTCATCTAGTCCAGCCCCCTGCTCAAAGCAGGACCAACACCAACTAAATCATCCCAGCCAGGGCTTTGTCAAGCCGGGCCTTAAAAACCTCTAAGGATGGAGATTCCACCACCTCCCTGGGTAACTCATTCCAGTGCTTCACCACCCTCCTAGTGAAATAGTGTTTCCTAATATCCAACCTAGATTTCCCCCATGGCAACTTGAGACCATTGCTCCTTGCTCTGTCATCTGCCACCACTGAGAACAGCCGAACTCCATCTTCTTTGGAACCCCCCTTCAGGTAGTGGAAGGCTGCTATCAAATCCCCTCCCTTACTCTTCTCGTCTGCAGACTAAATAAGCTCAGTTCCCTCAGCCTCTCCTTGTAAGTCATGTGCCCCAGCCCCCCAATCATTTTCGTTGCCGTCCGCTGGATTCTCTCCAATTTGTCCACATCCTTTCTGTAGTGGGGGGGCCCAAAACTGGATGCAGTACTCCAGGTGTGGCCTCACCAGTGCCAAATAGAGGGGAATAATCACTTCCCTTGATCTGCTGGCAATGCTCTTACTAATGCAGCCCAATATGCCGTTAGCCTTCTTGGCAACAAGGGCACACTGCTGACTCATATCCAGGTAGTGTCTAAATTTTGCTTCTTCATGCACATCTCCAAGAGCCTCCCTTTCAGCTCTACCCACACTGCATAAGTCCTAATCATCTTACACTTTGAATACCTTGATATCCTCCTGCCTGACCTCGATACCTGAAAATCTGCCCCCGTCAATTGCATTCCAAATGCTGCTGCCACTATCATCTTCCACCCTGGCTATGTTAACCCCTCTTCAAGTCTTTCCACTGACTCCGCCTCTTCTAATGCACCACACACAAACTTCTTGTCCTAGCCTTGAAAGACTTCCACAGTTTAGGCCTGTCCTATCAATCCTATTAGCTTAGCACTGCCAACCTTTGCTCTGCCAGTGATACCACCCCAATCCCGCATTTGTCCACATTTCTCACAAGCACTTTCACGCTTTCTCCCATGCTGCCCCTTACACACCAGACAAACTCCTAGTCACTTCTTACCAAGCTACTACTTCCTTTATGGCTCTCCTTAAACCTTACCTGTGTCACAGTACATAGAGAAGACTGCCATTTGATAACGGCTGGGCAGGTGGTGAGTTGTGATTCCTACTACAGCCTGGCTAAGGACAACAGCCATAAGCTTGTCCGGGCCAAAACAGCCTTTTATCTTGTTTTATCCTGTCCTGTCCTCCCCATCCCCACCTGCTTGTTTGTCTCATCCACCTAGGGTTGCCAGGTGTCTGGTTTTCAACTGGAACACCCGGTCGAAAAGGGACTCTCACCAGCCCGGTGAAAATGAGTGAGTGAGGGTGGGGGAGAGCGAGCGACAAATAATCATAATGCTGGGTGGGCTTTTCAAAAGCCTTCAGCCTTGACCCAGTGTCTGCTCCGATTGAAATCCATGGCAAGATTTGCACTGACTGTCATGGGATCAGCGTTCAGTCAGTGCTGTGTGCTTTTGCAAAATCACAGCAGGCGTTTGCAGGGAAGGAGGTTTGCCCAGCCACGAGGGTGAAGGGAAGGAGGTACACCCAGCCATTGTGGCACCAGCCTGGAAGCTGAGATGGTGCATCTATGCAGCAAAGTCAGGCTGGCCTCACAGTGATCCCCACATTGTATGGGGGGTGGAGGGGTCACTATCAAACAATATTAATGCCAATCTAGTTCTAGCGGCGCAAGAAGGCACAACTGTTGCCAAAGCCAGTGCATTAAAGGCCATGGAGGTCCAGGGCTGTTGTTCTCAAGTAAAGACTGCACGGTTGGATCCCACCAGCCCCATGAATTCCTCACGGGGCTCCCTGGACAGAAGTGGATCAGCATCGAGGGAGGGGAGATCCCACAGCCAGGCTGTATCAGGAGCTCATTGGCATCACTGCCCATTGCACTGGCAGCTCCCCCGGCCCCACGTGGCAGTTCTGCAGAGATCTGAGCCGCCCGCCAAAGCAGGCAGGAGCCAGCCCCCCACAGGCAAGCAGGACGCACCCAGGGAAAGCGACTAAGGGTGCCCCTGGGACTAGACCCTCCATTGTCTGTCCTAGAGGGGAGAGCTGGCAGACCTGAAGAGCTCTGTGGGGCTGGAAAGCTTCTCTCCCTCTCTCACCATCCAATTGGTCTGAGGGAAGATACCACCACACCCCCCTTGTCTCTCTCATACCTCTTGGCACAGGCCTGAAGCAAATGCCCCTCCCCTGTTTTCTTTATGGGGGGTTCATGCTGCAGAGGAGAGCAAATGCCCCTCCCCCATTTTCTTTGGGGGGGTTCATGCTACAGAGGGGAGCAAATGCCCCCCCGTTTTCTTTGTGAGGGGGTTCATGCTACAAAGGGGAGAAAATGCCCCTCCCCTCTTTTCTTTACGGGGGTTCATGCTGCAGAGGAGAGCAAATGCCCCTCCCCATTTTCTTTGGGGGGGTTCATGCTACAGAGGGGAGAAAATGTCCCTCCCCCGTTTTCTTTGTTGGAGGGGTTCATGCTACACAGGAGAGCAAATGCCCCTCCCCCATTTTCTTTGGGGGGGTTCATGCTATAGAGGGGAGCAAATCCCCCCCCCGTTTTCTTTGTGAGGGGGTTTATGCTACAAAGGGGAGAAAATGCCCCTCCCCTCTTTTCTTTATGGGGGTTCATGCTGCAGAGGAGAGCAAATGCCCCTCCCCATTTTCTTTGGGGGGGTTCATGCTACAGAAGGCAGCAAATGCCCCTTCCCCGTTTCTTTGTGGGGGGATTCATGCTACACAGGAGCCTGAGGAAGGAATTGGTGGTGGTGGGGGGGTACTACAGCGGCGTTGCAGCAAATACCTTCCCCCCGCAGGCAGCCAGCGCTGAGCGCAGCACCAGTGCTCTGCTCTGCCATGGCCCGGGGCACTCGGCGGAGGTGACCCCTGCACGAGCTGCCCGGGGCAGGCACGCGCCTTGTCACTGACACCTGTTCTAGGGTTCGGGGCTGCACCCCGCGCCCCTGCCTTGCAGCGGAGCTTGTCTCGCGGCGGTGGGGGGATGGGGTGGGGGCAGCGCCCCGGGCCGCCCCGCTGGCTTGGCAGGCGGGAAACGGGAGGGTTGCTATTCGTGGCGTCACACCGGCTGCATTTCGGGTCGCTGAGCTGGGGCTCCCACCCCAGCAGTGCCACGAGGCAGCGCTTCCCAGGGAGCGAGGTGTGCGGGGCGGGCTGTCCTTCGTCTCCCACTCCCTCCCTCCCTCCGGCGCGTCTGCCTGAGCCCGCGGGCTTTCCTCCGGCTGCGGGCGGTCAGCACCTCGCCTCTGGGTGGGGGCGAGGGGGACACGTGGGGTGCAGCTGAGCGACCCCTTGGCTCCTGCCGTCGCTCTCTGCTCATCGGTTTGAAAACTAACCAGCTTGTTAGTTAGGGGGGGAGGGAAGGTCTCGGATCTGAGCGGCACTTAAAGAAACAGGGGGTGGGAGGGGGGAATCCTATTCAAGCATAACTCCCAGAGTCTAGTGGGAATTTGCAGGGACACACACACACCCCTCTAGTGGGAATTTGCAGGGTGTCTCTCTCTCACACACACACACGTGGGAATTTGCAGGAACAGCCCCCGTGAGAATTTGCAGGGACCCCCCCCCCCCCGTGAGAATTTGCAGGGACCCCCCCCCCGTGGGAATTTGCAGGGACACGCGCGCGAGCTCAGGGCGCCCAGGGCGCCGCGCGGCTAGCAAGCTGCGAAGGTCACATGTCCAGCCGCTGCCCCGCTGTGGGTGCGTTGGCTCGGAAAGGGCGGCGATCACTCTCTCTAGCAACGGGATCGTGGCACCAGCAGACACCCCCTTCTCCCCCTTTTGGAAAAGCAAAGCTCTGGGAGGCATTCGCAGTGTTTTCCTGGCCGATGAGCACCTGCTCACTTCGGCACAACTCAGCTGAGTTATGAACTCCCCTGAGGGGCTAGTAAGCCCCCTCCCATACCCATGTGATGGAAGCTCCTGGGGCACTTCTATTCCCTGACCCATTTCTCCCAGTCCTTAGCCCGTTCCTGGGCTTTTCTTTCATCGGCTGTAACACTAGAAGCTTGGAGTCTCTGACTCTTTCCAGGATCTAAGTCCATCCCCCTCTGTCTCTGACATGCACGCACATATGCCCTATAACTCACTGCTTCCGTGTTTTATGCACTACAATTGCTCTTAATGCATCTCCTCTTGGCTGATCTGGCCTAGGATCCAAAACAGAGTCTCAGAGGCCCTGGGGGCTGTCCGTGTAAGATTACAAGGAGCTCTTTTAGCCTGGTGCAGCATCCTCCGGGGAAGCCTGCTCTGGCTGGCAGAAGCGCTGGGATATTTTTAGGGGGACTGCATGGGATTTCCCCATTGACCCATTTCTCCCTGGAAGACGGTGGCGAGAGAAACAGGATCTGCTTTTGGTTTTTTTATGGAAACTTTTTAATTGTGTGTTTATTGCAGCAAATCCCTCCAGAGGAAAGCTCTCAAAGGCAGGCTTATAAGCCTCCTCAGCTTTGCACTGCCTTTGAAGGAGAGCGGTCGGATGATCTGCATGGTGTGAGGAGCCATGAGACCAGACGACATTAACCCTAGGACGGGACTAGTGGTGGCTTTGGTCAGCGTCTTCCTTGTTTTTGGCTTCATGTTTACCGTTTCTGGGATGAAAGGGGAGACCCTGGGAGACATCCCCCTCCTGGCAATAGGACCTGCTATTTGCTTGCCGGGCATAGCTGCCATTGCACTAACGAGGAAAACAGATGGCTGCACCAAATGGCCTGACAACAAGCGTCCCTGCAGCAAAAAGGCGAAAGACAAGGAAGTGGTGGAGCTGCTGAGAACGCCCTCGGATCTGGAATCGGGCAAAGGCAGCTGCGATGAGCTAGCCAAGAAGGCATACCTGCAGGACAGGAAAGTGCTGAAGGGAGAGGACTCTGTGTCCATCTGCACCACCACCACAACCACCACCACCATGGGAGAATGCAAGAGTCTGATCAAAAGGGTGGACCAGGAGGAGATGCTGAGATACCTGGAGACCTGCTACCCGGAGATGCCAGGGAACGTGCTCGTGGGAGAGGGTCCCACTTACAGTGCCTTGGAGAAGAAGAGTTCTCCTCCCTGGGACAGTGCTGCCTGCCCTGACACAGAGGACAACATTTTTGTGGCTCCAAAAGACAGTATAATTGTTTGTTCCTACAAGGAGAATAGCCCTTACGACAGATATTGTTGTTACATAAACCCTACTGGAGTCAGCTCGGACCATGAGACTATAGTTTGAATGATGCACATTTTATATATCTCTATGTATTTTTACAGACTCTACATCTTTCAGCTCTTAATAGGGGAAAGTAGCTGATTGCACTGCATGGAACACTCCTCATACTATTACAAATTTAACCTGGTATGTGACTGATGCTCAAACCTTTTGTGCCTGAAATACTTTCTGTAAGTAAATAAGCATGTTTAAGGCTCAGAACTCCTTCTTCTTTGTGAAAATCAATTTTAATTATTTAAAAAAATGTCAGTGCTGAATATTTTGTCCAGACACCCCCGCTCCCAAGACCTGAGCTCCTAGACAAGTTGGCAAGGTGAAGGCATTGACTGTCAGCTAAAATCAAGGCAAGAGTCAAAAGTCTGGAGCTCGCTATGTAAAATAACATGCAATAAGGATGAGTGGATCTTAGGAATAGTGTCGCTTCCTTTATTTCTGAAGGAATTGATAGAAGTCAATGTGCAGTTGAATTAGTTGGCTGCCTGATGTTAAGCTGTTAGAAAAGCTTTTCAGTTCAATCAGTCTTAGACTCAGGCAGGCAAAATCAGGGAGCCAATGTCTGACTTCAGTTTTCTGCTCTTATTAGATTTTACATGACCTTGTTTTAGGAAATCAAAGAGCAACATTGTAGGCTATTACCCTGCCAGCCTCCTGAGTCAAGGAAGGGGACTAGGATAGAGAGAATTTTTGAAGGCAAATCTATCAGCAATCATATTAAAGGTACAAGTGTTAGGCTATTTTGCTTCATTCTTATTTGTTAATGAATCCACCAAAGTCTTTCAAATATGTTTGGCACTTACCGCTGTACTTTATAGCAAGAGATTGATAAAATCATTGCAGAGACTTAGCAGTAGGGGGTCACTGGATTTGGAAGATATATATATTGGAGATTTAGGGCCTGATCCAACTCCCACTGAAGTCAACAGACTCCTATTGGCTGTAACAGAAGCTGGATCAGGCTCTTAGAGAAGTGTCATCTTCACATACCTCTTCAAAAACTCCAGATGTTTATCCATGGATCTTGAATAATGATATTTTATTCAATATTATGAAAGCCATTTTTAAGGTGGGGGAGACTAGAGAAATATGGTTGGCACGATTTTTCCACAACCATGCTGTATGTTTTGTTAACGAGTTCACTGATCACAGATGCATAATACTGGAACCATGACCTGAGTGATACGAAAGCATAGTGGTTAACCCTTCAGATCCTGCAAACTGCATACACATATATAATACAAATTACATAAACGTACTACAGATTACACATAATCTAACATATATATTACCATATGAGATAGTATAGATACAATATAATATATATGTAATCTATACAGCCAATCTAAGGGTTAAACTATTAGAAAAAATGTTTGCTAAAGCATAAAATAATGTTAGCATTTCACAGACAAAGCCTTGATTTCCATAACACAATGCTCAACACAGCTCTGAAAAGTCTCTCCGTGTTGGAAGTCTTAATAACAGTTCTTGCTTTAGTTATTTTTAATAAACCATAATTTGTACCAGACAGACTTATTGAACTACCAGTGTAAAAAGAAGCCACCCCTGGCTAACAGGAGCCTGGGAATATTCTGCAGAAACTGCTCTGGAATTTTCCACTGAGAGATTGAAAGCTGGACAACTCCTCATTATGTCTGTGCAATTATTTGGAAAATAAAAGGAAACCTCAGGCATCCTGAGGGTCCATCCATTTGGAAACTGCTCTCAAATTGTTACAGACAGTCAGCTCAAAGGAGATTGCCAAAGGGAGGTTTGGGAAGATTTCCCAGCGTGGGCTTTCTCTGCTTCTCTCTGGTGCACTAAACGTAACATTGTTTATTTTATTTACGCATTTATGTACTGATTTTTCACGCAGTGCCCATTGCTGTGGCATCAGGGTGCTATTCAGACAAATAAAACAAATGCAGGTTAGTCTCAGTCAGGGACAGCCAGTTAATATTAACACACCACAGGTCTTGCTGCTGGGGGATGTAGTTCAGGGACTCGTATTTGCAAAACTTGAGCTTTTGTCAGACTAAATGAGTCCCACAGAGAGAGACCCCCCAATTGAAAATGTTCAGCTTCCAGCCCTGGACAGAGACACCCCAGGGATTGTCTCCAAGAATAGCTCAAGAGATCGTAATCACCATAACAGAATATAGGGCCGGATCCTGCAAGGTGCTGAGCAGCTCCGGGATGGTGCTGAAAGCCAGATCCTGCTCCCATTTAAGTCAATAGCTAAAATCCAACGGACTCCCATGGTGCAGAATAAGGCCTTCTGCATGCCTTCAGCCCCCATAAGTGGGAGTTGAGGCTTAGCACCACTTGAGATCAGGCCCATCGGCAGAAAGGCAACCTCTCCGATTACATTGTAGTCTCTACAGTTCAGGACTCAGTTAACAACCCCTTGCATTGTGTTTGGTAGCAAATAAGTAGCCCATGCAGAGCACAGATTAGGACAGTTCTGCAAATAGGTATGAGGAAGAGGTTGAACGATTTTTTCGCTTAGTTTTAAATGCTGTCTGCCAAACCACACATTTGAAATGTAGTAGAAAGGTCTTTCATAAGGTTAGGCAATAAATTCTAGTGGTAAATGGCATGACAAAGATATAATATGCAATCAAGCAACTGTGAGTCATGCACTCTATTCCATTCTTACTGTTAGACCTTAGGGTTTTGCTTTTTTTATTAATGAAAGCAGATTTTTATGGCAGTGAAAGTTACGCATAATTTAAAAAAAATGAATGTTACAAATAGTGAAGATTATGGGTGGAATCCTGGCTCCAATGAAGTCAATGGGTCCAGGATTTTACATGCTAAGTTTAAAGAGTATTTATAGGTAATTTAACATCAGCACAAATAGGAATTTGAAACCAGAGGAATATGGACAAACCTTTTCTGAAATCTCTCTACTTGAGAATCTTTCCTTTTCCCATGTTCAGTATTACCCTTAATTAACGGAACAGAGTGAAATCTGGGATGAATCTGGCCATTTAAAAAAAAAGTGTCTCTAGGGTCTAATCCAAAACCCATTGGATTGACTGTGACCCTTTCCACTGACTTTGGTGAGCTTTGGTTCAAGCCCTTAGTGTCCATGAAAAGTGCCAAATTGATAATCCTGGAGATTAAAGCCCTCTGTTTACACGCAAGACAAGCAGAGCATAGGCAGCAGCAAGACTGTCAATGCGCCTCCCTCCCTGGTCTACACTGTCTCTCTTAAACCAGAGAGATGTTCTTGCCTCTCTTGCTGGTGAGTGTATTTTAAACCTGGACATTTATCTCTCAAGCAGTCATATTATGGTTACATCCTGTATGATCAGCCTTGATTTTGGTGGACGGAGGAGCAATTCCATTGATTTTAATGGCGCTGTTCCTGCTCATCTCAGAGCTGAATTTGTCTCATGGTCATTACAAATCTGGGTGTGATTCAAACTCGTGACTTGGAGGTGAGTCTCTTTATGTCATTGCCAGCTCAATAAAACACCCACACCCCCTGGGTTAAAATTTCACTTCATCCTTGATTTTTTAAGTGTCAAAGCAGTGAACATAACTGCAATGTTCTTCATCTCTTAGAGCTTAAGCCTGCATCTACTGATGTCAACAGCAAAACTTTCATTGATTCAGTGATGCAAGATCAGGATATTAAATTGTCTTTGTAGAGATCAGGTGATAAAGCACTTAAGACAAATTTCTAAGATTTATACAATATAATTTTTATGGTAGCATTTATTGTAACTTCTGCACTGATGGGTATTATTTTTTTTCTGAAGTAATGTAAAAGTGATGCACAGCTCAACTGTGTTCATTATATAGTTTGAAGTGTTGCATTATTTTATTTCATTTTGTTTGTTTGTAGCATTTTTATCCACACAGATTACATTACAAAACACCAGGCAGTTTCTTTAACAGAAAACCAGGAAACCTTTTCAGCAGCCATAATCCTCTATTACTTTTCTAGTCTATGCTCAAGTGTAATTGTATCTTCACCTCATCGTTGTCTAGAGAGCAAACAAAGGAAACAAAAACACAATGTGTGGCCTGATCCTAACAAGTGCTGAGTGCCCTCCACTCCTAGTTGACGTCAGTGGTGACAGTGCTGAGTCGTGCTCAGGATTGGGTCCATACAACTGATCTGAGTTTTATAGAAATATTGTTGTCCCAATGGCACTTTTCCCTTTCCCCTGGTGATTTTTGTGTTTGTTTGTTAATGTAATTTCTTCTCCTTCCCTCATCCCATGCCTTTGTTTTGAGCAGTCTAATTTGGCTTATTACATTAAGGGCCAGTTTCTGACACTCATGTTGAACGGCACCTTAGTTAGTGAACAGTCCCACTGATTTCTAGCTGACTACTCATAGAATAAGGGACTACTCAATGTCAGGGTGGCAGAATCTGTCCCAACATCATAAGCCTAGTTGAGACGGTGATATAAAATCATCACACTGGTTGAGACTGTCACTTCTTGGAGCATGGGCTATGTATTTTCCATGTGTGTGAAGCATCGTTCACAGCAATGCTCCTATGGACATTTTAATCACTAATAATAACTAGCAATCAAAATAAATAGATAAATGATGATCAGTAATTAAGTCACTTTCGGTCTCATTTTCAAAATGGTCATAACCACGCCTCATCAGGGGCTGGATTTTATGAGGTACTGAGTACCATTTGTTAGAGTTGAGCACCTTCAGTAATCCCTGAAGTCGCCTCCACACCTTGTTAATAAGCTTCAGCCACATCGTGTTGATAGAAACCATTGGTCTGAAATGATCCAGCTTTGTCCTCCCAGCTGTAAAGGTTTCTGCAAGTTGCTAACATCAGTGCTATTTAAAGAAGTGTTTTCTATCCAATGTAATAGGACTTTTTTTTTAGAAAGTATTGTGTCAACTCCCTGTGTGGGGCTTTCGCCGCATGCCTCATATTTTTAATCTGATTCTAATTTGCAGACACTGTACATGGGGACAGGTATATGTTGTGTGGATGTTTGTTACTTGTCTTTCCCATGAGATTATGAGACCAGAGGCTCTTGCATTCTGCATCCATTTTCAACGAGTGCAAAAATCCAGTCCAGGGTTTATTTATGATATTCAGAGGCGATGTTTTTTCTAGTGATGCCTGAGGTTACCCTGAGTCTGTCAGCCCCATAGAATGCAGAGGAGACAGAACTACATTTCCTTTACCAGCCAAGTGGATTCTAGCTCCCTTTGTTTTTAAAAGCATGGAAGGTAACACACTAAGGAGCAAGATCTGAAGCTTATGGGTATTGACCTGATTCTGCTGTCAGATGCACTCACAGACCTTTATGCAAGATTTGGGGAAGTTTAAATCCACATCCAGAATTCATCTCAACACTCCTGGTGCTTTAAAATCCCACCTGTCATTTAGGAAAGGAGAATCTCCTTGTAGGAATTCAAATGTTATTCAACAGCATACGCCTTGTCAGGCAGAATATCTCCTGCAGGACATGTGGAATTTAAAGGCTGCAGGACTGTACTGTACCAGTGATGAAATACTGGCCTCATTAAAGCCAATGGCAAAATTCCTGTTTTCTTCAATGGGGCCAAGATTTCACTCAAGATTTTCTAAAGTGCTTAGCGCCCAGCAATTCCCCTGAAAGCCAATCCCCACACTGTTCCATTGAAAACACTGGGAGCTGCTGAAGGTTTTGGCCACTTGCTCTAGGGGCCTGAATGGGAACTGAACTCTTTGAAAACCTGGCCTTTAATGTACTGTCCAGGTCGGCCAAAACCTGGAGCAAGTATAAATAAGGGGCAACATCCATCCACTAAGTGAGAGAAAGGGATACGTGGCTTCATCATTTTTTCTATTTTCATTGTGTCGGTTTCATCGTGTTCCACTCCAGTCAGTGGATTTTTGTGTATATGTTCCTTCTCTTTGCCAGATTCAGCAGCATCTGTATGCTTTTCTGGGCCGGGGCAAGGCCTTTCTTCTCGCCCTTAGGTGGAATTGGCTGGGGCAGGCCCCATTTTTCATCTAGTCCCAGGGTGACAGAAAGGGTTAATCCATCACAGATTGAATGTAAAATATGCATCTGATCCGCAGAGAGTGTGCCTCTTCCTTACTCCCATTTAAGTAAACTGAAATTGGGGGTTCTCAGCACCTCTCAGTCTCTAAGCCAACAACTGGTGCATCATAAAGCACCTGATGCAATAACACACAAGAAACAAAATTCTTTTTAAAATTCAGGGATGAAGGTATTTTGTTTTTCAGAACTCATAAATATGGCAAATGTCATCCTATGCTTTAATTCAGTGTCAAAATGTAATCTGTAAAAAAAAAAAAAAAAAAAACCTTGATAGCTCAGTGCTTTGAGCATTGGCCTGCTAAACCCAGCGTTGTGAGTTCAGTCCTTGAGGGTTCCATTTAGGGAATTGGGGTGGGAAAAAAAAAATCTGTCTGGGGATTTATCCTGCTTTGAGCAGGGGGTTGGACTAGATGACCTCCTGAGGTCCCTTCCAACCGTGGTATTCTATGATATGTGTATGGAGCAGCCCGCACTGATAGTCCTTCTACTAGAGCTTTGTGGCTTTACAAAGGACTTTGCTGCTCAGGCCTTTCAAGCCAACAGCTTCTACAAACACCAAACTCACAGAGCTGTTTTGAATGTGAAAAGGATTGATTTATAACTCTGAGGAGGAAAAGTGCTTTTGAATATTTGTTTTAAATCTAGGGATCAAAGCTCATGCCAGGGGTGTCAGTATGGGCCAGTTGCTCAGGGAGAAGAAAGGGAAAATACAGGAGGTAAGCGTACTTGGCTAGGACCAGGAAATTATTGGGGAGGGAGAGAGTGAGTGACCTGCGTGGCACCACAGGTCTGACCTTCTGGCTATCCATGTATAGAAAGCCCACTGACTCCTGCCTCAGGAGTTATCCACACAGAAATGGGGCTCCGTCCTGCATGACTGAAGCCAGTGGAGTATTACCATGGAATTGTATGAGAGCAGGATCAGACTTGTGCTGCATAGTCAGGTTCAGTCTGGCTCTGTAAAGTTTCCCAGAATGGTTGGAAGGCTCTTGACATTGGGTCCCTTCCTTTGGAGCGACTGCTTCATCCTCCTTATTTGGAGAGCTGCAGATCTGTTAGGGAGGCACTCTAGGCTAGGTCAACCTCCATATCCCAGAAGCTAAACTTTGCTTTTATAGTACCTATAGAAAATATCAACATGACATTTAAATGTTATGTAGTTGCTACCACGTCTTCAGTAGAAGCTAGGTGCTCTGTTTGAAGAAAGAAAGAAAGTTTTCCCAATGTTAAGTTTGACTGAATAAACTCTGGGAACTTCTAAACCTGGAAAATTGACTTACCAATAAAATTACAACATTGGTGATTATTTTATAATTTGACTGTTCCATCTACTCTTCAGCATTCACACAGGTTAGTTAAATATTACATCATTTTGTAATTCTTTTTCTGCTTTGTATCATGCTATTTATTTCCAATGCCTGTGTGCATCATTACCTGTACATAGCCTGTATTGAGATGAAATTGTAATAAATAGTCATCAGAATATATAATATATATATAAAATCAACACGTCATAAAAACAGAGTGGTATTCTTGTTGTCCGCATGTGCTGTTTTCCTATGACTGCAAACACGGAGGGCCCAATCCTGTGATGGGCTGAGAGCCCCCAGTAACAATGGAGCACCTTCACCTCCCACTTGGGAGAGAGTGTTGAGGGTGCCCAGCACCTCACAAGGGGTACTCCACACCTCTCAGGATCAGGCCCTATCACTGGAAATGCTCAGTATCCATCTACTTTCAAATTTAAACATGCAATAGATATTTTAAGAAAGAGGAGGAAAATATCACCGACCTATATAAGTGTAACATCTATTGTGTCCCCTTTCTACACAAAAACTTCAGCACAAGCTGATTGGTCACAGATCTGTGTCATAGGAGAGCACTTAGCTCTTCAGAGATTTACAGAGTCTCATATCAGGGCACTTGGTTGGTAATTTGACTTCTGACTGGTCACCCTGGACCGAGGGCCTTCGAGAGAAATTTGGGGCCCTGGTACATCACGTTCACTAGGGCCCCACCCCTCCCATTTCACCTCAGTTACAGATGTTTTGAGGACCTCCCTGAGATTGGGGCCTGGTACAATTGTCCTCCCCTTGTCCCCCTCTCATCAGCCCTGCTTGCACCACTACAGCCAGTGGGACATTAGCCATTGACTTCAGTGGGAGCCGGATCAAGCCCTATGGCTATACTTTCTGGTGGTGTGATGTTATGTGGGTTATCTGTTTGGTGGAAGATATAATAGAATTACCCTGAGTTTTTCTTGCAGTAACTACTCATGTGTACAGCTCCATTTAACTCAATGAACATAGAGCTAGGTTTGTGTGGTTGCAATGAAAAAGTGACTTTTGAAGCAATACAAAACCTTTTCTTTTTGTTTAATGTTTGTGTGTGGAAAATTTTCATTGTTACAACCAATCCTAAATAGAACTACTTCATGTGTTTGTGAATCTACCCAAATTTATAAGCGTTTGCAGGATTGGGGCCCTATGAGTTTGCAATATGATTTTCAGCAACTTTGTAAAATGCTGAATGTAACATTTTCAACCAGATCGTCCCTAAGCATGATAGATCCCATAAGGCATCATGCGGCTACCTAATTCATTTTTAATTGGCTTGAGGGCTCAGCAGCTCCATTAATTGCTCAGCATCCTGCAGGACTGGGTCCTATGTAACTTCCAATACAAATGTGGCGCTCATATAACATTGAATGTCTCGGCAGGGTCATGGGCAGCCAGGCCTAGTAGTCGGAGGCAGAGTCCGCAGTCATGAGACAGGAGTCAAGAGTCAGGATATCAGAAGATCAAAAGCAAGAGACAAACTGGAGATCAGAACCACGTGTCGGGAACCGGAGACAGGACAGCTCAGGATATCAGGGGGTCAGAGGCAGGCGACAAACTGGAGGTCAGGAACCACAAGTCAAGCCGGGTCTGGGTGCCAGGAAATCGAGTAGCAAGAGCAGGAAGTGTGGGGGTGAGGCGAACCCAGTTGTTCAGACAGTTGCCTGTTCCTGCTGCTGCTGGCTCCAGGACTCCACCAATTGGGCCTCAGGGGCAGAGCCTTACACTGGGGTGAGGCTTCATGGGTCCCAGGTAAGTCATTGTTAGCAGGCTACCAGGGGAGGGTTGGAGTGCGGTTGTTTCCATGAACTCTGTGAATGTGGGTTTGAGACCTATCAGTCATGATAATAAAACAGACCTTTTTGGGGGTGAGGGGAGATAGGTGGCAATGCAGTTTTGGGCAGATCCATTAAACATTATTATCAAAGTATGTCTGTAAATCCCGAGTACCTGCCAAATCATCTGAGAACACTGCAACTTGTATTTCACATTGTACTGTTCATCCATTTCCTAGTAGACAAATACCCACATCACAAGAACCGTTTGCATAAATGACACTAATCAAGATGCCATCAGCACAACTGACACTAATCAAAGCCTTTCTAGAAGTCTTACCAGACATTCAATGAGCTATGGAAAACGATCACTGCAGAGGTGGTCCATCCAAGATAGGGGCGAGAGCTATTGACAAAGCAACAGAGGGATGCTTACAATGGTGTTGTCCATGATCATCTTCTTCTGCAAGTAAACAGCCCAATCCAAAGCCCTCTGAAGTCACCAGGAGTCTTCCCATTAACTTCATTAGCCTTTGGACCAAACCCAAAGATATGTCCTCAATGGCCACAGCTGTCAGTCCAACAATTTTCCTAAGCACTGTCACACAAACATTGTACAAACTCAAATGATCATACAACTGACTTGTATTTAGAATAACCTGGACTCAGAAAATGTTCATTATAATGTCCTTTAATCCTAGCAGTCTACATTAGTATAACATAGATGAGTAGCAATTGCAACTTTTCTGCAAATGAATATGCAATAGATAGAGTGAATGGTAACAAATTCACATTTCCTAAAAGGCCTGTGATCAGTCCCTTTCTATCATTTCTAATTTTTAACATGTTAATTCAGTGAAAGTGTAATGCCAAATATAGAATGCATGATGCAATGGCGTAGATCGAAGTGTTTCAGGAACATACACGGTATTCAGATCAATGGGGCTTTGGCGGAACAGCAGAGGAACTCAATGTGTTAAAGGATGTTACAATGCTGTGGTTGACTTGGAGTTTGAGTTTATTGGTGGTTATGTTATAAAATTTGGAACGTCTGCAAATTTAACATTTAACGTTTAGATAAATGGAAAAATACTTTAAAAAAGAATTAAGTCAGACTGTCTATTGTAATCTCACTCAATAAAGTCAGTTGCTATTACTACTGCGTGTGCTTTCCAATTAAATAAGAAATTTCAGTATCAGCACTACCTTTTAATTTTAATCTCAGTGATCACACAGGACATATTTAATATCAAAATATGCTAATTACATGGGGCATGAGCCAGTTAATTACCCAGTTAATTTAAATTGATTTACACTGGTTTAAGTACACTTACTTTTAGGGTTTTGCACTGGTGTATCCAGAGTGATTTGGAATAAATTTAGTTAAGCTGGTGAAACTTTTTAAGGTAGAGTAGCCCTGACTGAGAGAAAATCTGCTGCCATTTAAAATAAATCTGTAGTCTGGAAAAAAGAAACCGCAGAGTCCCAAACGCATACAGCACGCATTGTACAGCGTACTTCGCGTTCAGAGAAAATAACCTCTGACAGAGCTTGAATGAGAAGCCGCTAGCGCAAACCCATCTCCATCAGCAAACATGGAGATTTATAGAGAGTTTTCTCTTAGGGCTTGTCTACACTTACAGCGCTGCCGTGACGCAGTTGTGCCGCTGTAAGGCTTAGTGAAGACACAACCTACGACAATGGGAAAGCTTCTCCCATTGGCTTAGGTACTCCACCTCCCCGAGAGGTGGTATCTATGTCTGATGGGAGAAGCCCTCCTGTCAACATAGCACTGTCTACACCGGGGGTTAGGTCGGTATAACTATGTCACTCGGGGTGTGGATTTTGACCCAAGCGTGTCAGACCAAGTCACTCCAATGGCTAATGACAGAAGCCAGACACCCTGAGTTCTTTTAGTCCAATGCTTTATCCACTAGGCCAGATTGTTCCCTCCTACTGTACCTGGCCTTCAATTCTAGCAAAATCCACATTTCAATCCCTCCTTTCAAAACATTAAACAAATTAATCCCATGAGGCTTATCACAACCCTGGCACTAAATAGCACAGCCTCCCCTTTCTCCTTCTCACCACGAGAGGAGTTAATATTCTGGCATCTCCAGCCTGCTGCTTGTGCCAAGTCTAATAATGGGGGCTGTTTGCAGGGCTTTCCCCCCCAAAACCAAGCGACAGCTGAACAGATCTGATCCCGGTCTCTGGATAGCTGGTGACACAGAAGAATCCATTTAATTCCTTAATTATCCACACATTTGTCGTCACCAGTGATTTGTTTTACTTCTTTATTTTTGTTCCCGTCAGACTAAGGGAGAGAGCTTTGATTAATGACTGTCCATACATCCGGAGAGGCTGAGGGGGAGCAGCATCTATTTTCTTGCTTTGCCTCTAGGTGTGGCATGGCAATGGAAGCTTTCAAATATCTCAGGCCCTCCTGGATCACAGGAGAAGTTTGCCAGGTAGATCTAAAAGACTGAAAACAAGGAGAAACTGGAACAACTAGACATCTACCCATGCCCTTTAAGCTGGGCTGGAGAGAGGATCACTGGGCAAGACTCCTGGAATCAAACTGAAAGTAGTTCCATCAGGGTCTTGAGAGGTTGTGGTAGTGATGGGTGCTCTCTTCTGGATGGCAATATTCTGCTTTCCTTCTAGCCAGTATGTCACCATGTCTCCTTTCCCCTATGGAGGAAAATAAATCAAGGTGTAATAATAATACCACCTAGTTCTTATATAGTGCTTTTCATTAGTAGATCTCAATGTGCTTTATAAAGGTGGTCAGTATCATTACTCCATTGTACAGAAAGGGAAACTGAGGCCTGGAGAGACAAAATGACTTGCCAAGATCCCCCAGTGGGCCTGTGGCAGAGCTGGAAATAGAACTCAGATCCCCTGAGTGCTCTAGCCATTACTACTGCGTCTATTAATGATGGAAAAAACACTTCATCTCTGAGAAAGTTTCACTAATTTTAATTATGGGTCTGTCAACACTACAAATGCAAATATAAATGAATCAGGGGATGCCATTATCACAGTCTTTTCTTCTCATCCACTTACAAGACAATGAAAATCTGTAGTGTGGGTTGGATCTGATTGTGTTTTTACCATATCCCATTACTGAGGTCAAAGCCTTAGCTAAAGTCTTGAGGCCAGGCCAGACCTTTAGCCTAGTTGTGAGACATGGTTGCAACATGGTTAGGTCCTACTTGCAGTACAAACCGTAATTATGTTGTCATTGGGTCAGTGGGAAATTGTGTGGTAACTGGGTCCAGGATTCAGTTGTCCATGTGGTGTAGATAGGCCTGGGCCTGTTTCAGAGCGAGGCCATGGAAATGAATTGTTTTCGCAAAGCAAAACTGTGGGACACTTAGACATTTATCGGCATGCTTTGCATGGCAGGATAATTAGCCAGACAGATATGGACCCAAAATGGAAAAAAATGGGTTCTAGATTTCACACCTTTCAAAGTCCAGGGCCAAGGGTTTTCTATCAGCCCCTTACAGAGCGAGAGAAGCTGCCTACAGTGTTCAGTTTTGGATCTGGCTTCAGATTCCTCCCAAAGGTTGTGATTATTCAAGGTCCATTTTCACCACAAAGAGAAAATCCCACGGAGAATGAAATTACTTCCCAAAATGGGGGCCGTTAGGATTGACAGGTTCCAAACACAAAGTTTGTGTTCGTTTATTGTTTATCGCTATTTTCAAGTCTCGTGTTTGATTTGAAGCAGGCAGGCAGGGCGGCTTGGCAAGCCGTGAATCTGAGTGTGGAGCCCATGTTTGGGCCCTCGCTCCCAGAGTTGGCTGGGCCTGGGAGCAGCTTATGTCACCCTTGAGCAAACTCCGCTGAGTGATCCTTCCACGGAACTCCATCCAGGCCTCTTCAGCTGGAGGCACCGCTCAGATTCAGAAAAAGCCCTTCTCTGAGCGAGGAGGGTATGAAGGATTAAAACAACGGCATTCCAGAAGACTGTTCACACTTCCCCCCTCTGAAAAGCTGAGCACAAATGCTGTATATTTACCTTGACTTGCAAATTCCCACGACACACTAATATGTACTCTCCAATCTGCTCCAACAGTTGGTACGTATTTGAACTGCATTGTATTTTAAGAGCTGGAAGGGGGGGAAATTGCCATATTATTGTAACCATTTATCCACTGAAGACTTAGCCAGCAATGAATAGCGACTAAACTTCCATCTGCCCCCCCAGGCTGCGTCATTATTATTGAATGACACCTAGCTCTTTTCATTTCTTGGCTGGCACTACCATGTTATTTGAAATGCTCACAGATGAACTGAAAGGTCCTTGGTCTCTTTGTAAGTCATCTCAGGACACATACGTGACTGTCAACAAACACTTCACATCACATCCTGTATCCGATATTATTTTTCAGCTCTTTATAGCTGCCTGGCTGGAGTTGCTTGACAAGTGACCCTTTCATCTCACAGGGAAGAAATCCATATGGAGTTTTAGCCAGTGGCCACTGAACAGCCATAGCCTTTTCTGTGTACTCACTTTTGAACAAAGACTAAAGCTAAGAGAAATTTCCACCCACCCACTGCTTCCAAGCCTATAAATAAATAAAAAGAGGGGGAGGTGCCATCTCCTGTAACTGTATAAATACTTCTACTGAATTATTCTGGCAACATGATCTTTTCTTTAACCAAGGAAGCATGTATACTCATGCAAAAGGCTTATTGTGTCATCCATTGCAGGAGACAGGGAACCAGGACTCCTGGGTTCTATTCCCACTTCTGCAACAAATTCTCTGTGTGACATGGGACCAGACACTTAATTTACCTATTTGTAAAAATGGCGATGATTCGTGAGCTGGGGGTGGGAGGATTTTTCCACCGAAATGATTTTTTGACAGAAAAAAACAGTTTCCCTAAAATCAAAATTTTCCACAGCAGTTTGGTTCAGAAATCTCAGAACATTTCATTTAGACTGAAAAATGCTGAAATAAAATGTTTCCATAATTTCCAATTGAAAACTTTCCTGAACTATTTGCCCCACAAAAAGTTTTGATATTTTGATATTTCATCCCGATTTGGGACAGAAACAAATGTTATGTCCACACAGGATGGAAATTGTGGATTTCACGGAAGTTAATACTTCTAAGCTATCACTGTGAGGTCCGCTGGGTTAGTTACCTACAGTGTGTAAAGCTATTTGAAATCCTCAGATGACTATCCTGAAAGAAGCATGGAAAGAGGAGAGGATTAAGGTCATAAAATGATAAGCTTTTTCTTAGCACACTGTGTTAGAGGTGCTGATAAGACATACAGAAGAAAAGGTGAGAGAGAGGTAGAGATACATGACTGAAGAGAAGATGAAATGTGACGGATAGAGGAAAAGATTTGGGAGTCATCAGCATAAAAGTGGTAGCTGAGCCTATGGTATCAAATGAGTTCACTCCAGGAGAGTGCAAAGGAAGAAGAGGAAGGGAGCAGACTGGGAGATCGACAGAAGGCTAATGAGGTTGCACACATAACTGAGAGCATGAGTTGAAGACAATGGGGGGTGAACAGATGTCACTGAGGGCATAATTTGTTCTGCAGAATCTTCATACTAGTGATGATGAGTGAGAAGGAAAGAACCCAGCTTGACTCTCAGATCCATGGGTCGAGTTTGCAAGGCTAGGAGTTAGGATCGGGAGGAAACACACTTTCAATTTGTAAACTGGGCAAATTTGATATGGAATCAGTAAGGCACAATGGACATATTAAATCCCATCATGACAATTTTGAGAGTCACTTTTTGGAGTGGAACAGCCCTTTAAAATATATTGAAAAATTGACCTGTTTTAATACATTTGAAAAACATTGTAACCCCATCCAACAAAACTATGTAACCTTCTTTCTCTCATGGATTAGAGGAACAAATATGTCTTAAAAAAAAAAAGCCCGGCTTTGGCTCATTCAGCTTTTTCTGGCCCCTGGAGCTCAGATCAAATCAGATTTCAGCTCGGCTAAAGATAAAGCTTGCTAACCAAACTCGGGACTTTGCCAGTCCCTGGGAGGAACTGAAGAAGAAGAACTCTGTCCGCAGATTTTCTCATGGAGATTTCTTCCTGATCATTCTGCTGGACAACAAGGTTTGCTTCCCCATGCAACAGACTCCCCCCACCTCCACTGACTGAGGGTGCAGTTCCAATGGAGCCAGGTTGTCAAACTTTCTGTAGTCACTAGCAGTCCCCATTTAAAGGGAAGCTACACTGAGGAGGGTGGACCATTGAACATATTATTGTTCTGCGATGAGCTCCGCTGAGAGCAGGGAAGGAGGATGAACAATGAACATTCCCTGCTAATCCTATGCATCTCCAGGGCCTGATTGCAGCCTGCCCCATCTCCTGCAAGGAGCTCTGGACCCTTTGAGACCCCTCTCTTGGGCCTGGAGGAAGAGGGGAGGCTGTCACAAGGCAGTGGAGCCCCCTTTTTCACAAGAGGGGAAAGCCATGCATGTAGGTTCCCCTCTGTCTGTGGATCTTGGCTGCACAGTTGAGCCCTCAAGTCAAAAGCCTCCTGAGGTTGGGAGTTGCACCCTCTTAAGCCAGGGCTGGACTCAGAACTCAGCCCTTTGTTTCTCCACAACTCATTAAAATGTGCTAAGCATTGCCCCAGCATTTGGCTTTTCTTTACCCTCGCTGGTGGACTCCATCCTGGAAGCTGTGTTGACAGTGTCTCCAAACAAGCAGTACCGGGGCATTTTGGTTCCAACGACTCCAGCTACAACTGGCCCTATTGAAGGAAAGAAAGCCAAATATTCTGGGAGATGTTTTTAACTCACACTCAGAATGGACCTTAGGCTCATGTAACCTCAGTGGTTGCACAGGGCCCAGTGCCACACACAGCTCTGGTCCAGTGTCCCCAGTTCCCCATTTGTGGTCCAGTCTGGTTGCATTGCACCATAACAAGGTATAAATGCTGATACTGTCCTAATCATCCCCTGCATTTGACAAGTTGTGCTTCACCTCCACTACTGACTTCCAGGTCCATGTAGGTGAGTCACTAGAAGCCCAAGAGCCTCATGAGCAGGGGAGGGCTGGGATGGAGGGATCACAGTCAGGCAGGAGTTGCTATGGGTACACAGAAGGGTCTGGGGAGGAGGGCCTGGTCATAGATGAGCAGAGAGCTAGATGGGTCTGTGATGGGGTGTCTGCCCTACACTGGCATGTAAGGGGTTAAAAGAGGCCTAAGGAGGCTGTGTGAGGAAGTGGCCAATAGGAGGGAGGCTGTGAGAAGCAGCCAATCCGGGCCCAGCAGGCCTATATAAGAAGGGCCGCAGAGCAGAGCAGGGTGAGTAACTGTCTGGAGCTCAAGGAGGGAAGAGTGTGTTCCTAGCTAGAGGAAGGAGTGCTAGTACCGTGGACAGAGGAGTGCCTGAAGGCTCTGAGGTGAGGGCAGAGCAGGTGCTGGGGGCCCGGGAAGGGGCCCAGGAAAGCATAGCAGTCATAAGGGAGTTGAGGAGATGCAGCACGTGGTTGCCATTGACAGGGTCCCTGGGCTGGGACCCGGAGTAGTGGGTGGGCCTGGGACCCCCCATTCGCCACTGGGGAAGTGGCTGGACTACTGACAGAGATACTTCCCCCCTGGACAGGGGAAAGATGGATATGGTGACATGGCCAGAGGGCCAAGTCATGAAGAGGGCGCTGTGGTACTTGGATTGCGGCGGATCTGCAGGCTGAGACAACGATGGGAGAGACACCATCAGGAGAGTGCATACTGGCTGGTGGAGCTAATCCCTGTAAAGAGGCACCACCGTGGTAAGTGGACCCCTGACAGGGTCTCCATGGGAGCTGTTCACACTAGGCCCCACAAAAAATACCTTAGGCTGGCCCTGCACGCACTAAGCATCTGGAAAAGCAAGAGCAGGAACCAAGCTCATATATTGCTGACAATAGCAGAGGAGCTTTCTATTCCTAGGTATTCCTCTACTGAATCTTAGCTTTGGTTCTGTGATGTCAGCCCATTCTGCTTTAAATTGAGAAGGGTTTGCTCTGTTGTTGCGATAACGAGGGGTAATAGTCTTGTTGGGGCCGCATTCCAAAGTGCTGAGCATCACAGCATGTGTGCTGGTCTAATCCAGACTCCGTATTGCCAACCAGGCATGCAGATGAGTGGGAAAATCAGATGGTGACCCAGATCAGGAAGCAGAGAAAGCATAAGTGTGGGCGCTGAGTCAAGGATGTGAGAAAAAACTCTTTTGGGATCACGAACAAACTAACTGGGACTAGCAATGGCAACAAAATTACCATCCCTGGCCTGTATTAGCATCAGCTTTCTCTCTCCTTCTGTGAGGCACAAGTGGGCTCTGCTCCTCCCAGTCTGGCTGGTGGGGCGCTCTTTGCAAAAGCATCCACGTCAGAGGGATGGTGAGGGCCATTTAAAACTCAACAGTTACCACTCAGCAGTAACTGCCTTGTCACAGGATCTTGGATTCTAAGGATAAGGTGATCTACCTGGGGCTCAGGCCATGGCTGAAAATTCCCCTCTATCTTTACATAGACGAGACGCTATTACAAACATTTGCCAGATGGCAGCCTAGCCACGTACCTGAGTGGATTCCTGCTCGTATCTTTAGCTGGGTGTTGGGTTTGTGCGGAATCCTAAATGTCTTGCACACGGCCACCAGGTCTAGCGCCATACTTGCTATTTCACTGGCATGACGAATACCGTTCTCTTTGGGTACCCCCGACACTACCATGTCTCAAAACAAAAATACAGCCTCATCAGCCTTCAACACGAGTCATTTTAAACAGGCATTTGCTAGAAGGATGCTGGCCTTAGCTAAAAAATCCTATTTCCCTTTCACACACTGGGTTAGCTCTAAGTTTAGGGCAAAAACTCCAGAAACAAATCCAGGAGAGAAAACACAGTATAATATTTTGAGTGATTAATTTCTAGAGCTGTGCAAAACTTTGGACTTCCCTCTTACCCCTCCCGACATTCAAGGACTCTGGAGAAGGGGCACAGGGCCTCACAGAGGGTATCAGCTCTTCTAGCTTTGGGTGGGGGCCACCAGGAAATGGCAAGAAACCCCAAATCCCTCAGGAGTCCTCTCCCATTCCTTCTAAAACTGGCTCCTACACTGAGCAGCAAGGGCAGAGATAGTCACTAGCTCTGTGGCTAAGGAATCCATTTGAGTAACCAAATGCTAGCTAAGATGTTCGGGATCCCTAATGTGTGCAACAGCTGCTGCAGCAAGAGGTGTTTCATCACTACCATTAACATTTAAGGGTTCAGAGTCCATTGCCCGCAAGATCCTGGAAGATTTGGTGCAAGAGTAGTCTTTAAGTGGCAGCCACCCCTTGCAAACCTACAATATGGGGGAAAGAATGAGTGGTGTCTTTTCTAAAGAACCCAGAGAGAGAGCCTCCAGCTCCATACAGAGTAGGAAGGAGGATAAGGCTACCACACCCTGCTTGAGAAGACAGCAATGATAACATTTGGGAGAAGGAGTCTTGGGCAGAAGGTGTGGGGTGGGAATGGGTTGTTGGCATTGGTTCATATGAGAGTCACACATTTCTGTAAAGCACAAGCCATCAAGTGAACCAGCCACGATTGATCTGTTGTCAGCATCTAAGAGTGGACCCTGCAAGTCACAAAAATCAAACACAGAAGGATTTGTTCATCTCCACCCACTTCTCTCCTTTCATCAGGTTTAATGGAATACTATGGACATGTAGGGGGGAAAATGAACCTTCATCGTTAGGGTGGTGTTAGAACTCTCCCCTCTCAAAATGTAATTATTCTGGTCCTTAATGTGGCAATGAGCTATTCAGATCCCCTGGACTGGTTATTCTTATGCTTTGAGCCCTTCTTCTCCTAAGCCTCTTATGAAATCCCCACTTGCCCACAGCACAGGGAACTTACAGGCATCTCCTATCGTCTCCACCTTGTAGACATCATAGTTGTCTATGATTTCGTCAAAGGTAGTGTAGAGTTTGTTTAAGAAGTCCACCACTTGGTAAGGTGTGCTGGTGCTGGATAGCTGAGTGAAGCCAACAATGTCACTGGTAAGGCACAACAAGAGAACATACACTGTCCAGTGAGGTGTTTGGCTAAACACCATCCAGTCAGGTGTTCTGGTTAAACATGAGCACATCTTCCCATGCAGTACTATTTTCTCAGCTGAAGGTATTGACCCCCCCACCCCCAACATCCAGCCCTGAATTTGTGTTTTCATTCTGTTTTGAAGTCTCTCTTTCTGGCTGGGGATATTCCTCTTTAAAACATTTGCTTAGGCAAGAAAAGATTCCAACAGTACCAAAGACCGGACAGAACTAAGTCAGCTTCACTTTCCAACGGAGTAGACAATTTTTCACCTACAACCAGACTTTGTGGATAAAAGGTCCTTGGTTTTAGCCTATGCACACAAGAAAAAGTGGACATAATATCCTACCTCTGTCATGGACTGAGCCGCTGGCTCTTTAAATTATTGGACAGCGACTCACCACTGTACCTTTTACCATGCTGTTCAATGCCGAAAGCCAAATAAAGTCTGTGAAAACATGTTTGAGGTATGTATTGTTTTTCCTCCCATAGGGACCGATCCTGATGTCTTTACTTAGTCCAAACTTGGGCAATAAATATTTCTTTTAACTGCTAGAGGTGATGGATTACCAAGTGCTAGACTTGCAGCCATGTGATAGTCTCACTTTCCACTTCATTCATTTTAACATAAAAAATGGCAATTTTGTGACCTTTCACAGAAATTCACAAATTTGCCCGGAGGAAAATGTTGCCATTTTCCCACCAGCGATCACAGCTCTGATAGAAATTATGTGCCTGGAACGAAGGTTTCATCCATTGCATTTTAACAGCACTCCTTTCCCAGGTGGAAATTTGCAAACCTTCTTAATGGTCTCACTCAAATAAAAAGTTTAATGTTTGTGTTTCATGGACATTATTTGCTTCCTCTCTACAAGTGACGTGACCACAATTGTTTTGTGCAAGTAAATTATAGTCCTAAATCCACCCATTCCCACTTACCTGAAAAAGATAGTGGCAATTACGTAACTTTGGGCTTGTGAAGGTTTTCCTTGCCTCAGATCATCTGCTACTTGCTTGGGTAACATACCTATTTTAGAGCATAAAGCGAGATTGTCAACTATTATTGTAGGGTGAGAAATACATGAAAAGGATAAACTTAGCTTAATCTGATTTTTCCCCATTCAGATATAGAAAGCAAAAGAAATGTTTATGAATGTAAAATGCTTTGACATTGGAAAAAACATAGGGATAAAATCTGCCCTCACAGCCTGCTAAATCCAGAGTAACTCTGTGGAAATCAATGAAGTTACAGCAGTTTGACACCAGCGTAACTGACGTCGGAACTTCCCAATATGTGCTGCTTGTTGTGAATTCTAATTATTACTATTACAACAAGTGTTACTATTAGAGAGAGGCTTGAATTGGAATCAAACATCCTTTCTGAATCCTAGTCTAGTTGCCCCCTGGATCTATTCAGGGCTAGAAGAAAGCTTGGGAGCTAAACCTTCCAAAGTCAGGGGAAGTCTAGATGTAACCAGGCCCATCGCTGATTCTATCTTTCTTTACCTCTCTTTTGTTTTCCTCTGTCTCTTCTTTCCTGCCTTCTGTCTCCTCTTCTCCTGTGTATTTCATCTCTGGTATTTTCTCTCTCCCTCATTTCTCTCTCCTTTTTCCCATCTCTCCTTCCTGATTTCTCTCCCTTGTTGTCTCTGTCTGTCCTCTCATTCCCATCTTCTTGTGAATTCTATAGTGCACAATCTATGAAAGAACCCAACCCCTCTATGCACCAGGATCCTCCAGCATGCCTGGAACTGCACAGGCTGACATTCTCAGCAAGAGAAGAGGGTCTCAGAATGTTGAGGAAGCTGGAATATTAACTAGTCAATGTAAAAGTATTTATGTGGGTGGGGGAACTATGAAGAAATGATAAATATCTATTGAATCTTGCATGGAGGAACTCTATTAAAGGATTACCTATTAAAAAGTAGTTTCTTCCATTGCTTGCCACAAGGAAAGCTAAATTTCAATTATTACTGCTCAGAATACCCTATATTTTCTGTACTATGATTGACTTACTATATAATAAACGATCAGTCTTCTGCTTTTCATGCATTAAGTCCTGGGTTCGTTCTGCAACTACTACTTCCAGGTGTTTGCTGTATTTCTCCATCTAAGCATGACAAACAGATTCCATAATATAATCCATTCACTAAGATGTTCATGTCTATAAACGGCAGGCAGTTCAGCATTTGACTGGTTCTGGTTTGGTAACATTTAGATGGGCACAGGTCAAAAGTTGGTCTAGATTATTTTTTTCTAGACCAAATTCTGTCCTTAGGTACATTCATGGCTCCCACGGGAAATCAGTAAGATCACATTCTTCTGAAGGCAGAATTTGCCCCATTGCTTTCAAATTCTACATAATTATTGGGAGCCAAGTCCTGGATATCAGTGCACAGTACCAGTTGCAGAGACGTGCACTGAGACCCTCTGCAGGGACCACATAAGAACCTAAGTCACAAGCCCCCACCAACTGATCACAGAGCTGCATTAGGCCATGCTGTGGCTTATGCACCCCTACTCTGAGTGGCAATCGATGGTGGAGCCACTAGCCCCATTCCCACCACCAAAGCCTTGTGCAATAGCACTCAAGATGCTTCTGGAGAGCTGTGCTCTTGATATATAGTAAACTGGGCTTCAACTGCTGCTGCAGCTGGGAAGTTCTGCACTTGAGGAGGGAGGACAGGATTTCCAGACCTGCATTTTTAAGAATCAATGTTGTCACATTATTATTTTTTAATTCAGCCCCAAACAAAATTGAGAACTGAACTGAAGGAAAGGGGCTAGAATGGAACCTGGGCTGGAACTCAGAGTTAACTGTAGCTTCCACAATAGCTCAAGCTACAGCTAATTCTACTAGAGGTCAATGAGTGATTGTTATTCTTCTTTGCAAACAAGGGGCATGACATCAAAGGACAAGACCATTCCAAGTGATTAGAAGGGAGAGCTGGCAGCAGTTTCAGGTGGGTATGTTAACTCCTGCCTGGGTTGTTTTCTGGTTTGGTTAAGACTCTATTAAGCTTACCAGAGTCATCATCATGTCAACTGGACTAACTTTGTTAGGATTCATCTTGTACAATAACTTCTTGACTTGCTCAAATGTAGGCCTTTGGGTTGGGTTGGTTTTCCTGCACCTCCTGATTAGCTGAAACAGGAAAAGGGAGAGAGAAATCAAATGACCCTTTAAAGTTCAAGGTACAGATAGGTTTTCCTTCGAGCACTATAGCTTGGACCATTTTTGAACTCAGGGCCAGATCATGAACTGGCATAAAATGGCATAGCTACATTGAAGTCTCTGGAGCTACATTGATATACACTGACTGATAATCTGGCCTCTGTAATTCAATAGCATTAGTAAATAAATGTGCTACTGGGAGAAACACTGCCATGTTCAAAAGCCATGCTTGGTTTCCTCAGTGCAAATAAGATTTATAAGTATTTGACAAAGAACACTTTACACTGCCAGAGTGTTGGAAAGTGGCTTTGGGGCTTATCTATTCACAGAAGTTGTACTAGTTTAACTTAACTCAGTTTAAAAACTGATTTTGTTAAATCAATGTGAAACCCAGTGTAGACAGTCTTATTTCAGTTTAAGGGTAGGTTGGTTTCATTTAAGTTGACAAGCTAAGCTATGACACTCTTAAAGTGAACTAAGGGTGTCTACACTATCCACCGGATTGGCGGGCAGCGATCGATCCAGGGGGGGTCGATTTATCGTGTCTAGTCTAGACGCAATAAATCGATCCCCGAGCGCTCTCCTATTGACTCCTGTACTCCACCGCCACGAGAGGCGCAGGCGGAGTCGACGGGGGATCAGCAGCAGTTGACTCACCGCGGTGAAGACACCATGGTAAGTCGATCTAAGTATGTCGACTTCAGCTACGTTATTCACATAGCTAAAGTTGCATAACTTAGATCGATTTCCCCCCGCCCCCAGTGTAGACCAGGCCTGAGAGTACCTACACACAAACTTGCTCCAGTTTAACTAAATTGGTTTAAAGACACACTTTAGTAAACCAGTGCAATTGTGTGTGCAGACCAGCACTTAGTGTCAATGAGAATCAGACTTTTAATCTCCAGACACATATTATAACTGACTAACAACTGACTTTCAAATGCTAACAATACAGCTTCACTGATATGAAATATGTAGATGGACTTGACACTTGATAACAAAAGTAAAAGCCATACAATTCCAACGACTGAATATTGAAAACATTACTGCTCTGAAACTTTTGGGGGACAAACTGAAATTTTCCATTTGGCAGAATAATGGCTCTTTCATCGGGCTGGTCACACTGAAAGCTTACATCAGCATAGCTACATTTCTCAGGGGTGTGAAAAATACACACCTTTGAGAGATGTAACTATGCCGACCTAACCCCTGGTGGAGACAGTGCTAGGTTGATGAAAGAATTATTCCATCGAGCTAGCTACCACCTATCGGGGAGATGGATTAACTACAGTGATGGGAGAACCTCTCCCGTTACTGCCGTGAGTGTGTACACCGAAGCACTGCAGCATTGTAGTGTAGACATACCTGTAGTGGATATTAAAGCTAAAGAGCATTTTATGGTGCCTTCCTTCAAAAGTACAATCTTAACTCTGCATTTCCTGGATTTCTAACTTAAAAATAATGTTTACATTCCTCAAAGGAATATTGCACTGAAACCATTGTCATGTGCCTGCAATCTGAAGTTCACCGCAATAAAGAGTTTTGTGTGAGAGACTAAATAACCTTATTTACCTCCACATAGTCTGTAGGGCATGGGCAGGAATTCTCAGACTTTCCTGAAATTAATTCTGTCAGAGGGAGGCACGAGGAATATTCCGCTGAATGAGAATCATCCTTGAGAAAACAATGTTGGAAGAAGAGGACAGGAATGGGGACAGCAATGAAAAGAAATCAATAATAATGATGTAAAGCACTGAATACACCAATCAAGGAAAGAGAGAATAGCTGGTAGGTTTCTCATCCACCATGTTGAAAATACACCCCTATTGTCATATGTTGGGGACATATTCTTGCCTATCACTTCCTCCTTCCTTTTTTCTCTCCACTGGAAATGTTCCCGAGCAAGGCTTTCATGTCTGAGTACAGAAGTGGCCTACATCTCTCACTCTGCCACAGATGGCTGTCTCCAAACTCTCACTCAGCTGACAAGATCTGAGCTCAGCCTATATTGAAGGGGAGCAGCTCTTGAAATGATTGAAAACATCAGACACAGTGAGATCCACAGCCCCTTATGAAGCTGGAAGGACCACACTGGGCCACTGGCATGAACAGTTAACAGTAGGAGAACCATAATCATAAGTGCAGGTCACTAGAGTTATTTTTAAGCAAAATTGTTTTATAGAGCCAGAATTGTTATGCAGGTTTTTTTCAGGGCACCTTACGTTGATTTTGATGCAAATCCTTTATGTAAACAGTTTGGCATTGATAATTTGCCCTGAATCCATGTACAGACAACACCTTCCCCATGGATAGGGGGTCAGCAGCTACCCCAGCACTGTCCCCCAAGCTTGGGATCCTGTCAAGGTGCTTTGTGGGTCTGGGGCTGTATTGTGGGAGGACTGGAAACTGAGCAGGCCAAAGGAGGGGTGGGCAGGTCAAGGGTAAGGCTAGGAGTGACATACCTCATCCCCACTCCAGCCCCACAGAGCATACCCAGAAAAAAAGAATAGAACAGAAGCTGTATTCTCTTTTCCACCGCATTTCTCTCAAGGATCCCAGGGGCTGGTGGGGCCAGGAGGAATCTTACACTGGTTGCATGGCTCCACTGGAACTGGATTTAAACCCATGTAACCAAAATAAAGCTCCAGCCCTGAGTAAGCACTGAAGATTTTGATCCATGACGGGAATATATACCGTTGTGAACACGGTACGGTGAGCCAAATCCGGCTCCCACTGAAGTCAACTGGAGTTTTGAGAATAACTTCAATGGCAGCAGGATCAAAATTAGGAGGACGTTCGCAAATAGCTCTTCAACTCTTACCTGCACAGGGTCACTTCTTGTTGCGATCTCTAATAAAATGATGGAATAACTGCAATATTACAGACAAATAATTGTAGTGAATATATCGCAAACAGAGCCATTTGAAGAACAGGATGACATTTTTGCACATTTTCTCTCTCACTTCCTGCTTTTTTCTTTTTCTTTTTCCTGTCACTAATCTATCCGTATTTGGGCCAAATTCTCATGAAAGTCAATGGACCTTTTGGATGCCTATGGACTGCAAGATTGAGCCCATGGCGTTTTGGCCAGCAATACACATGCTCACATGTTGAGATGGCTTAGCACCTGCTTATAGTGTCAAACACCTAGTTGCCAAGAACTAGTGAACCCGGGTTAGATGGACAGCCCTTGTATTACTACACGTGTCATCTCTTTTGCAGGAACTCTCCTGCTGGATTGCTTGGGAACTCAGGTGCTACGTACCTCTATCTGATTTCACCTGTTGCCATTTATTTGCCAAGTTAGGATTATTTGCCATGTTAGGCAAAGACAGACTTTATAGGCCCTTGGGGTTGACAGGTTGTACTGTAACAGGAATCTCAGTAACCTTTTTAAGTTCACTGGAGTGTTCAGTTGCCTAAGACATGAACAATGTACCTATTGACACTCTGCTTTAAGGAAAGGTCTTGGCAAGATGTGACTCCAAGAGGCAAGCTCGGCCACAAATTTACAGCTCAGTAGCCTAGAACTGCACACTTGGCCCCCGCAGCGGGCAGCAATCTGAAAGCATGTACAGCTAAGTCGGCATTACTGGGAAACGTGATGCTTTTTGGATGTGAGGCAGTGACAAAACAAAATGCATGAGACACTCCTGCAAAACAACTGCTTCCAAGGAGCGCCATAACTCAAGGAGCACTAGAGGGTCCTGTGGCACCTTTGAGACTAACAGAAGTATTGGGAGCATAAGCTTTCGTGGGTAAGAACCTCACTTCTTCAGATGCACAAATCTTGTTGTTTTCAAGGAGCACTGAAGCTCAAGCACTCAATCACTCTGTAGTCAGGCCAAGCACAGAAATAGAACAGCATAGCTGGGTGCAGTCATTAGAAGGCCAAGCCATTTTGGGCCAGATTTGTAAAGGTATTTAGGCACTTAAAAATGAAGAGAGGCAGCTAGTGGGGTTTTCAAAAGCACCTAACTCCCACTGAAGTTAAAAATCTGGCTTGAAATGGCTAATGGTCATTAGCAGAGTGCTGGCAGATCTCAGCATAATACAGGTATGATTCTGCATAAGGCAGTAATACACATGAATCCAAGACATAGACTAACAAGCTTCTCTGCAGAATATTTCCTTTTTAGTGGGTGTTTAGTGATAACAGGGGGAAGAATTAACTGAAATCATTTTATGTTAGTGTGCTTCCCCACACTGGCCCTGCAAGAGCTGAGTTAGGCCAGCTGGGCCCAATCAGCTAATTAGGTTACAAACGGGAGCTTGAGCTGGAGGCAGCTAATTAGAGAGAAGCTCACCTGTGAGGGACAGGTGGGGCTTCTACAAAAGACAGGAAATTGGAAGCAGAGGAGATAGCAGGGAGAAGTCTATAGCTACTCCCTGGGAGAAAGGGTTGGAGGCTGTAGGGACAAGTTGCCTACAATTACTCCCTGGGAGGAGGGAGTGAAGAGACTTGCAAACCCAGAAGAGTGGGGAAGGCTAGTAGGTGTGGAAGTGGCTCAGGGAAAGCAGCAAGTGCAGGGAACAGACCTTGGTTGCTGTGTAGAGGATGCCTGAGCTGCAACCTGGAGTAGAGGGTGGGCCCGGGTTCTCCTGCTAGCTGCTGTGGGAGTGGCACTGTGATGCAGTGAAGCAGAAGACTAGTCTGGAGAGCAGGAATCTTGATGCACCTTCCTCCCCCCTTCCCAATCCCCTGGAATGGGAAACCACAATAGTGACCTGGCTGGAGGGCTGAGTCACGAAAAGGAGCTATGGTTCCTATAGCGAGAGAGGGGCTGCAGAGCAGAAACTGTTTGGGTGTAACTGCTGGAAGGGGAGTAGGCCTGACGGAGCTAATCCCCAAAACCACCAAGAAGCAGCATCCTCCAGTGGTGAGTAGAGCAAGCCTGTCACAGTTAGCAATGAATTCATAAAAATGTCTCCAAACAGCCATCAGAAGGTATCACAAGGTATTTACGTGCCAGATATGCTAACCATTCGTATGCCCCTTCATGCTTCGGCCACCATTCCAGAGGACATGCTTCCATGCTGATGACGCTTGTTTAAAAAAAATGCATTAATTTAATTTGTGACTGAACTCCTTGGGGGAGAATTGTATGTCTCCTGCTCTGTTTTACCCACATTCTGCCATATATTTCATGTTATAGCAGTGTCGGATGATGACCCAGAACATCTTTTTCATTTTAAGAACACTTTCACTGCAGATTTCACAAAACGCAAAGAGTAAGATTTCTAAAGATAGCTACAGCACTCAGCCCAAGGTTTGGGAATCTGAAGTGCCTTCCAAAATCTGAGAGGCACGAGGTGTGGAGCATGCTTTCAGAAGTCTTAAAAGAGCAACATTCTGATGCGGAAACTACAGAATTCGAACCATCAAAGAAGAAAATCAACCTTCTGCTGGTGGGATCTGACTCAGATGATGAAAATGAACATGCATCGGTCCATGCTGCTTTGGATTGTTAGCGAGCAGAACCTGTCATCAGCATGGACACATGTCCCCTGGAATGGTGGTTGAAGCATGAAGGGACATTAGAATCTTTAGTGCATCTGGCATGCAAACATCTTGTGATGCTGGCTATAACAGTGGCATGCGAACACCTGTTCTCACTTTCAGGTGACATTGCAAACAAGAAGCAGGCAGCATTATCTCCTGCAAATGTAAACAAACTTGTTTGTCTGAGCAATTGGCTGAACAAGAAGTAGGACTGAGGGGACTGGTAGATTCTAAAATTTTACATTGTTTTGTTTTTGAGTGCAGTTATGTAACAAAAAAATCTACATTTGTAAATTGCCTTTTCATGATAAAGCAACTGAACTACAGTACTTGTATGTGGTGAATTAAAAAAATACTATTTTTATAGTGCAAATACTTGTAATCAAAAATAAATATAATCACTGTACACTTCGCATTCTGTGTTGTAATTGATATCAATATATTTGAAAATGTGGAAAACATCCAAACATATTTAAATAAATGGTATTCTGTTGTTTAACAGTGCGGTTAATGTTTTTAATCGCATAATAGTGTGGATAGCTTTCTTCCACAGGAGGAGTGCATTTGGCTGTTTAGTCTTTGTTGCTCATATGCTCTGGCTGGGGCAGAAGAGATGGAAATACAAAAGCAGATCTCCGCACACTGAAGGCACCACAGCCTTTATTCCTTCACTACCCCTAATTATTCATTATTTGTATTCCAGTAGCCCCTATAAGGCCCAACCAAGATCAGGGCCCCATTGTGCTAAGCACTGTACAAAGACTAGGTAAGAGAATCTCTGCCACAGAGCTCTCACAGTCCAAAAAGACTAAATATTATTGTCCCACAATGGGATACAGAGGGAATAAATGACTTGCTCAAGGCTACACAGGAATTCTGTGATAGAACAAGGCAGTAAACCTAGGTTTCCAGATTCCTAATCCAGTGCCTTAACCACAGGACCATTCTTCTCCTTGCAACCCTCCTAGTAAACTCCTGTACATGTTTGAATAGGAGGAGGGGCAGACTAGAACCTGGCATGACAGGATCCCCTGGGCAGATGAGCGATTATGAAGTATTGCCCTCTGGTTTCTCTCAGAAAGAAAGGCACGGAGTCACTCAAGAGTGCATTCTTTTCCTCTAGGTAGCTGTTTTTTTTTCTCTCCATACAAAATATAGCCATCCAGTGTATTCAGCAAAAACACTCTGTTCTCATTGCATATGGAAATATACGATGGATGAGGTTTTGCTGACACATTGGAAAACTGCTCCTATTTTAACTCTTAGTATATTGCCATTAGCTAAGTAATAACTTTTTTTTTCAACAGGGAAAACACAAGGGAGGAAGTGATTTAAAAAAAAAAAAAACAGACCCAGGGCTAGTTTTTTTTTTTTTGTTATATCCATTTACCCAGATTCAAATCCAGAATAGCTCCATAAAAACAAATGGAGTTGCTCTGGATTTATACCACCCTTACTGAGCTGAGATTTTTGGCTTCCTATCTTGGAAAGGTAGATCCTGGCATCTAAATTATTCTCTAAATAAGGATCAATTTTTAATCACAATCCTCCAAATTCACCCTGGTATAGCTTTGGAATTTAGCTAAATTATTACAAAAGACTCTTTGATCACAGAGAGAAAGACAGGAACGTTTACCATCACCTGTACACATCTGCCGTGGAAGTGGGGACAAAGTCTGACAACGAATGGGCCTCAGGAGCCAAGTAAATCTGCATCAAACGCTGCTGATAGGCACTGGCACCCTCATAATGATCCTCTTTTCTGTAGGCCTGCAATCCATAGTCTTTCATGGAAGAAAGTAGGAAACAAGTACTCAGTAAGGGTCATGTTCCATTATTAAGTAGCAATATTAGTGGTTTAAAGGCGTTTGCTCTGTATGGGGAGATGAGACTTGGTTTAAAAAAATAGCACGATGTTGCTCTGATTTGTACCCAAATATAGTTGTGAATACTGGAACTGCAGCTTGAATACTGGGAGAGATTGTCTGGTGAGGTATGAGTGCTTCTTGCTAACCCTGTGGTGGTGTTTCTGGCCCAACGTATCCAGCCATGGTAGGATCATTGCCGTGCAAGCCAGAGTCAGCATACCTGCTTCTTTTCTGCACCTCCTTGCTGCCAGTTTAGGGGTGTGCCCAAAGAAAAGGGGGTGTGGTTGGGACATCCCTCAGCTGTGATGATCTCCAGCTGTGGTTTCAGTGTCTTGGACTACATAGATGCCAGGGTAAGTCAGAGCAGCTCTCAGACTCTTCCAATGCATGCTGGGGCCTGGACCTACACACAGAGGCCACAGCATCGGGGGACTGTAAAGGGGAAATTTCCACCAGCTTTGTACCCCATCTTCCAACCTGCTTTGTATGAAGCTCGTCTGGACCCCAGGATCTGACCCAAGGTCTGGGTGCTGAGCTGTGTTCAGAGAACAGAATGATAAAAATTCTGACTTCTATTTCCTAGATCCAGACAGCACTGAAATTTGGTACGTGGAGGCAGGGGTTCAGGTTGGTGGTTTTGGTTCAGACCAGTATCTAATTGGGACACTCCAAGGATCCCATTCTTTAGACTGGAAGCCCAGCTTCTCACCTAGCTGTGAAAGGGCACTGTGTTTATTGTCTGAAAGGAGGATTTGCCTTATGTCAAAGAATGGCATCAGGCAAAGAATTCATAGAGAATGACATGGATATACTGCTAGGTCTGATGACTGACTCCATCATTTGTGTCATATAATTGGTGCAATGGTGACATGTTAAATTGTAGGCTAGACAGAATAATGTAAAGGGTTGTTTGCTCTGGCATAGTTTACTTTTAATGAAGGCTGCTGCAGTTAGCATTTCCACCTGGAACGTTGGCTCACAATCCTGCTGGAGCAGTGAAGGCTGTGAAATCAACCTGCATTAGTAGGTTAGTTGGCCATGTTTCAAATTTTCATCTCTCTTCATTACCTGAAATTTTACAGACCCAGCGGTCGTCTATCACACAGTTATTAGACTTTAAGCATCCGTGATAGATTTTATGCTGGTGAAGATAAGCCATTCCTTGGGCAATGTCTCCAGCAAAGGAAAACCTGAAAGGCACAAAATCATTATTAACATGTTAGTATTCCACTGAACCAGACACTCAGGAAGGGATTAATCCAAAGACTATTGAAATGAGTGGAAAGACTCCCACTGACTTAAATGGCCTTTGGATCAGTCCCCAGGGACTAGATCCTGCAAAGTGCTGAGGACTCCCATGAGTTGCTGAATGCCCTCAGTTCCCATACAGTTGAATGGGAGTGGAGGGTTCTGGGTCCCTTGTAGGAATGCACAGATTCTTGTGGAAGTTCTCAGCAGTTTGCGGGATCGAATCATGTGCGCAGATATCTACTAGCTGAGCAAAGTACTCAACTTTTAGTTTGTATGGCGTGTCGACTCGGACCATTTTTCTTCTTTGCTGTTGCATTGTAGCAAGGCAAACATAAGGCAGAGGTAGAAGGGATAAGGGACAATTTGCAATTATATGTGATGAAGTAGTTCATAGGGGAGTTCCTTTGAAATCCTGAGCCAGTTTTGTGTACATCTGTTTTTATGGGTAACGCTAATGTTGCACTTTTAGTTGTACTAATCTGTTCACGGTTGGACTATCATGAATGTGGCTGTGCTGTTCTTTTACTCATCTTAAGCCAGAACATCAAAGTGTACTAAGTACAGATGGCAGCGGTGGGGAAAAGAGGCTATATGGGAACCAAGGTTTAAAATGGTGTTGCAGCATACTAGAGATGGGATGAAAAGGTTTGGGCGTGACATGGGTAGTGCTAAATTCAGGGGTGTCAGGATGTCCACGGGACAGGTCAAATCAGAAACTTGGATTATCTCTTAACCAATAGGTCTCTCTCTTTCTCCTTGCATCTCAGAAGCATGGTATCCTCTGATATACATCACAGCACTGTTGTGTCTACCAGTGACTTTATCTATAATTAATGTCCCTCTTCAAGTGTCACCTGGTGATGCTATGTGTATCTTATTTCACAAGTTTTTGTTTTTTTTTTTTACCTGAAGCCCCAGTTGAGAGGAATGTCTTCATTGAGCAGCACGTCACTCAGGCTACCTTTTGGACAGTATTCTGTCACGATGGCAACATTTGGCACCTCTGTACAACCGCCAATGAATTTGCAGAGGTTGGGATGATCAAGTTCTCTGTGAAAATGAACCGGAATCACACCCTTTCTAAGCCTCCCCTCTACACCTTTTGGAACTGAAAAGTTAGGGCTTTTGCCACTGGATTTAGAGGAAACGCTAAATATGCATAGCAATATGTTCAACCAGGTTCAAATAAATGTTTTCAACACTGTTTGGGAGAGAAAAACATGAAAACAAGTAACGATGGGGCAGGTTCTGATCTCCATTACACTGGTGTAAATGTGGAATGGCCCCCAATGTGCAGGTTTCATTGTTTACCTCACTTGCTTTACTTCCTTGCGTATGGATTTGGACAAGGTGAATGTCTTCTTCCTTATTTTCTTGATGGCAACTGTTCTACCATCACTGCAACAAGAAAAAGACTTTTCTAAGTGCTGGATTCCCACATGGTGAGAATGCAGTATTCTTTATATTGGAGCTTTGGCTCTCTCCGGAAGGTACGCGGAGGTGGATTTTGTCAAAATCTGGATGGGAGCCTGGGTCTGAATTTCATGATTAGGGCCTCTTACTGTTATAGGCTGAGCTAGAACTCTATGTTAAAGCAGCCTGGAACTGTGGGCATGTAGGGAATAAAAACCCAAAGATCCCTACAAATTTTGCAGCTCAGGTCAATTTATCTCTGTGTATATTAGTGAGTGCCACATGGAAGCACATCAATCAAAGAAGTGAAGTCTTCTGTTTTCTGCAGGGGAGCACCAGAGTAGTATGGAGTAGATGGGAGTGGTGAGGGCAGGGGGAAGAACCAGTGGGGGCAGAGAAAGCTGCAAACCCCCAATAAAAGGGTGGGACAAAGTAGCAGGTGATTCCTTGGAGCCCTCCCTTTCCCTCCCTCCACCTGTAGCAACTTTGAATGCAGTCAGCTGGGGAGTAGCTCATGTTTACAGGGCTGCAGTTTTAAGGCAGCAGCCTGCCAGTCCAAGGTCTCCTCTGTGCTTCCATGTGGCACTCAGCTAAGTTGTATAACCACAACAGTGTAGCCACACAAAGCCAGTGGTGATTCTTGCCTCCAGCCAGAACAGAGCCTTCCAGTGAGTGAGAGTACTGGGGAAGGGGAGCCACTGTGGAAAGGGGATGACCCACCTAGGTAGGAGGAGCACAAAACAAGAAGGAAAGTAAAAGGCAATAAGGAGAGAGAACAAAAGAAGAATGGGTGGGGCAAGAAAGGAGACAGAGAAACTCTGCTGGACAAAGGAGAGATGGCAGCAACCAGGGCCGGCTCCAGGCACCAGCCTACCAAGCATGTGCTTGGGGCGGCACCTGGAGGGGGGCGGTGCTCACTCGGGGAGAGCGGAGCTGCAGCGGGCCCTCCTCCTGGCGCTCCGGCCGGTCGGGGAGAGCAGGGCCACGGCCGGGCTCTCTGCCCTCCTCCCGGCGCTACGGCCGGTTTGGGAGAGCGGGGCCCCGGTTGGGCCCTCCGCGCGGCGCTCCCCGCTGGAGGGCAGCGGAAGGCTTTTTTGCCTGGGGCGGCAAAAAAGCCAGAGCCGGCCCTCGCAGCAACCTTCCTGGGACATGAGGGGACTTTGTGGCGGTTGCAGTGTCCACCAATCTCTTGGAAGCTGGTGCTCCTACAAAAGACGTTTAGGAGCCCTGGATACATCTACCATCTGTGTGTACAGGTAGGTCACCACCAGCTAGTGGTGTATTCCAAACCAGTGAGCTAGAGAGGAAATGCGCCATTCCCAGTCTTGCGAGCTGGTTTAAGGCCATAGATTATAATGAGCTGTAGTACAGTACATAATTTTCTGTGCCAAATTGCTTACTTGTATTTTACTTAAATATTAGAGACGGGCCTGACTCAAAACCTTCGCTCCCAATAAACTTGAATGCTGTGGATGTTCAGAAGCAGAGTCAAGTTTGCAGCTCAGTCCCATGAGCATTGAAATCTCAGCAGGAGAAGGAAAAGGGGCATCCAAAAATAGAAAACATCAATGTGCGTCTGAGAATATCCTTCAGCCTGAATGTGCTAGGAAGGCCAAGTTAGTCCCCTAGCGTTCCTGGCCCTGGCCCAAGCAGAGGAAAATTAGCCCTGACATTATTTCCAGGTGATAATACAGCAAGAACTGAAAGTCTCCCTCTTGCATGGGTGTAACTACAATACACAACATAACACAAAGACTGACTGACATATAAGCCTACTATATCCCTGTCTGGGTGAAGTGCTGTTTCCTGGATGCGTTGACATCTGCTGTGCAAGAACTCAGGGCCGTGATACAGCTGGCGTTGGAGTTGCTGGGTGCATGGGCTGCACTAATGATGCTGCCCATTGCCGTCCGTAGCATGCGATCTAAATAAAAAAAGCCATTGAGATGCACATTATATGCAGGTGCACCTGCAGAAGACTCCTGAATCATAAAAACCCAGGAAACTCTGCTGCCCATGGCACCAGAGAGCAGGCTCATTTATGCTTGCAGTAGGAATGCTTTAATTTAGGATTTGACTGTTAACATGTAACAGGGTGACTGTGGCTGACAGCCATAGCCAGTGGCCTCTCCCACTAATATCAGTAGCTGAAGGCAGTTTCTCTGCCTTCAAAACTATCAGCCCTCAATGGAACAATTTCAAACTCAGTGAGTGTCATTTTATGCAAGGCACAAAGCAATAAAGGAAGAGACAGTACAAAAAACCCCAAACTCCAAAACCTATGATGTTACAAATCTATTTAGAACTCTTTGAAGAATTTAAAATTATTATCATGGGAAGTGATTCTGACATTAAAGGGAGTTCAAAACAAAGCAACAATCCAACTGGTTGAAAAAACTAGAATATCAACATTTTTCACGTCTTTCTTTTGGGGTGGCAGGGGGAGGAAGGTGATGCTTTGAGCTGGACAAAAAGTAACAAAACTACATAGGGAGCAGATTAGACAGACTCATGAAAAAATGTGCACAGATTGGATCCTATGTTGATGAGAGCTGTAGAGATAGTTAAAGAGAGGGATTATAAGTACATATGAATTCTGCCCTACAATACCTGAACTAAACACGGAAGAGACCTGTTAGGTTTCCAGTTAATTTGCATGCCAATGCAGAAATGTTCTCTAGTGTTTCTTTACTAGCATTCTGTCAAGTTTCATTTTAAATGTGCCCGTGTGATGTATATTCCCTTCCTTGATTTCATTCCGTTACTGTAACAGACTAACATTTTCTTGACGTGATGTTTGCACTCCAAGTATGTCTGTTAGACATATGGCATCATATTAGACGTCATTCAGCCTTTCTCTGGATATATCTTCAACTCTTCAAATTTCCAAAAAAAGTCAGTCTATCCTGCCACCTAGTCGCTTTTGTTTATCTTCTCTGAACTCCATCTAGTGCTAATTGTGCTGGTCAAGGGTTACATAGAAATGAACTCAGTATCCCAGTTGAGGTCACCTCAGAGCTAGAGAGAGAGACTATTATGCAGAGGCATAATGCCATGGAACAGGGACATATCAACTCAGCACTGCATTGGCATTTTCTTACACACACACACACACACACACACACACACACACACACACACACACACACAATCTTGGCTGCTTTTAGTAAATTAGACTCCTTATTAACCTGATATCTGTTCCTTAAGACCATGAAGGTATCTCATTACACTACTTAGAAATGAACATACAGCTCCAAGTAACAGTACTAAATTAATGCAATAAAGTCTTATCCCATTGACTTGTACTGAACATATTATCTATTTAAAGCAGATGGGACCTTTTCAGCAATACTTGTGGAGGCAGGACTACAATTAGAGTTAGATCCTCAGCTAGTGTAAATCAATGTAGTTCCAATGACTTCAATGAAGCTACATGAATCGATACCAGCCGAGGATCTGGCCCATCTGATAGCAATAAATGACATGGTGAATTATAGGCTGTACAGCGAATGTACAGCCTGTATGACAAACTGTACAATAATGCTCCGACGTTAAAAAATGTCCAAGTGGAAAACAAATCTAATTATGATTTTATACATTAGATAAATTGAAGAAAACTCAAGTGATGATGAATTACTTCAGCTACGGATAACACACAGTGGGACAAATTAAGCACTTGGTTACATCTGTGCAAATCCAACATCGCTCCACTGAAGTCACTTAAAAAGAGCATGTTTGATCATAAAGCAACCGCCATCTGTTGTGCCCATTTTCACATATTTCCAGAGGGGATTTATGTATTTTTGATCTATTCCTTTGTCTTTTATTTGTAAATCACCATAAATTACAGGAAAAAAGTCCACAAACCATATGTGAAAAAAAAAACCTGATCTTTACGCTATGTCTACACTACCACTTATGCTGGTATAACTTATGTCGCTCTGTCTCCTGTCCGCTTAGAGCAGCTATGCTAGAAGCGCTGTAAGAGTTAGTGCAGCTGCAAGCTCTCTAGGGGAGCCATAGCCAAAGTGTTCAAGTTAAAATAACATCCTTAGAGGAAAACTCCAGTGATCAGCTCACAGATGCTGTGGTGACCGGCTCCTATCAAAGATAGATCCTCCTCCTTTAGGTCAGACCCTTATGGAATATGGGTATATTTCCCTGTGAGCTTTATTTACACAACAGGATGTGCATTGATGATAAGAGCATCAAAATGACAGACTTTACAAACCTTGTTTGATGCGGGAGAAGTCTATAATCCAGCTTTCATCCCAAAACATCTTTTGCTTCTGATATTGAAACCACTGCAGAAAGCATAACAGGCCAAATTCATTCCTGGGGCAACTCTATTGGCTTCAGTGGAGTTGCACTAGGGATGAGCGTAGCCAATAAATGATTAGTTGTATGGATATTTTCAAATATAAAATCCTCCAGGTGTCTGAACAAGCATCACCATTTTAGCCTCCATCCTCTCTCAACGTCTTACTGACTTACATAGAAGTAACAGATCTGGATCTAACACCAAAATACAAAATCTGTAATTCTGAAGACTAAACAACATGACATTTTGTAGTGGACAGTCTGATACTTTCTGTCCATGTTTGCATTTTTGTGCACTGCACTTAGGACCCAGCTCTTACCCCAGCGATGTGGTGAACATCATTTCACATCTTGGAAATGTCCAATGTGTAAACAAATGTCATTTCCCCCCAGATAAGCAGCATTTACTGGTCATATAGGATGTGGCAATCAAAATCAGGCCCCAGAGCAGCAAATTAGATGGTACATTATTACACAAAGTACTGTAGCTTGCATAACATTAGATGGGACACTGTCACCATTTTGTAAATAAGATGTATGTCTAATAACTGACGTACCAAAAAGTTGTCAAGTACAATAAACCCATTTTATACAAGCACATACTTGTCTGTAGATCAGAGTTGCAGGTTAGCTATGATAAACAGAAGACAATTTAAACACAAATATTTGATGGTCAGCATTTTGCCATCTATCTAATATTACCTTCAACAGCACGCATTGGATGGATGACAAGTAACAAAAACCCAATTTACACAAGAGTTCTTGTGACATCTTGGGAAGTGGTGGCAGAATTTGGGGAGAGCTTTGGGCCTGATTCCAGGCCCAGAAAATCAATGGGCGTCTTTCCCCTGATTTCAATCGGCCTGTGCTTTCAGGAAAAGGAGATGTATTTTAGTGTGCAAGGACCATAATCAAACAAAGATGATGGGACTGATTCAATACCCACTGAATTAAATGGAATCCTTTCATTGACTTTAATGGGGGCTGGATCAGACCATATGAGAGGGAGGATCATTGGAGCATTGTGCTCTTGCTGTATACTGAAAACTGGATACAAGTGACCTTTTCAGCTCTGTTTGTAAAAACAAGTTTATACATTGACTAAGCAACAAGCAGCAGAGAATGCTGAGTAGCATGTACCTACAGAAGCTAGGTAGATGATACTTAGCATGCCCTCCAGCATAAGAGGAAAAACAACAGAGTCCCTGCAAAACAAAGAATATCTGAGACAATAGGTAAATTAGATTTATTCTGGAGGACTCACATAAGTGAGAAGGGGGCTAACTGTTTCCCTAACTCGTATGATGACTTTAAAGTTATCCACTGAAATCTGGTTGTAGGGGCTTGATTGAACTCCAGCCTGTCTTGCAAAGAAGTGGGAAATGGAAGGTGAAGTGGTCTGATGTGTATTATGTTGGAAGATCCTCAATAAAAATGTTTGAGTAACAAACCGACATTGAATCAACATATGGGGTCAGATCCTTCTGTTGGACCTGAGCAGTGCCTATTTGTACCACCAAGAGAACTGGCCCACTGTAATGGGCTTAGGAAACCTCAAGTTGCTCATCCAGTTGCAATAGTTCAAGGGTCCAATGCTGTAGTCCACATACTGACCCTCTCACTGTGATAAGAGTGGATAAGGAAGGCATGCAGGATCGAGTCTACGTTATGTTAATACATTTGATACTGAAACATATAAAAAGGCTTAACAGCTGTATAACTGATACTTTTCTATGATTTAATTAATTCATTACATTGGCGTGTTTTCTCTTAGAATGTAAAATATTCCGGTGCCCACCAGAGACTCTGGACACATTTACACGGAACAACCATTTCCTTCCATGAAAATGCCCTTCAGAAAAGTAGTCACAGCTCTCCAGTTCCCATTTAGAGTCTCTCAATGCTCTTCCCAGCAATTTCTCTCTTACCCCTAGAAAAAGCTGGCAAGAACAAAGAGGTCTTGCATTGTAACCTGAAAGGTAACAGATCTGGGCTGTGGCAATCTAAAGCAGGAAGCTAATTCCACAGTTTTATCTAATTATATGGCCTTCAGCATGGTAGTATCTAAGTGTCTCCCAGGGCTGTGACTTTAGATTTATTCTCACAAGAGCTCTGTGAAGTAGGTACCTATTATCCCTATTTTACAAGTTGGGAACTGAGGCACACAGAGATTGTGACTTGCCCAAGTTCGCATAGGAAGTATATGATAGAATGAGGAACTGAATCCCAACCCAGTGCCTTAACCGTACGATCATCTTTCTTCCCCTGAGCAAGAGCATCCTGCCTTCATTCCCTTGCAATCAACCAGGGGGTGTTAGATTGAGCGCTCCGCTCCAGATGTCTCAGCCACAGCAGTGTGACATAGGAGGGAAGTGATCCCTGCCATAACAAAGAGCCAATGCACTTATAGGTTTATAGGTTAAAACCAAGCAAGTTATCCATAATGCACACAATCAATACCATGACTATACATCTGAAAATATTTCCCTGGCAACAGCTTTCCATAACGTTCAGAAATTAATTTATGTACCTTCAGATACAGAGGAATCTATAGGAATGCAAAAAATGGAAGGGCCTATTCTGCAGAAATATAGTAAAAGAATAAGTAAAAATGATATATCATCTTATATTTATCCAGCACTTTTCATCCCAAAGGATCACAAAGCATTTTCTTTATATTGATCTATCCTTTTATACACACACACCCCTTTCTGTATTCCCCCCAGTGAGTCTGTTATAATAATGAACTGCTACTACGAAACAAAACCCAAGGATTGGACACTGACCGGATCTCCTAAATTGAGGAGAGGTTCCAGCTGGTGTTAGGATGCACAGTCAGACACGCCAGGATCATTACAGAGAAGGCGTAATCCTAGGTGTCAGCCCCTTGTGAGCCATTCTCCAGCAACGTGGGGCTGCTCTAAACTATCCCCGGGGGGGGGCTGGTGTAGAATGGGCCCCAGAATCAAGAAGCAACTTTTCCTCCCATTTCTCTTCTTCCCCCTTGGATCTCCCCGGGGGATTCTGTGTGTAGCAGAGAACCTGTTCTGATGCTTGTAAAGAGTTGTGTTGTAAACAATAAAATAATGGAGACACCATGATGGAAATAAAAGAAGAGAAAGGAGATTTCATTTGACACTTACCACTATTGTCAGAATGAAGCCAGCACAGACTAAACATATTGGTAAGGCAATTGCTATCCTGGCATCAGCTGTCAGTGGGCATTCCCCGCAGTCAGCTGGACATGTGGAACAGCTTTCATCTTCTTCACAAACACCATCTCCGCAGACTGGGCAAAAAGGGATGTAGAGAGCAAAATGCTTGAAAATAGCTCTTTCCACTCTTAGGACTCAAGTCAGTAACAAATACATAGGGCTCCTGGGCTGGGGATCCCCAGAAGTGGCCACAGAATATCTGAAAGAACAGGTTTTGAGGGATTCTAGGAGCTTTGTCCAGCAGTTGAAAGCTGCGGATTTTAAATGTAATCTAAGGACCCTTAAAATACACTGACCTTAGACTAAGGGTGGACATCAGTGCTTTTGACATGTTGTTCCAGATGTGTTGCTTGGTTGTTACCTTTTGTCTGTTTATTTCTCGTCGCCTGTCTTGCCTGTTTAGACTGTATGCTCTTGAAAACAGGGACTGTCCCTTACTCTGTATACTCAGCCCAGCCCTTGGGAGACCCAGGGGTCAGGAGAACAGAAAGCCATCTTTGTCCCCTTTCCTTTCAATCAGCAGGACTGGTATTCAGTAGTATGAATAACTTCAGGCAAAATGAACAAAGCAACCCATGCTAGGAGGTGTTTCAAACGAAAGCTCATGAAAATTAGAACCAATATCAGATGTAATGTAATTTAAATGGAAGTTTCAACATCAGCCCAACATCAGCAAATGATCACAAAGTTGAAAAGTGTCCCTGAAAGACATGATCTTTACAGCTGAGATGTTCAAAAAGCTGTCTGTTTGGTTTTGTAGGCAATAAGGTCAATGGCAAATGGTAACTTCATTAAATAATCACTGTTTTCTCATTTCATTTACTAAAACATAATCCCAGTGGGAATTTCTTTAGATACTTTAGAGTGAAAGTCAATGGCAAAACTCCCATTAATTCTAATGGGGCCTGTATTTCACCCACAGATCTTCACTACTAGAATGCTGTACCTCAGATTCTCAAGCAAGAGAAGACTTGTGCCACTGTGAAAGCACAGATCTCCTAACTATCAAAATGTTTTGGAAAACAATTGGTAATAATTCTGCCTGCTTCAGTTCTATTCCATTGTAATCTGCGTTCCAGTACTATGGCCATCACAAAGGTCTCTCAATGCCTAACAATTATATTTATTAAAATTAACACAAGAGCACTGCATTGGGCAGTGTTTCTGAGGTTTATATGAACAATAGCACCAGGCTCAAGAATCACTTGTGTTTGCTCGTTAGTTGTCATGCCTCAGGCTAGCCTGCTTCCTGTCTGATGACGAGTGTCCATATACTGGAAAGAGACCATGTGGTAGAACTGTTTCGCATCCCTATGACATCCCAACAAGCCTTGTAGTGCCTGAAGCTGCTGGTTCTGGTATTTGATTTCAGCTGTTTGACCAAGTGCAGCCTTTTACGGGGTTCTCATGTCCTACACAGGCAACGAGAAGCTGGAAAAACTTTAGAGATTTCAAGTGGTTTGAAAAAGAATTGTAGAAACATTTGATGGGATACATTCACTTGTGAAGGGGCTATGTGGGCTTTTGTTCTTCTTGCCTATCAGTAGAATTGGAAGAGCTGTGTAATTCCTGTTTAACATACGAGAAGTCTTTATTTCATACCATACCTACTGCAGGTAGCACCGTGGTTTTGGCTTCCAGAGCAACTTGCATTTTCCCAACCCTGATGTGTGCGATGAGAGAGGTCACCCCCACATGAACCAAAACAACCTGCCAAACAAACAGCCATTGCTTTAAATTTCATACATTGGCCTTTTTCAACACCAATAATCTAATCTCCTTTCTCTAGATCTATTATTTCACCTTCTTCCTATTTGCAGGCAATGGAGGTCTCATCATCTTCCCATCAGCCCATGTGGCAACATGATCAATTGTCTCCAAACCTCATTAGATATTGTTACCAGAATGGAAGCTAAATGGTCACTCAAGACCTCTGTCTCTCCACAAGGGAGTCGGTAACTCCACCCAACCATACTGCTGCACGTGCAGTTCTGTTGAATAGGTCATCCTCTGGGAGAGGCAAAGTCTATGTTCTTCCAAGACTTTTGGGGCCCAGATAGCCTCAGCTGTTTCCATGAATGTTTTTGAGACATATTGGCAACCCTCACGGAGCTGCCATGAAGTGAGGGAAGTGAGACAAGCAGAAGTAGAATCCAGTCCTCTGGAAACAAGATGCTAGGTGCACTCAGTTCCCAGTAAAGTCAGTTGGAAGCTGAAAGCACTCAGCACCTCGCAGTATCAGGACTTTATCCTGCGGCCTTTATATGCATATAACTCCAAATGAAATAAGTGGACGGATTTCCTACCTAAGGACTGCGGGATCTGGCCTGCTAGTAAAAAGGTCTAGAGCATTGTATGCCGTAAATGTACTATACCTTGGCAGTCCAGTTTGTCTGACTCATTTTGCCAGCTGTAGATAAAGTGTGAGTAAATATCTGGCCATCATCCGGAATCCACGGGCCACATATTCCACCTTTCCCCTTTACCAAAAAAGAGCAGTTATATCAATAGATAATAAAACAAGGAAAATTCCAGACCTTAATACTCTTAAATTTAGTACTCTTTGGGGGCCTTGTGCTTTATTCCAATAACTAGCAATGTATTATTCATTATGACAATGCTCAATCATAAATGACACCATTGTGTGCTAAAATAAAACACAAACAAATGGAAAGGAGCACATGGATTGATAGTCCAGTTTAAAATTCCACAAAATTCTCACTCACTCAAAGTCCATGAGCCATTTTCTGTCCTCATCTCATTTAGGCACCTAAATCTGGAGTAACTTTATTGAAGTTAATGGAGTTATTCTGTATTTACTTCACTAAAAGTAGAATTTTGTCCACAATTTTTTATTCTCTACATGGTAGATTGTAGCTCTACTTTTTTTTTTTTTGACAACTATGGGATATGGTGTTTCTTTCATGAAAGTTCCTATTTCCAGAGCATTTCTCATTAAGATTGCATCAACTTTAATTTCCCAGCAGCCGCAGCCATTGAGAATTATAATGGCTGTCTGAGGATCATGGGTTTTTAAATGGCTTAATCCTTCTTGCTAAATTTCAGATATGTATTCAGGCTTTTCTGTTCATGCACTTTAAAATACAGTATGCAAAAAAGAAATGGATTGCTCATGCTAGCTGAGGTAAAACCAGGAGTAATGGTCTCAAGTTGCACTGGGGGGAGGTTTAGGTTGGATATTAGGAAAAACTTTTTCACTAGCAGGGTGGTGAAGCACTGGAATGGGTTACCTAGGGAGGTGGTGGAATCTCCTTCCTTAGAGGTTTTTAAGGTCAGGCTTGACAAAGCCCTGGCTGGGATGATATAGTTGGGGTTGGTCCTGCTTTGAGCAGGGGGTTGGACTAGATGACCTCCTGAGGTCCCTTCCAACCCTGAGATTCTATGATTCTATGATTCTTCCTGAAAAGATGACACCGTATTGAAAGCCCCTGCTTAATGGAAAGAGCTTTATTTGTAACTATCCATTTACTAGCACAAGCCCACTTTCCTACAGCAGTTTTGCTCTATGGGGGCTATTTTATTGATGCTTGCCTTGTCTAAGCAGGAAAGCTCAAAAATATTTCAAACTTTAAAAGCAAGAGGCTGGGTGGTACCTTTGTGCTAGAATCACTCACAGATCACACCCTCCCCACAAGGATTTGGGGGTAGAACACCTCCACAACAGTGCACCCTCTCTCTTCCCACAGAGGGTGGTGTGTGGACACGGGAGTGATCCTGAGGGAGGTGGCAGCCAGTGGGCAGACTGAGGGAGGACTGGGCATGCTGACAGGATGCATATTGTGCTGTGCAGTGCCAGTGGAGATTCCAGCCAAAAAATGACACCACCACAGGCTGGATGATATTTCTGTAGCCCCCTTCCTTCAAGGGGAAGTTCTGAGGTCAGCTGGGGAATCCCTAACAGAGTGGCTCCAATAGAGCTGTGCTGGCAAGGAGCAGGGCCACAGCTGCTGTGGAGGCACAGGGGCCTTGGTGCAGCTGGGTGAGATGAACATGATTTATGGGCTAGACACGTGCACTGGAATGGGTTGCCTAGGGAGGTGGTGGAATCTCCTTCCTTAAAGGTTTTTAAGGTCAGGCTTGACAAAGCCCTGGCTGGGATGATTTAGTTGGAAATTGGTCCTGCTTTGAGCAGGGGGTTGGACTAGATGACCTCTTGAGGTCCCTTCTATGATTCTATGATTTCCCCTGTGAAGCCTTCTCTCTTTAAATACATTTAAAACATAATGAGTGGAATCTTGCAGAACTTCCTCTCCTTTCTGGTCCTATGGGTACTATCTGTCCCTCCATAAATACAAATAAACTAAACTGTTCTAACACATCATTCTGGAGCCCCCATTTTAAATATGGTAAGTACACAAAGTGAAGAGGAACAGACTGTCCCCCCCTGCAATTTAGCACAAACACCTGCCTTGACTTCCGTGAGCCTGGATTTCACCCGGTATGTTTGAGTACAAGTGCCCTAACAGACTCCGGAAGAAATGGATAGATTCTTCTCGCAGTGCAAAGCCAGCCATTAGAAGCTTATTGTCTGGCCTTTGAATGCTTTTCTACCTTGATGAAATATGATAAAACCAGTTCATATAGGGTCCAACCCTGCAAGTCACTGAGCAACTCCCATTGATTTTAATGGAAACTGCTGGATGTTCAGAACTTCTGAAAATCAGGCTGTTTCAGTCTCTCGCAGCCTGCTCCAAAGCCTGCTGAAATCAATGGCAGTCCTTCTGTTGGCTTTAATGAACTTTGGATCAGGCCCTAATATGGACTTAGGGGCCTAATTTTAGGCCCTCATTTTTCATTATGTTGACCTGGCTATTAAAGTGTCTCATCTAGCATGCAGAACAGACCCACCCATTGTACTAACCATGAAGGCCAAAGGGCAGGAGTGGATGTTGGCGTGATGGACACAGCAGTTTTCTCCATTTGCATCTTTCCAGTTGGAAGGGCACTCTTGTTCTTCACAGAACTTCTTGGCTGCCGCAGCATTGCTAACCATTTTTTTTTAATACAAAGAGAGGATTTTATATTCATTTCTCATTCCTAAAAATTTTTTAACAGGCATGTAATGAAGTCCTGTTCTTTACACTGCACAGATATACACAGCAGGAGACACACTGCTATTTCTTTATATTGTTTTGCTGTGTGTGGAAATAGCCCCACAGCGATGGATCTCTGCTATCAACTGGGGCACCATCTGGTCCTAGGCAGAAAAGGTCTGGCAGCTGTCAATCCTCCGGCAGCTGCCAACTCCTCAACCTGGCCCTCCACCCTGACAACACCACCAGATGGGGAATCTTGGCCACGCAACCCCTGACTCAGATCCTCATGCCACTTCTGATGATGTCCATCTCAAATGAGTGATTGTCTCTCTGAACTTCAGGACATTCCATTGTAAACATTCTTTACTTCAAAACAAAGTAACTGATTTTTTTTCAAGTATGGCTTACTTTGTAGATATGACTGAGACTTAAAATCTAAAAACTTTATCTAGTGTACTGTTACTGGATTCAAAGCTCTATGAAAAAAACAACAGTTTTTATCCTATTGCAAATTGTATTAACTGACAAGTAATTTGTAGTGTTATAAAAGGAGAATACATTTTAAGGGAACAGAGTTAAGGTTCACCTAGGGTAAATTTTTCAAGAGTGTCTTGAGGGCAGATTTACAAAGGGGTTTAGGTGCCTAAAGATGCAGTTAGGTGGCTAGTAGGATTCATAAAAGTGCTGAAGCGGGAAAGGCACCTAACTCACATTGACTTCTTCTTGCTCCTAACTTGGAGTTAGGCACCTGACCTGCTTAGCACTTTTGAAAATCCCACTAGCCACCTAGCTGCGTCTTCAGGCACCTAAATACCTTTGAAAATCTGGTCCTTGGGCACTTTGTAACATTTTACTCCTAAACTCTAAGATCTCCATTCAGTGAAGCGCTTAAGTACTTGCCTCATTTTGGGCCCAATCCAAAACCCCAGGAAGTCGATAGAATGATTTCTGTCCACTCCAATGGCCTTGGGATCAGGTAGTTAAAGCAAGGCAGCATCCCATTGGTACTAATGGGACTTACGTCCCTTCTTAAAGAGAGGCACATACTTAAGCATCTTGTTGAACTGGGTCCTAAGGGTCCTGTCTTTGAGTGTTTGATACCTGTGTGTATTATTAATGCATTCAGAGTGAGATTTTCAAGCGTTCCTAAATCATTTATGAGCACAAGTCCCATTGGAAAGACTGTAGCAATAATCCTACTTCCAGCTATTGGAGAAAGTTTACTTTATGGCTATGTCATCACAATGCTATAATTTACTGCTATGACATTATAGCTATAAATATTTTTGGGAAAATGTAAAAAAAGTTTTACCATTACTATTACAGATCATTACTAAAGTTTGTCCAAAATCCCTCAGTACCCAAATGAATGAAATACAACTTCATGATTAAAGCCACCTACACTGTCAAAATTCCCCCCCCCAACAATCTTGAATATCAGCTTTAAATATTAAAGAACATGTAAAAAAAATTCTCTCTGAAGAACTACTCTCACAAATTGAATCTTGTAAAAATGAACACATAGGAGGGCACGGGAACATTTTCTGTGTAATCTGATTTTTTTCATTTACCATCTTTTTTAACCCACCAAATACATAAAAAGAACATAGAAAATGGTGAAATGAGGTTAAGGCCCCAGTCCTACATTGCTCTGCATGGATCACAGTACATGACTGGGGCCTAAATATGCATCTCAGTGATCCTATGTCACAAGCTGCTCAGCTTTTACACTTGTCATTACAACGGCATCATGTTAATCCCTCGATTTTGCCTTATTATACACCGTTATGTTTGTATACGTTACAGTCTGTAAGTGTGTTGATATAGCTACAGTAGGAAAATTCTGGCCCCATTGAAGTCAATCAGAAATTTGTCATTGACTTCAACAGTCACAGGCTATACTGTAGTTAATGTGTGTGTTGTACATTAAAAATTATTAGTAGTATTATTATTCCTATTGAGACCTACAGGCCACAACCAAGTTGGGTTCCAGTGTGCTAGACACTGAACAAACATATCCTGGCCGCAGCGATCTCAGAATGTAAAAGGTAAGACATAACAGTGAGATGAAACAAGCAGGCTGGGTTGAGGATGGGAAAGATGAATAACAACTATAATAGCATGTGCACCACCCAATTGTTCAGCAGCAGTGATTATTATTATTAATACAAATTATTATTTGTAATATCATAGTATGTTTGAGCCCCAGTCATGGACCGAGCCCCATTGTGATAGGCACTTTACAAACACAGAACAAAAAGGTGGTCCCTGCTCCAGAGAACTTACAATATAAATACAAGACAAGAAACAACAGATGGACACAGAGAGCACAAAGGGGGAGTACAAGTAAACAATGAGACAATATTGGTCAACAAGATCGGCAGTGATCTCAGTACACCAGTGATCTACCCATTCCCAGGAGCTTAATCCATTGACACCTTGTCTACACACAAACCTGCACCAGGAGGTGGTACCTGTGAGAAAGGATTCCGTTTTGCACAGCATAGTGGTAAAAGTGATCTGAAGCAAAGACTGCATACGTTACATTGAAGAACTCCCCACTCACAGCCTTTTCTGGAGGTCTCTGGACCCAGGCCATCTCAAGACCTAGAAATAACACACAGTTATGGGTCAACATGTTTGGTTTAACCTACTACAACTATGTGCAACTGGACAAATTGTTCTGGAGCAGAAATCCAATTGAAATGTAAATGTTTTCACAAATATTCTTCCTGTCATTACTGCTGGCCAAAGGTCTTCCCCATGTATAGTGTACAGGTAGTTCCAAAATAACATCTATTGGAGAAGAAGTGTTTTTAGATTTTATTCCCCTACAGTGTGCAAGCTAACTAATCAGAGCACTTGGAAACTTAGGACCAAACCCTACTCACTTTGCTCAGGTGGGCCTGATCCTCTTCTGACTTGTATCGATTTCACTCCAGTGTAACTCAGCTGACTTCAGTGCAGTTATTTCTGATTTACACTGTTTTCCTGCTAGTAACGGTTAAGAACATAAGAACGGCCATACTGGGTCAGATCAAAGATCCATCTAGCCCAGTATCCTGTCTTCCGACAGTGGCCAATGCCAGGTGCCCATCCCCTGTCGCCCATTCCCAGCTTCTGGCAAACAGAGGCTAGAGAAACCATCCCTGACCATCCTGGCTGATAGCCATTGATGGACCTATCCTCCATGAATTTATCTAGTTCTTTTTTGAACCCTGTTATAGTCTTGGCCATCACAACATCCTCTGGCAAGCAATTCCACAGGCTGGCTGTGTGTTGTGTGAAAAAATACTTTCTTTTGTTTGTTTTAAACCTGCTGCCCTTTAGTTTCATTTGGTGACCCCTAGTTCTTGTGTTATGAGAAGGAGTAAATAACACTTCCTTATTTACTTTCTCCACACCAGTCATGATTTTATAGACCTCTATCCTATCTCCCCTTAGTCTCTTTTCCAAGCTGAAAAATCCCAGTTTTATTAATCTCTTGGCTCCATCAAGCCATAAATACAGCCCTTCTTTCTCAGAGGGTATATTACTGAACAAAGTAGTAGGAATCATTAGTACACACAGAGCCAATTCCTGAAAACCCTTACTCACATGAATAGTCCTTACTTAAGCAAGTAATCTTCTTAAACAGGACTACTCATGTGAGTAAGGGTTACTATTCTGTAGTGATTTCCTTTTCCTTATAATTAAATGTGATTAGAACTTACTACACTGGAGTTTTCCTTTATCACAATATTCTTCACTTGCATACCGCTTGGTGATCTAAACGATTTGTTTCTGCACATAGTTCCCTTTTCAGATATAAAAGGGTTAATTATAAAAGAAACAATCCTTTTGGGTCAACAGCAGTAGAGGAACAATCATAACAAATCATTAATAATGAATATAATAGAAGAGACAAAAGAAAGCTCACTTTATATATTATTCTAGCCAGATTTTCACAAATTATTAAAAGGTAAAATAATTGTTTAGGTTGAGAGTACTTCATGGCAGCTAGGTGAGAGGTCAAAATAAATTTCTTAGGGCAAAAGGCTTTTTTCTCCTTGAAAAGGATTCACAACAGCAGCAAATCCCTTTATTTAATTCTATTCACACATAGATACATATGCACACCAAAGACTAATGTTTAATTTATAGCAATAAGAGCCATAATATGTGTCTCTAGCTCAGTTTTCATCTGCGTCTAGACAGTGGTTCTCAAACTTTTGTACGGTGATCCCTTTAACACAACAAGCCTCTGAGTGCAACCCCCCTTATAAATTTAAAAAAAAAAATATATATATATATATATATATTTAACACCATTATAAATGCTGGATGCAAAGCCGGGTTTGGGGTGGAGGCTGACAGCTCGCCACCCCCCCCCCCCAATAACCTCGTGACCCCCTGAGGGTCCCGACCCCCAGTTTGAGAACCCCTGATCTAGGAGCTGGTAAAGGTATTTTAAATAAACTGTACAAAGCTTAAAGATCATTCTAAAATTGGTTACAAAGGGCACATATTAGTGTAATCGCATTATTCATCAGGGTTGGGAAAACAAAACTCTAGCAACCCTCCCCTCCCCTTACTTCTCTTTGTTTTCTATTGCATTCATTTTGCATTTTGGTTCACTGATAACTTTGTTTCAAGAAAGTCGATTGCATTAGCAAACAGCTGGATAACAGAGATGCTAAATACGCCAGGGTAGAGAATGTCCAGTTTATAGTCAATATTCTTTGAACTTCACCATTTAATCTGAACTTTGAGACAATATTAACACTATTATGTTACATTCTGAGCCTGAGCCTACAGTCTGTCTACAGACTTCAGTGGGAGTTTTACCAGTTTATAGCTTGTAGGATTGGATCCTGTTATTTCGCTTTGCAGCAGTACGTCAAAAGTTGTTGCATTGCATCCTAACCTTTTCCAGCATTTATATAACTGTTTATTTGCATTAATTATTTAGCTTCTTATTTCTGATTACTCCTAAACTCTTTAAAAAAAAACACTTTGAGTTTCAAATATCAACCAAAAAGCAACAGAGGGTCCTGTGGCACCTTTGAGACTAACAGAAGTACTGGGAGCATAAGCTTTCATGGGTAAGAACCTCACTTCTTCAGATGCAAGTCCAACTTGCAAATATCAACCAAGTAGCCTTTACATTTCTGATTCTTTTACACTAGAAACTCATCTTTCAAAGTATTATACGTAGGTGTATAAAGATCTGAGAGTCGTTATTTGTTTCTATTGAATAGAAGTTGGGGGCGGGGAAATCAAAGCATGAAAATACATATGGAGAGACTCCACTTTTTGGCTTAGTGTTTAAATGAATCCCATCCAATCTGGAACTGGCAGGGTATAATTGAACCAAGTACTGAATACAATCTGGCTGCAATGCAGGGCTGTTCGTTTGCTTTGTTTTGTTTAGGCTGCTTTAGTTTTTTCTAATGTCAAACAAAATTCCTTGCTTGAAGACAATGATTTCCTTCTTTTTTAATCATCCTAATTATGTTCCCTTTGGAACAGATATGCTCCAGACAAATATTTATTCTGAAGTGTATGTGTGCTGGCCACTTTCCTTGACTTAATTCATCTGGAAAGAGACGTTGCTGCTGACTGAAATATTTTCCACTAGGTTTGAGACCTGAGATGTATTAGGAATTATTCTGATTACTTAAATTTTCACATTCTCATCCATTTTCCTAGCAGGCAGAGATGATCTTCCCTGAGCAACTGTGGGACCCACTCACCTCCACAGTCCAGCATGTTATACTCATCTGGTTTTTCCAGGGGCCAGCAATCATAGTCGCTGTTATCCAGGTCGTGCCACCCGTCCACTAATATCACCTGCCATGGAAAAAACATACCAAATAATCCCATAAAACAGAGGAATTTTTGTCTACAAAATCTGTTCTCTTAATATAAAAAGTCTCTCCAACTTTCTAGAACAAAGATCACAGCCAGGAATAATCTAAATGCTCAGAAACTAGATTACAGGTTCATTATATTCCCACATGCCCCCCCCACCCCCCGAAATGATTTCTAAAACAATAAGAGAAACTCAGCTAATCCAGTTGTGCTTTGGGTTTAAACAGAGCTCAGCGTGTGTGCTTTTTAAATGTCACACTCCAGCCAAATCTTCTCTTCCTTTTCTTTTTAATTTTAAATAATTTGTATATAAAATACGCTTAAGAAAATAAATATAAACAGGTTTTATAACATATAAAAGTTATACTGAATTTTTTTTAGAATCTATTTTTTCTTAGTAGTATTTTATTAATGCATACTATGTTCTATTAATAAAAGTAGAATATATTAATCATAACTGATGGGACTCAAAGTATATAGCAGAAAAACAGCAGGATATATTATGAGATATATTTCACTTTATATACTAGAATAGAATAGAGTAATATAGTCTGTGGTTTTTCTTGGTATTAGTAAAAGAATATGATAGAACATGTTCTTCTAATGTATTCTGCTATTCTATATATTGGAAGAATAGAATAAAATACAATATGATATATTCTTCTCAGGTATTCTATTATATTCTGCATATTAGTAAAACAGTAAATAGAATAGAATATAGTCTTCAAATGTATTCTCTAATTATTGTTCCATACATTTAGTAGAATAGAATGCAACATATTCTCCTAATTATCTTCCTATCTATTATCAGAATAGAATATTTTCTTCTGATAGATTCTGCCATTAGTCTTTTGCATAGAAGTGGAAGAGAGTAGAACCAATTGTTTCTATCTATCTTAGTGAAATAGAATATATTAGGAACAATCCGTAATTAAGAAGTATTAATAGCAACCACTGCAATAAAATATTATTAATTTCTTGACTATGCACCATATAGGAGCAGGAGCTATGCAGTTTACCTACCAGTAAACTGAGGAGGCTTCGGAGCCCAGGGACAGGTGGTTTGGCAGCTCCCATGGTCCCAAATAGGCATAAAGCCCAGTTAGCTTCAGGGCTGCTGCTGTTGCAGCTCGGCTGGGTTCTTCCCTCCCTACAGGTTTCAGCCAGCCAGGGGTTTATCACTGCTCTAGCTGCTGCAGTTATTTGTCTTCCCTCCTTTCCCCTTCCCTTTGTGGAGTGGGAATCTCCCCCCTATCCCTAGCAAAGCACCTGTGAGGAGGCAGCAGATTGTCATCTCAGCCACAGAGCAGCTCCCCTCCAAATGTCCAGGCGCTGAGGGAAGGGTTTTCCCTCCCCTCAGCACCCGGAAGGAACAGGAGTGTGAGGACTTTAGCCCCTTGCCCATGTTGCTTCTGACTCTCGGGTCTTCTCTGTTCCCTGTTGGGAAATTTCCCTGGAGGGCAGATAAGACAGTTGCAGAAAAATACAGGCTGGGTCTGGGGTAAGATGGATTCATAGATTCCAAGCACAGAAGGGACCAATCTGATCTAGTCTGACCTCCTGCATAACCCCAGTCATAGAATTCCACCCAGTTACCCCTGCATTCAGCCCGATAACTTGTGTTTGATTGCTAACACACTGCCTCTGCAAATGCAGTATGCTATCTATTGGTTTGGTAGGACTAGGGCTATATTAAAGCTCACTTCTGCTGCACTCAGTTTCATTCTGTGTTTCACTTTAAATTCTGATTGCAAGCCCAATAGCTCAGAATGAAATGTGGTCATCTAAGTGTTGGAAATTTTTAAGAGAAAGTTTGTGTGGGCCATCTCAGAATTCAAATTCATACTTGACGGTGAAAAGAAAAAAGGGCCTTGAGAGAAATCTCAACAACATACTTCACACATAGTTCTATTTATCTTTAAAAAAAATAGAGAGACTTGTATATAGTAGGGTTGTTTATCCAATGTATTTTGCTCCTTATTCTGGTTGTAAATTATCTGTAAAGAGACTGATTTTTATTATCTTGTTTAAGTCGTTTCTCACTCAAAGCTGTTTGATTATCTTTAGCAGAGCCAGCTCCTCTGCTGGTGTGAATCAGCAGAGAACCATTGACTTCATATAGTGACACCAGTCACTACAATACTGTAATGTAGTCATTCAGATCGGTCCCTTTAAAGGGCCTCTGAATGATTCAATGGAAAAAGAAACTTATAGTGACTTCAAAGGAATTACACTGATTCACACCAGCTGACCTCTATGCTGACATATTTATGTCTATGGGTTGTTTGCAAACTGTTTGCTATGTCTTTGGGTATTAACTATTCATTATTTGTGGTGCGCAGCTGGTCACTTAGGTCACATGGCACTGCTTCAGTTTCCTAATTGGATGGTGTAACGGGGTGGTCACCCGCTTCTGCCCTGAAGGGCTTGAAAGCAGCCCTGGAGAGGGCTACAGCTCTAAAAGCTGATTGGGGAAGTGGCTGCAGCTGGGCCACACCCCAATCAGGGCCCAGCTGTCCCCTATAAAAGGCAGTGAGCCAGGAGCCCAGTCACTCTCTCTCTGCGTTCAGAGAGAGAAGGGCCTGGCTGCAGGAGCTTAACTAGGTACCTGGAGGGGAGCAGGGGTGGGGACAGGCCAAGGGAGCCGGGGAGCACCGGCCTAGGAAAGCCCCAGGCTGCAGGCCTGGTAAGGCCTATTAGGTACTGGGTTGCAGGGGGCAGCCCATGCGTAGGCAGAAGCAGCAGGTCTGAACCCCTTTGCCTGTGATGAGTGGCTGATACTGCAGTCTGCCCCAGTGAACGCGAGCTAGATAGAGACTGGGCAGTAGCCAAGACTGAAGTGAAGTGGGGATAGTGGGTGGCAGCTCCCCTGAGAGGGGGAGACCCAGAACTGTGGGGGGATACTGCCAGGGAGCAACACCCCAGACAGCAGGGCACTGGGGTCCTGGGAGGGACACGGGGCCAGCGACAAGTGGAACACCGGCCTGCAGAGGGCGCTCTGGAGGCCAGAGAGCTAATTCCCGAGACGACCAGCAGGAGGCGCCGCAGGGGTGAGTCCGCAACTCTACAGATGGCTAACTTTTAGAATCAAACAGAAGGTAATTAAAGAGATTTCAAGATTGATGTTTGAGTAAGTCCCATGTAAATCTTTGTGTGGACACATTCACATCAGTATTCATGAGACTCTGAATAGACTTGTGACCAAAGCAACATGCATACATGTTTGCAAAAAAACGAAAAAGGGTTATAAATATTGCTGAAGGAAGTTTGTGATGTATTTTAACATACACATTGTGCTTCCTTAGAAGATTTATCTTAGAGGATTTAGTTGAAATATACCGGTAGATTCAAATTTTGGAATATTTATAATTTTACAGATATTGTCATTTAGTCTGCAGCTTGCAGTGTTGCAGTCACATGTAAAAGAAAGGGTAATTAATAGTGTTTGGCTTGTTCTGTTACTCCCGCCTAGTGGCTTTAGACCAGAACAACAGCACACAGAAAACTACAGTTTTACTTGGGAATAGTAGAGCTTCCTGCTGCTTCAAATGCTATCGCAAATGCAATGATTAGAACTTCAGCTGCAGGCAAGTGATACGCGCCATGCATCAGCTGGACTGCTGTGGATTCAGCAAGGCTGTGTTTAGGAGTTGTACAACATCCATTGGAGAGAGACAGTGTGGTCCAGCGCACAGGGCACTGGACTGGTATTAGGAGACCTAAGGTAACATTTTTGTCACCTAAGTGGTTTAGGAGCCTACAGTCCATTTCCCAGAGATTTAGATGCCTGTCTCATTGAAAGGCAATAGGACTTAGGGTCCTAGGTGCCTAAGTCCCTTTGGAAAAAGGGCTTGAGGGTCCTAAATCACTTAAGTGCTTTTGAAATTTGTGTCCCGGAACACTATTCCTGGCTCAGCCACTGGCCTTGTGCAAGTCAATCCAGCTTCTATTTCCCCTCCCACCCTTTATCTGTCTTGTCGATTTAGATTGCAGATTGCTCTGGTCAAGGACCTTCTCTCACTATGGGCAATGCCTGGCAGAATGGTATTCTGGGCTGGGACCTCTAGATGCAGTTGAAACACAAATAATAGTGACAGCTAGATTCACAAATGTGATTAGATTTCTTACATGTTTCTTGGCAGATACATATTTTAAAGACTTAATAGATTGGGGTAAATTGCATATTAAGTGGATGAATCGGGTCTTGATCCTGTGGGAGGGACATGGGGGGGTCAAGTGCTCCCCCCCGATTGGCCTGCCGGGGGTGGGGAGGGAAAGGGGTTCTACCTTCTATCCCTGTTTCTCCCCCCCCACACACACACCTTTGGCTAAATTGGCTGCTTTCCCTGGCAGGGAGCAGTACAGAGCCACATCTGCCTGAGAAAGCCTGGCTGGGAGGCAGTGGTGGCCGACTCCCTGCCGGGGCATGGCTGTGGGGAGCAGGGCCTGGGCGGAGGCAGCCTACTGCTGCCCCAACTGCCAGGGACAGGAGCCGAGAGAGCCAGAAACATGCTAGGGATGGGGAGAGGGGACTCTGGCTCGCTCACCCCTGTCCCTGGCAACTGGGGCGGCAGTGGGCCGCCCCCAATCTGGGTCCTGCTGCAGGGACAGGGTCAGAGCGAGCCGGGGCCCCACTCCCTCCCCCTAGCAGCTGAGCCCAGGCTGCCTACCAGCCAGGCTCTCTCATCTCAGTCTGCAGGAGGTACTGAACATCTCACAGGATTAGGTACCAAGAGCACTGGGGGATCACAGCCATGCTCATGAACCTCATAAAAGCACTGTTGGGCCCAGATCCATGAGAGGACTTTAATCCCCACTTTTAAGTCCAAAATTTAGGTGCAACTGAGATCATCCAAACACCTGTTCAGTTGCCATCTCACTCTGGAGGCACCTAAATTTTGCCATAAAGGTCCTCTCAGTGTCTGTATTTCCATTGCCAGGCATGCACACAACATCTCAGTCAAGGCCTTCATCTGCTTTGAGGAACGCACTACCCCATCTATCTCACCTGCAGGGCCTGACTGGCCGGCGTTCTCAAAACATGCCTAACTCCACACAAAGCAGCAGCAGCAGCTGCCCTCCCTTATAACCTTTAGCCCGACCATTAGCACACTCACCATGAATGTGGGAAACCCTGAGAATTCCTCCCTCTTCCTTACGGGGAGAAGGAATCTGAATATGGGTTTTCCACTTCTCAGGTGAGTGCCTGAACCACTGGACTACAAAGACATGCTCACTCTCTCTGCCGCACTCCATATTATTTCAGTATTTATAGACAGTGGAACAGCTTCGACACACGAGACTGCAAGAGGCCTATATCAGACTATCCCAGAGCAGTGGTTCAGGCACTCAGATGAGAGGTGGAAAACTCATGCTGAAATCTGTTCTCTTTAGGTAGAGGAGGGAAATGAACTGGGGTTTCCCACATCACTGGTGAGCAGGGCTGCCCAGAGGATTCAGGGGGCCTGGGGTCTTCAGTGGCAGGTCCCAGGGCGAGTGAAGGACCCGCCGCCAAATTGCCGCCGAAAACCCGGAGCAGAAGAAGCTCCGGATCTTCAGCAGTGGATCCTTCACTCGCGCCGGGTGTGTTCGGCGGCACTGAAGGACCTGCCGCCGAAGACCCGCCGAAAACTCTTGCGGCCCAGGGGCCCAGGGCCTGGGGCAAATTGCCCCACTTGCCCCCCCTCTGGGCAGCCCTGCCGGTGAGTGACCTAACCACTAGGCGAAAGTTATGAGGGAGAAGGAGGCATTTGTCACTACCTCTCCCCCATACCCTCTTATTTATTTTGTGCAGAGTTAGGCGTGAGCTGCCACCATTCATGCAAGAAACAGTCTGACTCCAGAAGAGCATTCCATGGATCCCAACCAGAGATAGGTGCTTCCCTCCCACCTGGACTCAGATGCCTAACTCCCTGAGAGGGGCAAGGTCTAGGGGACACCCTTCTCCTCAACCTCTGCTTTTGGCTAGGCTTAGACAGCTCCCCACCCAGCTCCCATTCTTTGGCCCTTATCTCTCTTCATGCATTGTATAGGGATCCTGGGCATCTAACTCAGGCGTTGTGGATTTGGCTGGGTGCCTAAAGGTTAGGCATTGGGATACTCCATCCTAAATCCGCCTAGGTGCTTGTGTGGATTTGGCTTTGAACACTTAAACTTGCAGCTTATTTATTTCTCTCTCTCAAATGTATGTGTATGGGGGTGGAGGGTTGCCCTGGGGAAGCTCAAAGGAAAGAAGCAACCATAGCTTTAGAATTAGAAATAAAAACAAACCCACAAAGACTCCCAGTTGTTCCAAGAGATCTGAAATCTTGGTTTTAGTTGATTAATGTTTGATGACAGTTTAACTCAACTGTAGCAGAAGGAACTGAGTACTTAATCAGGCTTGCAAATAGTACATGTTTTACACAGAGGAATAAAGCTGACAGGCAGTAAGCCAACATGACAGCTCAAAATAAGGGCTTGTGAAGAGATAATTAAGGAAATTCAAGATTGTGGAAAACCTGAACTAAGCAAAACAAAGCAAAGAAAGTAAATATACAATACTGGCACCCAGGATATCATGTACATAAATATAATGTGTAGTTATAGACTTCAGAACGATTCAGACTTTCACCTGCACTGGGTATGCTACGCCAACAATTAACAATAACAATAATAATATCTAGCTCTGATCCTGCACTTTTTTTGGCCATTGATCTCAAAGTGCTTCACAAAGAAGGTAAGTATCATTATCCCCATTTTACAGATGGAGAACAGAGACACAGAGAGGTGAAACAACTTGCCCAAGGTCACCCATAAATCCAGTAGCAGAGCTAGTCCTAACTCAGATTAGTGCCCCATTGTGCTAGGCACTGTACAATATATGGTAAGAGAGTCCCAGCCCTGAAAAGCTTACAGTCTAAATATACAAGACAAACTAAAGGGTAGGAGAACAAGATCCCACAGGGTGTCTGTGGCAGAGTCACAAATTGGAGCCCGGATCGTCCAAAACCCACCCAAGTGTCTTAAGCACCAGACTATTCTTCCTCTTCATCTCCTGTTTGGAGGATCAAATTCAGTCCTAGGTGGTGGTGGCTGGAGGGTATTTCAGTCTGGCAGCTCTTTGCTCCTGTACATATGTGACGCATGACCAGAAAGGGTTAAGCGTCCTGCAGGATGAATGACTCAAATTCAACCCTTAAGACATATGGGAAGATAATGTTTGTGGTTTTGTGTATTTACATATATATGGGTGGTGGTCAACAATGTAACCAACAGTCCCTGTCTGTGCTGTATTCTGTTAATTCAGAGATCAAAAGAACATCCTAGCATTTAAATGAACTGTAAACACGGGATATCGCTGTATTAATCTCTCTTTGAAATGTATAGCCAATCACCTGCCAATGGTGGAAAAACAGGCAATTGCCTTATGTTAATTTGTGTAGCTAATTACGGCTGATGGACCTACTTCAAAGTCACCCTGATTGCCCATTGTAAGCTGAGGGACTCTAGCCTGTCATCTTTTGGTCCTGATCCTGTCATCTCAGATCTGCTTGAGGCTTCATTCAGGGGAAGCTTAAGCCATAAGGCCTGAGATCCCAGTCCTAAACTGGAACGCCCTGAAATGATATTGGACATTGGACTATAACCTATGGACTAAATTCTAAAAGAACTCTTTGCAGCTACAAATCTCGCCATCTCTGCTATGAATCTGAACCTCAAGAATTGAACTCATGTCTATGTGTATATTGATCTTTTAACCATACTCTCTCTCTTTTCTTTTTAAATAATATTTAGTTTAGCTAATAAGAATTGGCTGTAAGTGTGTATTTAGGTAAGATCTGGAATATTTATTAACTTGGGAGGTAATGTGTCCAATCCTTTGGGATTAGTAGAACTTTTTTATATGGTGAATATGATTTTCAGTAATCTTCATCATACCTGACTTAGGTATCTGGGTGGAGGCCTGAGGCTGGACTACATTAAGGGAACTGTGTTGTAACCAGGGAGGTAATAAAGAAGCTGTTTTGTGCTGGCTTGGTAAATCTAAGGACATGGCTACACTTGCAGATGTAGAGCGCTGGGAGTTAAACCAGCCTTCGGAGACCGCAGCAGGGAAAACGCTGCCAAGTGTTTAGACTGTCAGTTGCAAGCACAGTGGCATGGCCGCATTAGCAGCTCTTGCAACGCTACAAAGAGCAGTGCATTGTAGCCATCCCAGTGTGCAAGTGGCTGCAACATGCTTTTCAAATGGGGGGGGGGGCGGTGGAGTGTGACAGGGAATGTATTTGTATGGGGGGGAGAGGCAGTGTGTTTTCAGGTGCTGAGAGTGTGTCAGCACGCTGTCTTGTAAGTTCAGACAGCAGCAACCCCCCCTTCCTCCCTCCTCGCCCCCCCCCCCCACACACACTCACAACAGCAGCATTCCACACTAATGGTTGCTTTGTCCCAGAGCAGATAAGCATGCCGGCTGCCAGAAACGGAGCTTTGAAAGGGGATATCTGCCTGCAGCTGAGTTCAAAACAATGACCAGAGTGGCCACTTGACTTCAAGGGATTATGGGTCATTTCCAGAGGCCAATCACAGAGGAATAATGCAACACCTCATTCACACTGACGCCCGGGCATTTCAGCTAGGGCGCAGCAAGCTTTATACTTCTTGTGGAGGTGGATTCCCAGGAGCGCTCCAGCCGCGGAGTCCAGGCGCTCTAAGTCCCTTGCCAGTGTGGATTCATCGGGAGTTAGGGCGCCCGGTGCTGCTTTAATGTGCTCTAACTTGCAAGTGTAGCCAAGCCCTAAGTATTGGAATATCCACCAGCTTTGGGGATTTGTCTGCCCCATTCTTTGCAGTTCACCCTAATTGAGTGACCTCAGCTGGCTCCCCTGGGAATCAGGTCACAACATAAAATAAATGTGTGACCTAAATCTATTTCCTCACCTACATCACAAAACTGTGACCACCGCTGGTACTATCTGTCATCCTTGTACTGAACTTGTACTTGTCTTAGCCATGTACTGAATTTGCCAAGGATACTGAACTACACTTCACTGTTATGGCTGATTTCTCATATTAGTGAGGCATTGTGTGGAAGTTGGTCCTGATACTACAGTAGAGGACTTTAGTCTCCAGGATGGTCTATCTATTCCTTTGACACAGTATTTAACTCACTAAAACAATTAGAAAAAAACCAACCAAACCCTGAATATTAATTTATCGTCTGAGATGCTGAGTAGGAAGAAGGAATGTCCTTAGGAAGAAACTTCTTCTGTAGGGAACACACATGAAATTCTCTGCCTGTGTAGGGATTACCAGATTAATTGCTGGCGTGGAAGGAATGGATTCCAGGATTTTCATGGTTTAACAGGAAATAGCTGTGATTTTTGTTATTTTGGGGATCTTTAGATGTTGGTAGTTGGAGTGATGGTAACCGTTAAGCTAATCTGACTGAGAATACTGACAGCGTACACCCGGGCTCCGTGGGAGGCTAATAGATAGCAAGACTGCTCATAATCAGGGGTGGCAGTGAGGCAGAAGGCATGGGGTGACATGAAAAGGGGAAAGGGACATTGTTCTTACTAATCTGGTTTAAGATGTGTCTGCACCATGGTGTTGGTGCTTCAGAGACTGAGGCAGAAAAGTAGGTGAATACTCACTGAGGGACCTGTACTAAGATGAGCTGCTGAGGACTTTCAGCTCCCATTGAGGCCAATGAACGCTTTATCTTTGACTTCAAAGGGAGCAGAGTGAGGCTTCTGAAAACCTTCAGTGGCTGTGGTACATTCTAGTAATAATCCAGTGTTGATTTTAAATCCACCTGCTTATCCAAATCCCTGATTTAAGAGCAGCCTCTAGGATCAAAGGTGTAACAGCTAATCATTGATTCAGCGGCTGTTTCTGGAATTTTATAGCATACGAAAAATTCCCAATAGAAAAATCAACAATCATTTGAATTAAAAATTGGAACCCAGATCCCTGAAAAGACTCTATGTTAAACAATTAACATTCCTTCTGCGTCTTTTTTGTACTAGCAATAACTGCCTAAATGATTAAACATGAACAGAAGAGTCCCACTGGGCTCTGGAAATCCCAATCCATTCACAGAGTCTATATGTGAAATACATCTAACCAGTATCTCACAACTAAGGCAGATCATTTGTTTTGGTAAATTGTAGGAAAATCACATAGTGAGTGTTAAGACTGATTCCCCACTCTGGCACTTTGAGTGCAGAAGGTGGGGGCCCGCAAAGATTCTAAAAATTACTACTGGCCAGTCCAGACTTGTATTAAACTCCCAAGGTTGCAGCTTTTCTCTGACCTTGGATGGGTAGAGGCTGCCACCACCCAAGTGCAAAACCCCTTTGAGAACTGAGGAAGGCACACTTGGGAATTCCTTCCTGTGGGGTACCCTCAAGCCCTTTCACACACACACACCGGGGAAGAGCTGAGAAACAAAAACAAAGGAAATCAGCTGTTGCCACCAGCTACTTAAACAACATGGGTACAAACCTCTTAGGACACAAAAACCCAATCCTGTTCTTAAAAAAGGTAAATTTTATTAAAAACAAAAAGAAAATACATCTGGAAACTTAGGTTATTGCTAGATTAAAAAAAAAACATTTACAAGGCTTAATTATCAAGAATAACTTTCTTGAGGTCTAGCTTAAAGGTTACAAGCAAAACAAAAGCATTTGGGGTTAGCACAGAGGAATCTACAAACCCCAAAAGTGGGTCGCGACCAGTGTTCCCTCTAATTTTTCCCACCCATGTGCGGAATGAATTACGTTACGTGCACCAATATGGAGGTGATGTGGTGCACATAACAAAATTCAGGTGGCCGAGGGGTTCGGAGTGTGGGAGGGGGCTCAGGGCCAGCTTTTTTGCCGCCCCAGGCGGTGCCAAGGATGGAAGAGGACAGGAGAGTGATCTTGGAGTAGGCAAATGATATGGGTGATTTGGCATGGGGCACAGTCATTGCAGATCACTGATTGCATGCTTGCATGCTTTCAACTGGATATTACGTAGACTTTCCTTGTGAGGCCACAATGCTACATTTCTCTCAAACCTTATCTTCAGAAGGATTTCACTGCGGGATAAGGGCACTCAGCACCTCCCTGACCACCCTCAGAGCCTTGCATGATTGGTCCATACAGTGCTTGGATTCAATGGCAATTTGGCACATCATAAGACTGGGATTTTCAAAGGAGCCTAAGGGAATTAGGTATCCAGATAGCTCCGGCAATTCAATGAGAGTTGAGCATCTAATTCCATTAGGTTTCTTTGAATTCCCCAGGCCAAATCATTAAGGACTTGATTCTGCAACTCTTTGTGCAGAACTCCCATGGAAGAGAAAACAGAGAAACCGTAGAATGAAGCCGAAAGTTTTCAGGAACATGTAAGTGAATTTTGCAATTGCATTTGTTGGTTAATTCTCTTAAAGGTGACCTGCAAAGGACTTTTGAAAATTATTGGCCTCATTCTCCCATTAGTTTCATCAGTTTTATTACAGTCATCAAATGCATTGGAGTCAGTGGGGTTGCACGGGTCTCAAATCTGCAAAAGGGAGTGGCGAATCAGGCCCTTTTGAGTGTGTGCCTATTTTTGTTTCTTTATGATGAGAGGAAAGGCATTGTTTCTTTCTGCTTGTGTTTTACCTTAGAAATGTCAGGCATGTCCAGTCTGATCTTTCCAGGTTTTGCTGGAGGCCTTTTGGGGTGGTCTCAGAGATGTGCATTGTGAACTTACAACGTAATTGAAGGGATGGGACTGTTGAAGCTTAAAAAACAAACACATTCTTTCACCCAAGGGTCTATTAGGCATTGCAGTTCAATAGGTGTTAACAAAACCAAAGAATAAGCAAATCTGCCACATCCTCAACTGAAGTAAATCAGCATAGCTCCTCTGAAGTCAATGGAACCACACCGATTTATACGAGGTGCAGATCTGGCTATAATTAACACTGACAGAGAAGAAAAACAATTAAGAAGTAGAGCTTCCAGGACCCTGGGACAGATGAAGAGTGGAATCTTCTATTGAGCATTCTGTGGACAACACTGTGCAAATCTAAATGACCACTGTAGATATGCCAGTGATGAATGCTAGAGGAATAGCTAAAACAGACAGATTATAGAGAAAAGAGATATGGGAACAGTGTAGACATCCTTCTTATCTGCTGTTTATGCAGACTAGTTCTATAGGTTCCAGTGGTGTATTACAATCAGGAACAGACAAGAGTCCAGATCGTCAGCTGGTGTAAACAGACATAGCTCCATTCAAGTCAACGGAGCTACACTTATTTACACCAGATGGTTCCAACTCCCTCCCTTCATCGCATGTAAAATGAAGGCTCTGTACCTGCAAGCTGCTCTGCATGGATGGGGGTCTGCACTTGTCAAGAGCCTCCTTCATTTAAGGGAGGTTCCATGTGGCCATAAGAACATGTCTGCAGGACCAAGTTCAGTGATGAATCCTGGTCACGTGCCACCTGAGGCACATTGCGCATTCGCTAAGAAGAAGCCCCTTATCAAGCACCAAACAGCATCCTCTGGCTTGTGCCTTAGAGGGTACAGAATCAAGGCTTAGCTCACCCCTGCTCCTCTCCAAATTCTCCCTTGCCCACCCTACCAGCATGCAGAGGAGAGCTGTCTGAAACCTGCTCTTCCTCATCACACCTGTAATCGAAATGCAGGGAAGCTACCCATGGGAATGGGACAGGAGTCTTACTTCCTCTTTACAGGCATATTAAAGCTAGTCAAAGTGTACCCCTTAGTCACAACAACCATCCACAAGGTCCAGTCCTGGGATCTGTGCTCTATGCATAATTTAGGTGCATACATGGTATCAACATGACATGGTGCTGATGGTCACAGTCACCAGGGTGTGGCGGGAGGTGCTTGACTCACCACTAGGATGGCACCTCCTGCTGGCCATTCTGAAGATTAGCTTCATGAGGTGAACGTCCCTGCCCATAGTTGCATGCCATCTCTCTGTTCTCTGGGTCTGCAGCCCTCCTCTTGCTCCACAAGCTGCTGCTGCCTCTCTGTGGCTTGGCCAGTCCAGCCAGGTCACTATATGCGATTCCCCATCCGGGGTATCAAAGGTTTTCTTCAGCAATCTTCCTATTCACTGCCTCATTACCACTTCCTCAGTCTTAGGCAGTCTTCCCACTCACTGCCCATGGTACCACATCGTTAGTGGCTAGCAGGGGAACCAGGCCCGTCCTCTACTCCAGGTTCTGGCTCAGGGACCTTCTAGTCAGCAGCCAAGGTGTGTTCCCTTCTAGACCTTACTCCTTTCCCTGAGCCCTTTCCTTACCTTCTGGCACTCCCCCCACCCTGGGTTTGCCTGCCTACCAGCTCTCTCCTCCCAAGGAGTAACTATAGACTACCTGTCTTTGGAACCTCCAAACACTCCTCCCATGGAGTGACTGTAGACTTTCCCAGATACCCACTGTGCTTCCAATTTTCTGTCTTTATACATCCAGCCCAGTTCATTCCTCCCCAACTGAGCTCCCTCACTGCGCCAGGGGATTGCTTAGCCACCTGACTCCTCTTAGCTGTGTCCCATCGGGTTAGTTAGCCCCCTTCTTAATCCACAGTCACCCTTTCATGGCCAATGAACACCCCATCACATGTGGTTGTATCTGTTGGGATGAAAGTGGTCTCTGTGCTTGTGGAGGGATGGGGATCATTCGCACAAGGACAGGTATATCACATTTTAAATGTGTCCTCAGAGTGTAGGAGGTGCATTATTTAATGGTGTAACTATTTCATACAAGCCCAGTAATGCACTTGAATCTATCTTTGTTTGATTTTGAGATCCTCTTGCAGAATCGAATCTTCCAAGTTACGGAGCAGCAGGAAAGGGTCATACTGAGTGTGACTGAAATTGCACAAGTGATGTGAAAAGAGAGAATGTTACTTCTGCTGGGTTCAACTCCATCAAAGCTCCCCAACCGGCCACTGAGCTACATCTTACATAATCAGAGCCCACTTTCATTGGACGCTTTGACCCTGAGGGCAGGCAGGAGGCTAGTGCTAGCCTCTTATAACAGCATTATAACAAATAGCTCTTTCATAAGGGCTGCATCAGAGAGAAAGTGATTTGAAACATGCCCCAGTTAGTCTCAGCCCAGCCTGAGATGAAAGGGAACCTCCTGTTCCAATGTACATATCCGAGTCCCCATGACTCACCCTGGCACGCCAATCATTCCCGGAGCTAGGGACTTTGGGAGCCATTCTGGCCAGTCAGCTAGCAGTGGCTGACCTTTCCTAGCAGAGATGGAGTAAGCTTTCCAGGCTGCACGGGACACCACAAAGCCACCTACTGAGAAGATGGGATTCTGACTTTCCCCAATCCTGTAAGACAAAATGTAACACATCCCCTTGTCGCTTTTATACTAGGTGATGATTCCATTCCGAGAAAGCTTTCTGGCTTGAAAAATGGGGGGAGGGGGCAGTTGTTTGGAATTACATCAGAGATGAACTTGGCCCAGCATGTGGTACTAGTTAATAAATATCCTAGAGAAGGTCAAACGTTGATTTCATGACAGAGAGCCCATGTTCAGACTACCTGTCAGGCAGTCTGTGCCAGTGTTATGGCAATGGTGGAGTGAAATGTCTAGCTCGGTGTTTCTCAAACTTTTGTACTGGTGACCCCTTTCACACAGCAAACCTATGAGTGCAACCCCTGCTTATAAATTAAAAACACTTTTTTTGTATTTAACACTATTATAAATGCTGGAGGCAAAGCAGGGCTTGGGGTGGAGGCTGACCGCTTGCGACCCCCCCATGTAATAACCTTGTGACCCCCTGAGGGGTCACAACCCCCAGTTTGAGAACCCCTGGTCTAGCTAGATTAGGTTGAAAGATTTCTGACTCAATACTCAGGTGACTCCCCAGTAAGCACTAGGAGCAGGGAGCCTCACTGCTGCTCTAGGCTTCATGGGGCTAGTGCACCAGCCACGGAGCAGCATAATGTACTATACTGTGGCGTGGCCACTACCCCATGCACAGGAGTGGGCTCTTATTCAAATTCCTACATCTGTACCTGCTCCTGGGATTTTGGTTTTGCCCTTCCCCAGCACACCGCCAGCACCCCAAATAGCACAGGGCTGTGGAGTGGAAGAGTGGCATATAATCTGATTTACACCTGCTCAGTGTCACCCAGGCATTCCTCGATGTCAGAGGAATCCTTCACTTGGCACATCTGCCAGCTGTCAACACAGCCTGTGCAATGTGCATTGCAAAAAGGCCAGAGGGAGGCGTGGGACTGTCTTTCATCTTGGTTCCCCACCGTTGCATCCCCCTCCTTCATGCGAACATGACTGCGATATTTGAAAGGCAGAGGTGTGACCCTTCACAGTAGGCACGTCAGTTTGTTCCTTGGCAATAAACAAGTTTGTTTTCTTTTCTTCTGATAAAGACCCCTGATCTCAGCTGGTGTGAACCAGCATTGTTCAGTTGGAACTACACCCTTTTTACACCAGCTGAAAATCTGGCCCTAAATAATTAGGATTTATGATCAAATTCAAACCTGAAATATTAGCAAACTACCAGGGGGTTGATTATCAAGAGCTGATACAGCAGGTTCACTTTCAGTCTTCTGAATGATTTTATGAATGAGAATACAGTGACATGAACCAATGTGAAAAACTCCTAATAGGGCAAGCATTAATATATAGCTAAAGTTTGAAAAGAACTCAAATGTCTGTGTAGAGTTACTAAATGTAACTAAAACCCCAGAGGGTTGGAGGCAGCTGAGTTAGAGTGGAAATAAACCTGAAAGTTAAAAAAAATGGGCTCTATTAACCCTCATTAAAAATAACGTAGAGTCCCCAGAACCTGCTCAGACACCAGGAAAGTCTTTTTTTTTAAAGTGAACTGTGGTTTAGCCACTTGCAGAGGAGTGCTTGTGTACTGATGAGAAAGGGCACAGTTACTTGTGTGTCTAAAGTGTCCTTGCCCTCTTCTTCACTAGTGAATAGAAGCAGTGTGGGTGCGAGTATCATGGCACTGCTGATGGAAGAGACAGAAATCAGTGCCCATAGAGATGGAAATGACCTGTTAGGTAAAGCCGTCCGTCTCTCTGCCAGGACAGGATTACTCCTGGTAATGTTTTTTAATAAGTTCTGCAGTAGAGCCATCGGGTCTCCATGGGGCCTGCAGTCCCAGTGCGCTATGCACTGCAAACACATAGCTAGAAGCGGGGGGAGATCTTAAAGGCACAAATGGGAGTTAGGTGACTGACCCTCATTGTCAATAGACTCCCATTTGTGCCTTTGAAAACCTCCCCCAACGTCCCTGTCTCAAAGAGCTTACAGTCTGAACAGGTCAGTGACCTAAAAAGGACTTTTAGGGCCACTTAGCTGCTTGAAAGTGTAAACGAAATTCAAATGAATAAACAATGTTTAACTTTTTGGACACAAGAGTTAGATATTTGGTAGAAGGAGGAAAGAAACAGCTCAAGTAAGGCTCACCACTGACAAAGTATAGCCGCAAAGGAGAGCATTAATGATTACACTGGGGTCAATAATCACTGAAGAGAGAAAGACATCATCGGGCAGTGTAAAGGGTGGATTATAAGACAGTACCATTGTGATCTGATGGGAAATAAAAATCCCCTCTTAAGAGTTGAGTTATCAAATCACAGCCTCCTACTGACAGGGGTAAGGGCCTGATCCAGTGCTCATTGAAATCAGTTGGAATCCTTCCACTGATTTCAGCAGAATTTGAATCAGCCCCTAAATGCAAATGGAACCCCTTCAGCATAGGCTGTCCCTTACCATCTCTAGCCCAAACTTAATAATCATCCACACCAAGTATTTACATTTCAAGTTCAAGTCCTCCCTTCCTCCTTCACAGTTTGCCTCTGAGCCATTGCTTCTGCCATCAAAGTTATTGTCCGGGTCTCCTCTGGGGTGCTAGACCTGATAGGAAAAGAAATTGTAGACGAACAAATGGCATTTGACAGAAGGCAACTGTGCCTGCCATAGGAATGAATGTAGCATACTCAAGGAAGCTGAGAGTCTTGGGTTTCAGTGAAATGCCAGATGCAGCTTTCTCAGAGCATTCCAGTGCTACTTTGGGTCAGAAGCCAGAATGAGGCATACAGTAAGGGATACGGAGGGGGAAAGACACATTAGGGCAAAGTATGGATTTAAATGGATACATTGGACCGAATTCATCCCTGAGGTAATGCCACTGAAGTGAAGGGAGTTACATCAGGGATGAATTTGGCCAATTGGAGCTAACTAGCTTAATGCACCAAGACACGGAATTATCCCTCGCGCCACATCTGGCACCTACAGCCAGATCTGCCAAAGTAGATTTCCCTAAAAGTAAGGGCAGCATGCCAGCTAAGTTACATTGTTCCTGTGCACAGCAGACATCTGCAGAACATCCTGCTTATGGAAGTGGATTGTCAGGATGGGAAGAATTTGGCCTCCATTGATGTTTGTCTTACTTCCCTCCTTTATCTTTGGCAGCACTACTTCCTTCAGCTCAAGGTCACTAATTCTAGGGAAGCTCTTCAAGTGCTTCTTCAGTATCCAAGACTGGGTTCATACCATTCTGCCTCACCTGCAGAGAAAAAGAATGCAATCAGCTGCCGTAACCTGAGTGGCTGCACAGTACTTTAACAGATACATCAGCAGAGCACACCTTTCCGTATACAACACTCTTAATCGAAAGGGAAAATCATTCTACAACAGTAAGAGTTACAGGGAAGAGCATTTGTGCTAAAGCACTAGCTAAGGTGGAGAGGTTGGGGGCATGGAGAAATGGTACGACCAGAATGGGCTGTGCTCCAGCAATCCCCAGGTGGTATAATGACCTGTGGAAAGCTTTCACAGGCCAACGTTATTTAAATCAGCTCTGAGGCTGTTCTAAATTAACCCAGTGGCTGACCTGAGGACCAGGGGATCTGGAAAGGTGGTATAAAGCTACCTCACCATTGAGGCTGCTCCAGCACTCTGAAGATGGAGCCATTTGTATCAGGTTAAGAGTTAGTTGGCACTCACAGCAGTGCAATAGCGCTAGGACAATATAAAAGAGTTACAGGAGTAAATTGTCTCTGCAGCATAGGAAGGGAGGCATGCCATGCTGAACTTATCTTTTCCCCCCCTTTAGAAAAGTCACAACATATTGAATATAAAACCTTTTTGGGGGTTGTGTTCATTGTGAGAAATTAAGCACCCTAAAGTTAAGGGGCCTGATTCTCTTTTCAGTTATACTGGTGTAAATCAGGAGTAATTCCACGGATGTCATTCTAGTATAAAATGAGGGTGTCTGAGAGGCGTATTGCCTGATTCTGCTCTGACTTTGGTGTAAGAGTCAGAGGGGTAGCCACGTTAGTCTGTATCCACAAAAACAACGAGGAGCCCGGTGGCACCTTAAACACTAACAGATTTATTTGGGCATATGGAATAAGTATAGGGAATAGGGACTGGGAGTGGCTGGCTCACTACAAAAACAATTTCCCCTCTCTTGGTATTGACACCTCCCTATCAATTATTGGGAGTGGACAACATCCACCCTGACTAAATTGGCCTTGTTATCACTGGTTCTCCACTTGTAAGGTAACTCCCTTCTCTTCATGTGCCAGTATATTTATGCCTGTATCTGTAATTTTCACTCCATGCATCTGAAGAAATGGGCTTTTTACCCATGAAAGCTTATGCCCAAATAAATCTGTTAGTCTTTAAGGTGCCACCAGACTCCTCGTTGTTACTTTGGTGTAATTTCACTGGCTGCAATGGTGTTACTCCCCATCCCCCAGCGCAATTCTAAATCAGGCCCATGGTATGCTTTTAACAGTAAAAATTACTTGTAGCAAGCAGTAAAGAGCAGTGGTTTCTAAATTTTCATGTATAAAACCCTCCTATTACGGGTTCATGTTATATTCCCCATATATCATATATACCACTGGTTGGAGTAAAGTCCATGAGTCAGCATAATCTGACATACCAGACTTGGTGGATCACAACACATGTTCTAAAAAAGCAGCAAACCTCAAAATTAAGTCAAAGCAATGTACTAAAAAGTAGAAGCTTTAAGACACAACATATATAGTGCTGCTTAAATATATTCTGTAGGGTACTTTAGCCATATATCTGGAGATATTTAAGAGTAGGTTAGATAAATGTCTATCAGGGATGGTCTAGACAATATTTGGTCCTGCCATGAGGGCAGGGGACTGGACTCGATGACCTCTCGAGGTCCCTTCCAGTCCTAGAATCCATGAATCTATGAATCTTTGAATTATAACAGCATGACTCATATTAAAGTTATGCAGATCTAAATTCCCCATTTCGTTGTGCCAAAAGTGTATCCAACACATATGCTTATACTTAAATTTCAATATACAAATCTTATAACTCATTACCAAAGTGCTCCAAAATCCACATTAGAAAAATAAAATAATTAAAGAACCAGTCTAATCGAATTACAAAATGGTTCCAAAGGAATCGTCTGTGTTAAAGTATGTCATGGACTGAATTGAGCTTATCTAACAGTTGTCACCTAATATTTGTCAGATAACTTGGACTGTAAGATCTTTGGGCCATGAACACTGGGTCAAATCCATGCATGGAATAATTTCATAGGCTTGATTTTCTCTTTGTCTGTCAAGCAATCCATGTTTGTAGCATGGTATAGGTGACTAATAATAATATTAAACACAAAAACATCCTTCTTAAAACCAGATTTAAGAAAGGATGTAAAGATAAACTTGCTTTCCATTCCGAATAAACAGGGAATACCTTTACCTGCGAAGATCTACAGTTCAGACTTACAAACATTCAGCAGGAGCGTACCATGAAGGTACAGAAATGCTCCCTATATAGAACTGGGAGCCACCCTGACAACAAAACTACATAAGTAGTGGTAAGTTTCTTATAGGAACAGTTTTTCTATTGACAGTTTAATAGTTGAACCAACCAGCTGGCCTGACCTACTCGCTAAAACCCACAAGCAGCTTCCCTTTTGTGGAAACTTTATTTTACATATCTACACATTAACATTTCAGTGTCGAATCAACTGTTTTGTCATCCTTCTCCTTCCCATTCCCTCTCCTGCCATATTGTGTCTTGTGTTATCTGTCCATGGGAGCAAGATTAGGCCATGATCCTACAAGCTGGATGATTAGCTGGTTGGATCATTAGCTTGCCCGGCCCGGGGCGGGTACTAATGGGAATTGCTATGTGAATGCTGATCCATTCCCCGTTAAGGGGCTGTGGAAAATTACTGTCTGACACAACCCTGGAGCAAGGGAGGCGATAGAGGGGGAAGTGTGACCCTAAGGGTCTCTTGTAAGTGTGGTGCAGCTATTCACCACCCCTGCTTAGGTTTGCCAGGCGTTCGGTGTGAAAAATCGGGATAGGGGGTGGGAGGTAATAGGCACCTATAAACGACAAAGCCCCAAATACCGGGACTGTCCTTCTAAAATCGGGACATCTGGTCACCCTACCTGCACTCCAACCCCCTACCCCAGCCCAGTGAAAGTGAGTGAGGATGGGGGAAAGCGAGCGACTGAGGGAGGGGGGCTGGGGCAGGGGCGGGGCCTCGGGGGCAGGGACAGGGCAAGGGTCTTCAGTTTTGTCTAATTAGAAAGTTGGCAACCCTACTCCTTCTATAGGGCTGTGCCTAAAGGTACAACCTAGCCCTATATATTTTTTGTCAACCTGTTTGTGCTTCTAACTCCCTTAAGTGTTTTTGAAAATTCCACCATTAACTATGGCTCTGTTGCAGGGCTGCGAAGTGGTTGGCTGCGCTGGCTGAGATGAAAAGGTTGCTTACCTATAAATGAGCCCAATGCAACCACCAGTTTGAACTGGCATTTTCAAAGTAGCAGTTGTAGCTATCGGGGGAGGCCTTCCTCAGTGCTTCTTCCATGGATCCTACAGTCTCATAGTTAAAGGCTTTGACAAAGCCAAACTGCCAAATTATAATGAAAATTGTATTAATTATTGATTATTTGTATTATGGCAGCACCTAAAGGCCCTAGTCAGGACCAGGCCTCATTGTACAGAACCTAGCCTACTCACAAAGTCTCTGCTCTGAAGAAGTTACGCTAATCTGAGCCAAGTTGCAATAAGTCTCAATGACAAACGGAGGGGATGGAGGGAGGCAGCAGAAGAGTACTGAAAATAAGATCGCACAGCTATATAAATAGCTATTGCATAAGTTGTGGTCCCTGATGTTTTGACTTGGGGATTTGGGATTTTTTAATTGGCTATCCACGGCTGATCTAGTACCAACCCGACATTAGCTGGATGATTTCTTGTAGGTGTCACAGCCGAGATAGAACGTGAGGATCTGAAGGAGGGGGTCCTGGTGTAGTGTAGTCATTCAGATAGGGGGTGCTATGGGAGAAAGTACAGAGATAGCTCTGGGAGAAGTTGACAAATGGATGGACTGTTGAAGGAGCAGAGGAAACGGGCAATAAGGGAAAACATGTGAATAAGGGAGGAAGGGCAGAGGGCTTGAAGAGATCGGGAAGCTTCAGCTCGACTCCCTGAAGATAAGAGGCAGTGGAGGGATTCAAAGAGGGAAGTGTGGTCAGAGCAAGACCCAAAGGAAGATGATGCTAGCTGCCACGAGGGGAGTGATAAAGGCCAGAGAAAAGAAGGGTTCAGTAATCAGATGGGAGAAGGTGAGGCCCTGAACTAGAGTATTAATATTGTGCATAGAAAAGAAAGACTGAATTTATGAAATGCCCTGGAGGAGGAAGAAACAGGAATTGTACCATGCCTGGATGCATTGGGCAAGGGAAAAAGGGATCATGCAGGTTATGGGCTTGAGCGACCGGCAGGATGGTGGTGCTGAGACCAGTGACAGAAAGTGTGAGAGAGGCAGGGCAAGGGAAGGAACATAAGTTCAGTTTGGGTCACATTACGTTTAAATTACAGCAGGACATCTGGCAGGAGATTGCAGAGAGAAGATGAAATGGAGACAAGTCTGGAGTTAAGCCTGCTTTTAGAAATGTATGCTAGACTGCATGGGGTATTCAGTACAGCAAAAACTTTCAATAACCTTTTACAAAATCGTTTTCTCCTCTGTGAAATGCTCTGGCACTTCCTGGTTTATCAAAGAGATTCCAAAATGCATCATTCTGTGTCATGCTGACTTTATTAGTTCTGGGACACTTAAAGACTTCAAAAAAGTTAGCCCTTGTTGCTGTGTTGAATTATGGAGGGTTGTAGTCAGCCAGCTCTCTGCCTGTGCTTGGCTGCTGTCTTTGTCCCTTCAGAACACCCACTCCTGAGCAAACTCACTGTTCCCTACAATAGTTGGGCTCATTCCTGGAGTCCTTTCTGAGTCTGATTATCTCCTGTCCTTGGCACTGCTCCACTGGGCACTGGAGAGCAGATATCCAGAGCCTCCTCTCAGGGCTGCAATGTCTGTCTGCTGAAAACCAAGAGGGTGGAGGGGAAGAGAGGAGGGAAGGAAAGGCTAGTCACTGCCTTGGGCTAGGTTCCTCTGGATACGGGGCTCTATCACAGTCTTTAACAGCCTTTCTCCTTGGGCCAACTTTTCTTCATTGCTCTGTAGCCAGCTTCAACTTTTTAAGCTCCCCTTCTCCAGGCAGAACATGTTCTGCAGGCACAACTAACTGGCACTGCCTGAGTGCAGAGATGCTTGCTGTCAGTGGGAAAGGAGGTGTGCCCCATCACAAGGACACACAGCACACCTTTCTATCACTAGCATTAACTCAATTGTCTTTGCTTTTACCTTCAATTCAGATTTGGTTGAATACTGGAACAAAAATATTTGTTGAATAAATTATTCATCGACTAGTATTTGTCCATCTCTAATGTCCTTTTCTCTACAGGACAGAACCATATTTTTAAATCATTTCTCAGCCTGGCTTCATGAATTAAACTTAAATCTTGCGTTAGCAATTTCAGTTGTGGCTGAGATTTACCATGCACCAGAGTCTCATAATTGTATTTCCCAAAGCAACTGCGGACACATCCCTCAAGTATTGGGGGACAAATTCACTGCTGGGCCTTCAAACTTCTGTGGACAGAGACCTCAGAAGAAGGCCAAAGAAATACTCCACTGGGAGCAGAGAGGCTCCGATGGGGTAAAGTGGCCACAATCTCCACTCCACTTGAATGGAGCCTATAGCAGCCAATGCAGCCCACAAAATCCCTTGGCGTGTCTAGGAATGGAGGACCACCAAGGAGGAGATGGGAGGTATCATTTCAGTGCAACCCTTCAACAGCGTCTTTGGACGAGCTCCTAGGATGAGGGAGATGAAAATAATTGCATTTTTGCAAGTGTGGAACACCCAGGGAGAGTGGGGAGCTGGAAGCAACCTGGCCTGCCTACTGACTGGATGAGTCACCCCATCCCAGAGGCTGCAGGGAGGTTGAATTTACAACTCATGCTCCCGAGACATTAAAGGGACTAGTATACAGAAACACAGCACCACACGTGTATAGAGGGACTGGAGGGATTGATGCTGAGGCTGCTATCAAAACTAGCACTTGGAATTTGCCGTCTTTTCCGCGTGCTTAGTGAAGTCTCAACCACAGTGTTGCATTAGCTCTTTGCTAAGACCATTATCCAAGGCGTAGTGGGTAAAATATATTTCATAATGGTTGATCTTGCTTCAGAATAAAATCTTTGCCCAATTTTTCCATAATTGGTGGGGCGCCTAAAATCAGGCCCCTAAATGCTTAATCATAGTCAATGAGATGTTTGTCAGGGGGAACTGCTGGACACGCATCACTTTTGAAAATCGGGTGACTTGCTCAGGTATCTCAATATGTGAATTTAGGAGATTAATTTGAGGTGTCCAGATTGTAAGAGCTTGGCATTTTATCTTTCAGTAACTAATTCCCATTCCTAATGATCTTCCTATGTTGCAATCAGCAGCTGGCCTTTTAAAAACTCTAGTCAGAAAATTTCATGCCCTATCTGTTCTGGAGATCCTTGGTTTCTGTCAATATATGGTATAGAGAAGGACTGGGTTCAGTGGAAGCCAGGTCACTGCAAATCTGTGTGTGTAGAGATTAAAGCATTGCTATGAACCTGTGCTGTATAAAGATAATGTTTTAGCTCTGATTTTTTTTTAGGTGGATGGTGAGTTTTCAAGTGTTGCTATCTGTCAGATGAATAGATTTGGGAGGGTTGCTGCAGGTGGAACCATTGCCATATAAAATGTACAGTCCCTCATAAAGGTATTTATATGCTTATATTTGTTTAATCACTAGTGACAATGAGAGAGAAAGAGTTGGAATTTTTAGTGACAGTATTAACCAATATCAGTACTAATTATGGGGAATGGCTATCCCCATTTACTAATGCACTTTGAAGAATTCTTGACGTGTACTATCTCTGCAGAGACTCGCCCGAAGTTTGAAATGACAGCATTTATTCTTAGCATAGCAAATGCAATAAAAAAAATCTTTTTATGGCAATTTTGCATCCTTTTATCTGTAATCACAAATCAATCCCTTTGACATGACTGAGTAGGGCAGTTACTGTGTAATCCCATGAAAACTTCTCGATCAATGATAAATAGTGCCCTACCAAATTCACGGTCCATTTTGGTAAATTTCATGGTGATAGGGGTTTAAAAATCTTAAATTTCATGGTTTCAGCTGGCTGGGGTAGGGGACAAGGGGAGGTGACCACAGCACTCCCCCCTCTCCAACCACGGCACCCTGGGTGGTCACTCTCCCGTAAGGCCAGCCCTGCCCGCCCCAAAATGTGATTATTCCTCCCCCCCCATACCATGATGCCTTCACCTCTGTGCTGCTGTTGGTGGCAGGGCTGCCTTCAGAGCTGGGTGTCCAGCCAGCAGCCACTGCTCTCTGGCCACCGAGCTCTGAAGGTAGTGCAGAAGTACGGGTGGCAATACTGCGGCCCCACCCCTCCAAGAGTGAGATTTCATGGGGGAGACCAGATTTCACAGTCCATGAATTTGGTAGGGTCCTAATGTTAAATTTGCAAATGACTGCACAAAAGACATACAGTACCATAAGTTTACCCCACCCAGAATGTAACACTTTTCTTTTAGTCTGTGGCACTCAGTGGGATGCTAAATGTCAGTCTTGTGCCTGGATAAGGCACAAGAAATACAGTTTGCAGTCTATGCTCCATTCTCATATGGGCCATATTCTCACCTTGGACTTTATGTGGCGTTCCCATTTGCATCAATGGGGAATCTACATACAAAAAAAGTGTAGGCTATGGATCACAGCTTTTCAAGAACTTGACTAGGGAGTACTTAGGAGGTAATTGTTTATGCGCTATATACATTATTTAGTGGAGATGTTATCACCAGGGTTATGTGCTGTGTTATCCATAGGGCCCCTATATCCAGATACCAATGGTCTTTAAAGAGCTGTGCATGGAAGGGTTTCTTACCTGGAGCTGGGTTGACCAATGAGAAGAGATCCTGCAGTGAATAAGATGGGTTGAGGAGGTATGATGCTTGAGAATTTCTCTGAATTCACTGAACCTGATTCTTATTTACATTGAGGCCACACTATACCATTCTGGTAGTTTGAAGGGGACCTAAAGTGAGCACAAGCATAGTTCTCATCCATCTAAGGGCCCCTTTGCACTGCCAGAATGGCAAAAGGGGCCTTAGAATAAATGAGAATCAGGACAAATATGTGAATTCATGTTACACACTCCTTCTAAGGGCTTCCTGACCAAAGGGTCAGCCTGCCAAAGTGAGCAGTGACAAGCATACTAGTCACAGTAACTGTGTGTGTGTATGTGACTTGCAAGAGGGGCTGCGGTATTGTGACACATGCTGTCACCTCCTAGTAATGAAACCCAGAGTCCCTTATAGCATCCAGTTGCCAGCTACCAAGCAGTGGACTGTTCCAGCAGCTAGGGATCACTGGGGTACAGCAGCACTCAAGCCACGCTCCCCTGTGCTGAAGGACAGAGAGGAGGATCAGCTCCAAAATACCTGAGGATTCTCCCAGACTAGAGACTTCCTCCTGTGGGCCATTTAACCCGACTTCGTGGCCTCTTTGCATTACTGGTGCAACACAGAGGCCACAGTGAGGCCAATGCGCTGGCTATATGCTTTTAGCTCTTCTAAACTGCAGTTCTGAAGACTATTTGGGAAACTTCCCATTCCTAGCAATCTCTCCTAATCCTTTATTTTAAAAGAGGTTCAAAAACAAATGCTGATTCCACATTTCCTAGTCCTTCCTTCCTTTGGAAGGCAGCAAGGTCTAGTCTGGTGATTCAAGAACAGAACTGTGAGTCAGGAGACTTGAAAACTAGCCCCGGGTCTGCCATACACTTGGTGAATCTGGGTAACTCACTGAATTTCTCTGTGCTTCAGATTTTCCCATCTATAAAATAAGAATAAAAATACCCACCGGTATAAAGATCTTCAGATGAGGCAACACAAGGTTGCCCTACTCACGTGGTTTAGAGCGAAGATGACATAGCATGCAAAATACAGTGATGCATATTTGTGCAGTGAAACATTTTTCAAGGGGTACGGAATCTTTAGAACTCAGCACCAGGCCTATTAAACAACCCTCTGGAGGGAAAATTGAACAAGCCCCTGGAAGCAACCCTGCACTCAACTACATGCAGAGACTTTTAAAATAAATCTGTCACTGAGATGATTAGAGCTTCCCCAGAGAGCACTGAGTCACTTCTTTGGACTGGGGCTTGCTGTACTCTGCCTCTGATCTGACAAGAAAGATATCAGAGCAGCAGTGCAACATGCTGCTAAGTGAAATGCCGTTACCTCAAAGCTTATGAAAAGTTGTGTTGGGATCTAAAAAGGTACATTTTCTATTGTAACAAGAACTACTTGTAAAAGTTTGGTACATGTTAGTTTCTTGTCCCATGAGCTATTAACAGTGATAGAGTAATAAAAAGCACTGATTTTTATATAGTATATACAGAGAGAGTACACGCCAGATTCTCCTCAGACATGGCCAGGAGCTCCTCAGCTAGTGTAAATTGGCGCAGCTCCATTATAAGAATCTGTCCCACATTTTTTATTTCTTGAATTTCTACTAATGTCTATAGAGAAGACCCCTATCCTTTGCTCTGGACACCTTTGCCACAATTACAAATATAATAAATCAAAATAAAACCAGCAGCAAACCCATAATTAGGTTGGATATTAGGAAAAACTATTTCACTAGGAGGGTGGTGAAGCACTGGAATGGGTTACCTAGGGAGGTGGTGGAATCTCCTTCCTTAGAGGTTTTTAAGGTCAGGCTTGACAAAGCCCTGGCTGGGATGATTTAGATGGAAATTGGTCCTACTTTGAGCAGGGGGTTGGACTAGATGACCTCCTGAGGTCCCTTCCAACCCTGATATTCGATGATTATATGATAATAAGAAAATTCGGCCAACAAAACTCCCCACTCCTGCAAACATCAGCCTTATCAATCTCCATCTTTAAAGGCACACGTAAATAGATGCCTCTTGCAAGGATGTGGACAAATTGGAGAAAGTCCAGAGAAGAGCAACAAAATGATTAAAGGTCTAAAAACCATGACCTATGAGGGAAGGCTGAAAAAATTGGGTTTGTTTAGTCTGGAGAGGAGAAGACTGAGAGGAGGGACATAACAGTTTTCAAGTACATAAAACACTGTTACAAGGAGGAGGGAGAAAAATTGTTCTCCTTAACTTCTGTGAATAGGACAAGAAGCAATGGGCTTAAATTGCAGTAAGGAAGGTTTAGGTTGGACAGTAGGAAAAACTTCCTGTCAGGGTGGTTAAGCACTGGAATAAATTGCTCAGGGACAGGGGCGGTAGGTTTGTATCATTTTTGGTGGTGCCCAGAATGGGTCCAAGTCCCGCCCCCTCCCGCCGCCTAAGGCTCTGGGAGGGAATTTGAGTGCAGGAGGAGGTTTGGGGTGCAGGCTCTGGGAGAAAGTTTGGGTGTGGGAGGGCTGTGGGCTCTGGGCTGGGACCGAGGGGTTGGGTTGTGGGAGGGGGTTGCAGGGCGTGGGGCTGGGCTGGGGATGAGGAGTTTGGGGTGCAACAGACAGGCTGCCCCAGGGATGGGGGTCAGAGAGGAGGACTCCCCCCAGCCCTCTCCCTGCCGGCAGCAGTGAGCTCTGGGGGAAGAGGGACCCTCCCCAGCCCATCCGGCACGACACTCACCCAAAACCCCCAGGCTGCTGCTCAGGAGGTCCAGCCAGGATAAGCCATCCCCACCCTCGGAGTTAACTCGGAGTCGCCTGCTGTGGGGTTGGGCCATCTTGCATAAAGTTTATCTCATTTATGGCATATTCATATCATAAGCATATTTTCATGAAGCCTATGGAATGACATGTCACAAGGACCACACCCTGCTTCACGTGCCCTCAAGGGCAACAGACCTGGGCTTATTTTGGATGTAAGTATGGAGCAGGTTCCAAAGCAGAAGGCCCTTTATAGACAATGCTCTGCTGATAGGCCCCTCTATTTTAAATCCAGTTCAAGTGCCTGTGCTGATCACAACTGTGGAAGTGTGGCCCGGGGGAGAGGTGGTCCCTCAAACAGGAAGGTCCTAAGCTACTTGCAGTTTTACAGGTCGATACGCATTAAAGTCCACCGGCACACTAATAGCCAGCCAGTGTGGATACCAGAGAAGTGGTGCCGCTGATCATCCTAAAATGCACATCTTAATATTCTGTACAAGCCAAAGTCTCCAGGTTGTCCACTCTGGGGCCTGCTCTACATTGACACCCAAAATAGCCCAGGTGGAGTGCTTTACAAAAGTGGATATGTTATTATTGCACTTTACAGGTGGGAAACTGAGGCACAGAAGTGTTCAGTGGCTTGCTAAAGGTCACCATATCTGCACAGGGGATCTGTCAAACTCCCTACTCTGGACCTCGGTCAAGGAGTCCCTTGCTTGTACTTGTGAAGGCTCCAATCCTGTACATCTGGCACATCAAAACACCAGTTGACTGACAGGGTAGGGCACTGCACAATCTGGCCCCACCAGCGCTTCTGGGTTTTGAGTCTCATGACTATATTGTTTTCTTCCTCGACAATTCATCCTTTCAGCAGACATGAACACAGTAAAAATGGGGAGAGCTTGTTTTGGTTTTTGCTAGTTTATTTTATGATTTTTCAATTAGGTGTATACAGAGAATTCAAGGGGAAGAAGTCTAGTGGATAGGGAAGGGGGCTAGAAGTCAGGAATTTTGAGTTCTATTTTAATCTCTGCCATTGGCATGTTTTATGAACATGGGTCAATCATTCTAATCTCTGTACCTGAATTTATGCATTGGTACAAGTGGTATAAAATAATACCTACAACAGAGGGATGCTATAAAGCTTAACTAATCTCTGTAAAGTAGTTTTAGAGCCTTGGAGTTGTATAATTACAAAAAACCCCAATATGACATTACAGCCTTGAGAGAGTCTATCGCAGGATCTATCCAGACTTATGGAAAATAAGTGTGTAAAATATGATGCATTTGGTTTTGTTTACCCAAGGCAAATACCAGCACTGGGGACCTATTATAATTAAAAAGGTTTAGAAAAAACGGCATCAGCTTTCTTAGGAATGCTGAAAGGACAAAATATTGGAAAAGCAATAATAAAAATATAAAGAGACACATGGTGCTGTCACTCTAACATGCCAGGCATTTCACACTTAGCCACTGACCTAGGAAGAGTAATATTTTGACCTACTCAGATACACCAGAGCCACTCTTAGAGTTTAGACTCTTAGGTGAGAAAGAACAAAACTCAGATGCCCAGGTGCTCCTTTAGTTTGTTAGAGATATTTATCAATGTAAGATATTGGGTTAGATGTCATATTTAAGTAGTGTGGTGTATCTCACTCACCTGAAGCAAGTGAAGGAAAAATGGCTTTAAGCAATCTTTAGGTGGAGCTGATGGTGGGGCTAAAAACATACTGTAGTGTACTGAAAGGATTTCCCATTAAAAGGGTGATTATACCTCACATACTGTAAGTTCTTTCTCCTTTAAAAAAGCAAAGGTTATGTTCATATGATAAACGTCAGTATGGCAATATAGAATGTGCTGTACAGTGCTTTTCAGACATGGGGAAGATAAATGTTTGTGGCCGTACCAACTCCATTTCTCCCAGATCTAGTGGTGTTTGAAGACAAACTTCTATGATTTAGAAAAATCTTATGGTACCTTAGCATGCTTGCTGCAGTGTGTGTCTGTCTACTGACGTGTCAAAACTCCCAAATGGCTGGGAACACAAAGTTAAAGTAATCAGAGAACTGACAAGACAATTGATCTCAATTTAACCAAAACAAACAAGCCAGACTGGCTGATCAAGACTAAAGGATTCCTACATCCAAAGGAGGGACAGCTGTCCTGTGAAGTTCTCGGTGTCATATTTTGCTACAATGGCAAAGGAAGAACATTTTAAAAGGTGTGAGGCCTAGAACCTGTTGTGTTTATGCCCATCAGATTTTGCTGCCTAATGAAGCAGGGGCATGGGAATTGATGAGAACTGCATTTGAGGGTTGGGGGGAAAATCACAAGTTGCTATAGTACTAGTGGCAATCATGATTGCTTTGGGCATTTTTTTTTTAGTGGGTCTGTGGAGAATGATAGCTATAATCATCAGATTTTGCTAGCAGAAATTAATTCTAGGTGGAAAGCGAGAAACTTGTAGTAATTCAATCCCATGACATGGTTATTACTGGTTGAATTATTTTGTTACTGCCATCTAGTGATTATAGGCTAAAGTAACAGAATGGAGAATGCAGACATATCGCTTTAACTGAGGCAACCTTGTTCACAAATTCAATTTTTATCAAGTTTGAAACTGCCTTCTGATTAACAAACAGGTAGAACATATAGGCAATAAGGGTGATAACTGTTAGACTTACTCAGACCTATGGATAAAACAAATCTAATAAAAACCCAGGGCTAACTATAAATATAGTAAAAAGCAACAGAGGGTCCTGTGGCACCTTTAAGACTAACAGAAGTATTGGGAGCATAAGCTTTCGTGGGTAAGAACCTCACTTCTTCAGATGCAAGAAGTGAGGTTCTTACCCACGAAAGCTTATGCTCCCAATACTTCTGTTAGTCTTAAAGGTGCCACAGGACCCTCTGTTGCTTTTTACAAATTCAGACTAACACCGCTACCCCTCTGATACTATAAATATAGTATAGTCTCAATCCACACTTCACATGATTTGCATATGCAAGTAGCAGTCTGCCCATTTCCCGGCAACATTGCAATAGCAAAGACAGTGCCACGGTAAAGTCTTACATCACCGAGACTTCATTACTGTTTTAAAATATACCTACAGCAAACATACCACCATATTATCTCTTAAAATTATCAAAGTGAATCAAAGCACATTTGGGGATGCATTATCCTCACTGCCTTTGTTTTGCTTGTTCACTTGCGTATTTGCAAAAAGTCTCTTTCAATACTGCTCCCAGTCAGTGCAAATTACCAAGGTCCCACTTAAACTAACAACTGAAAAATAAGTGGACAGCTCTTAACGAATACAGACGAGAGACATTGGACTCTGAGGACCACATTTATTTCTATTGGGGTCCAAGAAGGAAGGAAGCAGTGACCTTTTGCCCCTTATGCACTGTACAGATACTCTTATGGAACTGTCCTACCAAATTTAATACAAAAATGGTAAGTTTTCCATAGGTTTGGCACCATCCTGAAAATGTTTGAGGGAAAATGGCTTTTTGACAAAATGGAAATGTTCATGGGAACACTTCTAGTGTAACTGAGACATTTCAGGTTTTTTGGCTAAACAATTTTTGTTCTCCCAGGTTTTGCTTGCCAAAATGTTTTGGGGATTTTTGTGTTGTTGTTTTTCTGATGACACCCTAGAATTTTTTTTGACAAAAATATTGTCATTTTCATTGAAATTTTTAATAGGCAACAAAGTCCCCAACCAGCTCTAATTTTTAAATATAGTTCAGTGTAAAATACTACAATTGTATGTCAGATGAAAGCTAGTATGATTCCATTCAAAAGTCATTTGTAGTATATGACAGTTATTTGTGTAATTCAGTTCAAATAAGTATGCAGTTTTATGTAATGAACAATGTTTGTATTTAAAATAGGTCATGTTTGGGGGGGCGCAGTTGGTTTGCTTTTGGTTTTGTTTTTTACTGATTAACAAAAAAACTAACCTCAGCTACCGAGGTCTAAAAATGTGGTGGCGTTTTGTTACGTCACTCCAGTTCTTAATGGACAAATGTTCATATCCCAGAAACTGCCAACTAACTGGAACTAACCAGGTTGTTGATGGGAGGTCAAGGACTGAATAGTTCATGGAGAGTGAACAATTCTCTCCCCTCCGAGAGGTGGACCCTTCAAGTCAGACCTGAGGTACATTGGTGGGAAAGGTTTGCATTGCCACAGCCTGTGCTCTACCTTTTCCATGATTTGACTGCATCTGAAATGAACATTTTCAGTCTGACCCCTCTCACATCCATTAAAATCTCTTCTTTAGTACCCTAGTCAGAAAGGGGGAACTCGTACCTTGCCAGCCAAATTGGCTTTAAGACTGCTTTAAGGCAGCCTTAAAGGGACTGAGGATCTGCCCCATTATCTCTGATATATTCAAACAAGAATGTACAAAAAGGCCAAACGTGTCCATTTTGATGATCTTAACTCAGCAGCTTTTCCCCTGGTATTCACCAGCAGATGGCAGACTTGCATAACATATTAGTACGAAGGGTGCTCTGTGGCCCATTGAAAACCCTCCTCCAACAACACTTGAAGGGTGGGACTGTAAATCTCTGTTTCACAGTTTCCTTGCTGAAAAACAGGTGCTTTTCTGAGCAGTAAATTACAATATATCCCCTCACCTGTTAATACTCCAATTGGTATCACTTCCTGCAGTGGGAAGACACAATGAGGCAACAAATGGATGCTGCAGGCAGGGGAATTAAAGGACTCAAACTCTGCGAGGAGAACTTGAGCTGCGCCCATAGAGGCTAGGAGCGGGGGGAGTTTCATCCCAAAAGCAAGAGCATCCCAGGGAAAGTGGGAGATTTAATGACCCTGGGTACAGCAATAACTGAGATGCAGCTATGAATTCAGGGAGTGGGTAAACCAGTGCTTAATTTGTGCCAGGGCTTGCAAGGGCTGAGTACAAGCACCTCATGGCTTGCTGTGCCCGTTATGAAAGTAAAAAAAATGGTTTGAGTGCTGGCACCTCTTACATTACAAATGAAGCTCCGGGACAAACCTCACCAGAGGGATAAGTACGCAGTGCAGCGGCCCCAGTTCAGGGAGTCTATGTTTGAAATGCTGCTGCTGTACGTTAACATGTAAAATAGCATTAAACGTACAACTGACCTCGTACTCTCAGGTTTGCTGAGTGGCCGCCACTCCCAGGTTCCATCCTCTTGCAGCTGCTTCTCTCCTTTCACACCTCTCCCTGCACTACTGCTGGGCTCTCAACTGTGCTGGCCTGGGTTTCAGGCAGCCTGTTACCTGGCTTTCCCACTGTAGCCAGCTCCAGGCTGCCGCTCTGCCTCACACACAGAGCTCTGGCCCTCAGCCTGATCCCTTCTGCCCCAGCACAGCACTTTCTTTGCCAATTCCCTACGTACCAAGGAACCCTCTATTAGCTGAAGGCAAAACAGGCTCCTGTCTCTCTCCTTCCCAGAACGACCTATGGCTTAGTCCTTCCCCTTCAGCTCAGTCTAGGGGATTGGCTGCCTACTCATGCACCAGCAGCACCTTCATTACATTGTGAGGCAGGTTCTCTGGCCTACCCCCAACCTCTTTGTGCCATTCCTGGGTGGAGAATTTCCCTGTGGGCATGGGGATTAGGGAGGTGTGTGCCTGGGGCAGGAAGGAGAGGAGGTGTGCACTTGTGCTCTGGTTATGCTCAGCTAGCAGGCACTCTATTTTCCATATATCTTAGTGTGGCCACCATTACCCTCCCCACACCTCTGTGAAGCAGGGTGCTCTCCCCATTTTACACAGGGGAACTGAGGTACAGAAAGACCAAGTAACATGCCCAAGGTCGCACAAAATGTCTGTTGCAGAGGAGGGTCTCGTGAATCCGGAGCTTCTGCTCCAACCCCTGGACCGTGCATCCTTGCAGGTCATTGACAGCTGGTGCAACTGAGGGTAACCAGCTGCACTAACCTGTGCCAGGGCTGGGGCAGAAAATCAGGGGCTCCTCTGCTGTGCTCAGAAAATTTGGCCCTCTGTTGATTTCCTCAGCTTCAGACACCTCAAGCCCTGGAAGCTTTGCATGTAGCTCATAGTACAAAAGTGAGTGCCAAAGTGCACTCAGTTCAGGCAGCTTTAGAAGTGGTGTTCACATACACAGTAGGAAAGAGGAAAAAATTACATTCTTTTTCTATGATCTTCTCAGGCTGGAGGGAGAGACACAGTGATGAGAGGGGATGCCCACTGGATATACACTATTACAATACAATAAAATATTATTGTGTTCTCATCCCTGTATACTACCTGGCCAATATATGCAAAAATGTATGCTCTGCGCTGCAGTCCGTCATGTAAGTCTTCTCTGGAAAAAAAAAAATCCACTGGTTCTAAAGCTCCGATTCCAGAATCCCAGAAGTTTTATCAAATGCTACAACTCCAGCTGAACAAACCAAACAGACAAGACAATACCAAATATAGATGTGTCATTTATAGACTAAGGTACGAATAGAACTGCATCCGTGATGGTGATGGTGACTTCAAGTAAAATAGCATGATAAAAAAAGCAGTATGATTTATCCAATTCTCTTATAAAGGCATTTTTAATTATCTCTACAGTTGGATAGTTCTCCAGCTCTCTATTTCTAGGAAATTTCCAGACGAATGTCCCATAAGAAGAATAAAGATTACTCAATGCAACAAACCACTAAACCTCATCTCTCAAAATAGAGCCTTTTGGACTATCTCGTAAGGCAAGGGACCACAGTGTTAGAAGAGCTCTACAGTTCACGTTGTTAAGGCACTGGCGTGGGACTCAGGCAATCTGGCATCACTTCCCCTCTCTGTCACAGACTTCCTGATTCACCTTGGCCAAGTCATTTAGGCCCAGGTCCTCAAAGGTGTATAAGATTTCAATGGAAGTTAGGAAACTACACACCTCTGAGGAGCTGGGCCTTCATCACTCAGTTCCCCATTCTGTCAAATCAGGATCATAATACTTCTCTTCCTCACAAGAGGGTTTTGAGGGTAAATTCCTAAGTGTGAGGCACTCAAATTTCATTTGCTTGTGCAAAAATCGTAAGTACTCAAGTGGTTGTGGGTGGATGCTTGGATGAGACCCCCTTTTGAAAATTTGGAACCAAAAAAATCCAAGAAAAATAGATACTTTATAACAGCAGCAGTGACCCATTTAGTATTATATATCAGCCACGGAAGGCAGTTTAGCGTAGTGGTTAGAGCACTAGACTGAGATGTAGGAGCCCTGGTGTAAGCCACTGGCTTGTCTCCACAGTCCTGGAAAACCTGCTATGAGGCTGGGAGTCTTTTCAGGCTCCTCCTTCAGGGCACATCTTTATTCTTCAAACATAAGACTCAAAGTAACACTAAAACAAAGCTATTCTGCGGACCTAAGTAGGCTGCAGAGGCCCAGAGGTTTTGGCTTGCAACAGAAGAGTACCTGCATCCTATCATGCTCGCTCAGGTGAGCTCTTTCTGCCCTTCATAGGAATTACCTGACCCCTTCACAGCAGTGTCTAATACTCTCTTCTCTCACAAGCCTACATCTGTTCTAAAAAAAGCTATGTCTGGCTGACCGTTGGCCTGTAAAGGGAAATGCCCCCTCAGTACACTTAGCTTATATTCCTGGCTTTGCCATTGGCCTGCTGGGTGACCTTGGGCAAGTCACTTCACTGCTCCCTGCCTCAGTTTCCCCCTCAGTAAAATGGGGATAATGATAATGACCTAATTTGTAAAGTGCTTTGAGATCTATTGAAGAAACCCCACAATATGGGAGCTAGGTATTATTAATAATAATGATGAACATTCTAGAACAGAGGTGGGCAAACTACGGCCTGTGGGACAGTCCTGCCCGGCCCTTGAGCTCCTGGCTGGGGAGGCTGTCCCCCCTCTCCTGAAGCCTCAGCACGCCGTGCTGCCAGCTCTCTGGGTGGTGGGGCTCCGAGCTCCTCCCGGGCAGAGCAGCTGCAAGAGCCGCCGGGTGTAGTGTATTAAATTGCTTCCCCTAGGAATGTGCTACTTACAGCGCACCAGGACTAGCAGACCTAAGTAGTACACTGTAAGTAGCACATTCCTATGGGGAGCAATTTAATACATTACACCCTGCCCTCCATACAGTTTTGGAAGCCTGATGTTGCCCTCAGGCCAAAAAGTTTGCCCACCCCTGTTCTAGAATATTAAAAGTTCTTACCTAGCTGTAGTGGGCCAGTTGCCCCATTTTGGCAGAGGGGGGGTTAAAGCAGGCAGGAGGGAGCCTGTGCAGAATCCAGCCAATCAGAGAAAGGCAGCCAGTCAGGGCCAGGCTGGGCCCTATATAAAGGCTGCAAAGCAGAGGAGATAGGAGTCTCTACCTGACAAGCAAGGGAGGAGGACTGGCTCCTAGGGATAGAGCCTGAGATACAGCACTGCTGGGCAGGCTCAGGGGAGCAGAGGGAAAGCTCCAGACTGATACCTGCCAGTCTGAGGCCCCTGAAATAAAGGGCTGAGAAGGTGCAAGGGCCAAGGGGAAGTAGCCCAGGGAGTGTGAGCAGTAAAGGGGAGAGAAGGAAGGCAGGACATAGCTGCCACCAGAGGGTCCCTGGGCTGGGACCCAGAGTAGTGGGCAGACCTGGGTCCTTCCCTTCCACTACACCTGGCCATGGAGGAGCATGGCCCACTACAGACTGTGGCTTGCCCCTTAGGCAGGGGGCCAGACTCTGGGGCTGCAGTTGGCCATGAGGGCAGGTGCAGACCAAGGACTGCGAATACCCCCAGAATGGGGGAGACTAGAGCAGTGGCACAGCCAGAGGGCTCTGTCCAGAAGAGGATGCCACAAGCCAGGGAGCAACGTGGGTCCCAGACAAACAGCAGAGCAGACAACGTGTGAGACACCACCTGCAAAGGGTGCTCCACGGCTGGACAGAGCTAATTCCCAGAGCACCAGCAGGAGGCGCTGCGATGGTGAGTCTGCAACCCGTTACACTAGACCTGAGTATTTTAACTCTCCTAGACAATTTACTGATGGATTAAAACTTCCAAACTGGTTGTTGATCCAAAAGGAATTTTAAAGCTTAATTCTATAAACAGACAATGGCAGATTGCACCTTTTTTCTTCAAAGGGCTATGCTGCAATTTGCACAGAAGGTAGATTAGGAAATTTTACATATAGTTCATGTATAACCTTATGGGTCCCACACTGTGGTGTGTGTTGCCAGCACATGATATAAGGTTCACTTAAGGGAACGACAGAAAAGTCCTGTGGTAGTGGAGAAGTCCCAAAGGCCTTTTCTGGGAATTCTGTCACTAGGGTGTTGAATCAAGCCTAGGTTTAATCATATTTGTCAGTGCTATTTGACTCCACTAAGCTCTCCATGTTCATCTTGGAGTCATTTCTACTCCGATGCCTTATGTTACAATATACACTAACTCTGAAATCATTGACATTTTCCAGATTGACAGCTGAACATTTACAAACGTACGTAGATGTATGTGCATCTATATGTACAGATTAGTGCTTAGAAAATGAATAAGCAAATTATTTTAAAATATAGCAACAACTTTTTCTCATCTGCATGCAGTTGATGGGCAGATCAGATTCATTTGTGGAGAATTTGATAACATTCTGTTCCATCTATATATCAAAGGGGCCAACGGAGCCATGAAAACACAGCTGTCTTATTGATTCCTCTGTTGGCCATTTGTTGTGCTTATGGCCTCAGATTTTACAGCCTCACAGCATTGTTTGCATTGCATTGTAACTCAGTGCCAGTTGTTACATAACTCCAGAGCTGTGAGCAATAGGAGTAATGTTATGCACTGAAACGTATCCGGCTATCTGTAGTGCCCTTTCAAGTTGAATAATCTAAATCCCAATAGAATGAAGTTAGGAAGTTGACTATGAAATCTGGCCAAGTAAGAGTAAAGATTTGATATCCTGCCTTCTATCCTGTTTTCCCTTTTGGCAAATTCTGATCATTTGAGATATAAAGAGAATGCAAAACAGATTGCATGCTGCATGCAGAATACTCCGCTTCTCTTTGAAGGCTTGCTAAATGCATATGCGCAGGCTGTCCTGAGTTTGTCTGAATCACTGAATGGAACAAAGAAACCCCATAGTGAGAAGAATCCTTTCCTTGTTCCCTAGTAGATGCTCTTGGAACAAAGCAAGACTAACTGTGTAAATTTTGCACCACGGTACCAGTATAAGCAGAGAGTTCACTGTACTCTTAAGTAGGTAGCACGTTATGAAATTCATGTACCCCTCAGTGATACCATTCATAAAATATGTTGTTCCCGGCAAATTCTTTTCTTTATCTGTCATCTGAAAGGCTTAAAACCATTCTGGAAAATCTGCTGCAAGAACTGTAGTGGAAAATCTGTTGGTGAATACGATAATTGCTTTTAAATAAAGGATCCCGAAGAGTGAATTTCTAGCATATTACTACTGTGCATTTTGGCCTTTTCACTGAATACTCAATACAAAAAGCCTAATATCGTTTCTCTGTGCCTTTTCTATAGGTGAAAAGGTAGTTCAGTTTTCATGGCCCAGTCAATCCTGGTCTTTCTGGGGAGACTGCTAAAAAGAGTGCCAATTAATGATAAACTGTGGCAGTTCATTTCACACGGATCAACAGAAAGCCATTAGATGATAACAGCTTTCACTCTCCACTGGGCTGGGCTGGACTCCAACTGGCACTGCTGAAGTGAAAAGGCCTTTTTAAAATGCTACTTTGAATCTGTTCACCAGAATTGTTTTAGCCATATTGGACTTTATTTTCCACAGTTGTACTTAATTATTGCCACAAATTTTTGTATCAGAGTTTGCATGTGTAAGTCTGCATTTGCACATACAGAGGTGCACTTAAATGTGCAGCTGCTGAATTTGCACATCCAAATAGGGGGGGATTGTTTTGGTTAACCATCTAGACAATAACATTATGAATTAATAGTTTGGACATTGTGAGTTTGACAACTTTATCAGAATGTCAAAAATATTTATCCGACGGGACGCGATAAATCAATCCCCGAGAGGTCGATTTCTACCCACTGATTCAGGCGGGTAGTGTAGACCCAGCCTCAGTGTACGTAGTATTATCTGGAGGACCCTTCTTAGAACTAAGGGAAGGGGCTCATTTCATGTGGTAGGAAATAGCTTGCATGTGTTGGTCTTCAGGATACATCGCTGTAGGAGGGCTGCTGAAGAAGTAAATATTCACAGGGGAAATGGGAGTTTTAGATTATCTTCTGCTGCCTGGCCAGTTAGTTCAAGTTTTCAGAGAGAGCTCGGCTAGCTGGAGGTTGAGCACTTGAAAATCTGGCCTGTAGTGACATTATATGTTCCGGAGTTGCTGTTTGTTTCAACATATTGATTTGCTGTATGTTGAGGTATATGTCAGGGAACTAGAGTGTTCAGATAGGCCTTCCTGGTCATTTCAGAAATCCAAATAAATATATAACACTCCATTTGTATGTGCAGCAAACTGCTTCTGTAGTTCTCATTCAGATCACAACTCTAGTGTCATTTGGGTTCTGTTTTGGGGGGGGGGGGAGGTAAAAACTTCCAAAAACATTGGTTTTGAATTTTAAAATATAAATAGGTTTCATGACTTTATCCAGCACTTTAAGAAGCGGGCTTGCGGCATGTAAATGTATCCAAGTCAAGAGCACTGCATAGTACTTGGCTGAGATTTCTGATGTTGCAAATCCCACTGTTTTACCAGCCCATTGCTTTTCTTGTTGGGTTGCATTACGGGCAGAGGGAGGAGAAATTAATCTGAAGATGGATTTGTCAGTCAGACTGTAGCTTTCCTGTTATGCACATGATGCTTGCAGGAACTGGGGGTCAGAAAGTGAGCTGGGGCTGCCAGAGGCAGTCAGGGTGAAGCTGCAGGGCAGGAAGGATGAGAGAAGCCAGGAGTTGGGCTCAGAGCCATGCAAGCTGTGTGCCAAACTATGTCCTGCAGAATAGCGTTGTCATGCCTGTTGCAGGACTGTTGGTGTCACTAGACATCACCCTAGGTAACTCGGAGGGGAGACCACGAGAGTTGATGAAGCCCCCCCACTCTAGGCCAAAGTGAACCAAAGCCCCTCCATGTTAAACTTTACTAACCTCACAGGCCAGCAGCTGGAAAGCGGTAGTGATAAGGGGAACCTACATGCTTCTAGCTGAAGGACAAAATAACTTGCAGAAGGGAACATTGCGAACAAGCCACACAGCCAAGGTCATTTAATGTAACTGCTACGGGGGGGGGTAGGGAAGAAAGGGGGGGAAGGAAGGAAAGGATAAAAAGGAAAAAACTACTTTGTATCAGCATGCTTGATTTGAGACATGCCGGTCTCCTAGTGCCTATTCAGAGCTCTTGAATAAACTTTGTCTGCTTCTCCACCCTGATGTGTTCATCGGCGCGAGGCACACCGGGCAACGAACCCCGCTATTGCCCCCTCGGGCCCTCTGTGCCGGCAACAGGACCAAACTATTAGTTAGTGTGGAAAATAATGTCAGAGCAATATTGCTTCCCCAAAGAGCAGATTACCTGTATTATAGCCCTGTTTCAGGAAACACTTAACTGTAGTATGTTGCGTGGAACTGAAGATAGATGGATTTCTTATTTCTTATGAAATATTAAACACTGAACTTTAAACTAGGGTTGCCAACTTTCTACTTGTTCAAAACTGAACATCCTTGCCCAACCCCTTCTTTGAGGCCCTGCCCCCACTCACTCCACCCCCCTCCCTCTGTCACTCACTCTCCCCACCCTCACTCACTCATTTTCACTGGGCTGGCGCAGGGGGTTGGATTGCAGGAGGGGGTGAGGGCTCCAGCTGGGGGGGTGGATTGCAGGAGGGGGTGAGGGCTCCAGCTGGGGGTGTGTGGACTCTGGGATGGGGCCGGAAATGAGGAGCTCAGAGTGAGGGAGGGGGCTCCAGGCTGAGGGTTGGGATGCAGGAGAGGGCGAGAGTTGCGGATGCAGGCTCTGGGGTGGGGCCAGGAATGAGGAGTTTGGGGTAAAGGAAGGGGCTCTGGGCTGGGGGGTGGAGCCAAGGGGTTCAGAGTATGGGAAGAGGCTCTGAGCTGAGGCAAAGGGTTGGGGTGTGAGAGGGGGTGTGGGCTCTGGGCAGGGGGTGCAGGTTCCAGGGTGAGGTCAGAAATTAGGGGTTCAGGGTGGGGCAGAGGGTTGGGGTGTGAGGTCTCTGGCTGGGGGTTGGGCTCTGGGGTGGGGCTGGGGATGAGGGGTTTGGGGTGCAGGAGGGTGCTGCAGGCTGGGATCGAGGGGTTTGGAGGGTGGGAGGGAGACCAGGCCTGGGGCAGGGGGTTGGGGCATGGGAGGGGGTCAGGGGTGCAGGCTCCAGGTGGCCCTCACCTCAGTCAGCTCCTGGAAGCAGTGGCATCTCCCACCTCTGTCTCCTACGTGGAGGCACAGCCAGGCAGCTCTGCATGCTGCCCAATCCGCAGGCGCTGCCCAATCCGCAGGCACTGCCCCTCAGCTCCCATTGGCTGCAGTTCCCAGCCAATGGGAGCTGCAGAGCTGGCACTTGGGGCAGGGGCAGCTCCCGGCTACCCTTACGCCTAGGAGGCAGAGGGGGAACATGCCGCTGCTTCCAGGAGCTGTGCAGTGCCAGTGCAAGCAGGGAGCCTGCCTTATCCCTGCTGTGCTGCCAACCAGACTTTTAACAGTCCGGTCAGCAGTGCCGCCAGGGTCCCTTTTTGACCTGGTGTTCAAGTCGAAAACCTGATACCTGGCAACCCTACTTTAAACTCATACTGCTTAAGGGCTTTCCTGAATCGGGGCCTGCACCCAAGCGCAAAGCTCCTAATACCCTGTAACAAAGAGCCACCATGATTCAAAGCAAAATGTTGGATTACCCAAAACCTTAAATCATAGACACAAAAATACTAATAACAGACTCAAACAGAGGCTTCAGATTCACTAACTAAATTTTAAAAAAGTCTTTAGTCTTTAAGTGTTTTTTCCTTAGGGCCAAATAAACCCAACAGTAAGTCTCCGAGGGATTGTGATAAAAGGATACATCGTAAGGTTTAATTTTAATATGGTTTTTAATTTCATTTTGGTTTTAAATAACTGTCTAGACAATATAAAATGAAGCCATGCTCGGCAATAATGAGAGACAGAGCTAACTGAATGGCAACTGTTTATTTCGTTACCACCAAATTTCTGGCCTCCTTAAGGTCCATGATCAGGCAGGAAAACCTTTAAGTCAATGGGAGCAGAATCAGGGTCCTATGTATCCTAGTGACTACTAATTACATTTTGAAATAGATACTAAAATTATTAGAAGGAATAGATACTAAAATTATTAGAAGGTCCCAGAAGGAACTCTGATAATAACTGCAAAGCAAGAGGCTGACCTTCTGGGATGAATAAGTAAGGCATTAGAGTAGAGCTAGGTGAAATAGTTTCCAATAAACTTTTTTCTGGAGAAAAATGCAGATTTGGCAACACTGAACCATTTCACCAATTCATGTTGATTTTTGCTAAATTGTTTCATCCAAAAACAAAGCTAAGAAATTCCCCCCAAATCACGTTTGCTTTGATGTTTGAGTAGGCAACGACTTTTTGATTAGAAATTTCTTTTAATCTTATTTTTAAAAAATCAAAACCTTTAAAAATGGATGACATCAAAATGAAACATTCCATTTGGGGTCACACACAGTTTTCTCTGACCACTAATGATTTTTTTTTCCACTTTTCGATTCACAAAAAATTTAAAAAATTCAGTCCAAAACAATTTTAATTATCAGTGAACCAAGTACCCCTTATTTAGCCAGCTCTATTCCAGAGTTCTAGTTAACTACCTGTTTATGTACAATTGTTAATCCTCCATTGAGGTCATCATTAGTATATTTCAAAAGTCAGGTGCAAGATACTTCTGAATTTCATTGAACTTTAAAATTTTTTATTATTTACCCCAGGGCACAGCCACCTTTTTCACTAGTGTTGTTGAAGGCAACAGCTAGAGACATTTACGCTCCAATGAGTAGGCATCAGTTTTCCTAAGCCCCTGTATTAACCAAAGCCTTAAAGAAAATCTTTCAACCTCAAAATGACAAATGTAGAGTCTGAAACTTAATGTGCTTTTGTAATAAAAGAAGGGGAACCCTTCAGGTTAGTTTAAGGACCATATTTTCATAAAGTTGAGGCTACATTACACAAGTGATAAGGGCATTTATACATCCATGCTGCTGGAGGGGCTTCAGAAACATAACCATGTACTGTGATTTTCATCAGGTGATGCCTAATGATGATTTGTCATGTAGTTTGCTACTAATGCTGAAACACTTTATTTTGTAATTTCTGCAATGAAGTTATAATATATGGAGATAGCTCTAGCTCATAGAGCTGGAAGGGACCCTGAAAGTTCATTGAATCTAGCCCCCTGCCTTCACTAGCAGGACCAAGTACTGATTTTGCCCTAGATCCCTAGGTGGCCCTCTCAAGGACTGAACTCACAACACTGGGTTTAGCAGGCCAATGCTCAAACCACTGAGCTATCCCTCTCCCCATTAAAAATATAATAATAATATCTTTGCATTTCCATAGTCCTTTCTACTCAAGCAGCTCAAAGTGCCTTACAAACACCCTGTCCTCCAGTATATATCTCCATTTGATAATGGAGAAACTGAAGCACAGAGATATTGTGATCACCAAGTAATGATTCTCTGTACGTACTTGACAAAGATTTATTAGACTTACTCTTTCTTTTTGGAATAGTTTTGCCAAGTGACTTCAAAAAATCTTTTGGGAAGAACCCCCCCCCCCCCCCTTGTCATGAGAACATAGTAAGGCTGCCAGTCTGTATTTGTATTTACTTGAGCTGTCAGTTTGGTCAACGGCAAGCAGAGTTACTAACTTTGAGTCTGATCCAGAGCCTATTGAAGTCAATGGAAAGACTCCCAGTGACTTCAGTGGACATTAGGGTGACCAGACGTCCCGATTTTATCGGGACCGTCCCGATATTTCCTTGTTTGTCCCGCGTCCCGACCGACATGCGGTCGGGACAACCGGACAAACAAGGAAATGCCCCGAGCCTCGAGCCCGGAAGTGCTCGCGCCCCCCCCCTGCCCCGACTCCGCCCCCTCCTCCCCCGATTGGCTCCCTCCCCGAATCCCCGCCTCTTCCCCGGGCTCACCATTCCCCCTCCCTCCACAAGCGCTGGAGGGAGGCCCGGGAGACTCAGAGGCAGCGCGGGGCCGGGGTGAGTAACAGTCCGGCCTGGCCCAGTGCAGGCAGGACTCAGTTGGGTGGTGGGAGAGGAGGGGGGCGACCCGCGGGGCCAGGCGACGGGGGAGGAAGCGGCCATGGCGCTCGGCGGCTCTGGCGCCCCCGAACCTCCCGAGCCGGGGCCTGCAGCAGCGCGTACGCTGGGCCCAGCCCCTGGCTAGGCACGTCTGGGCTGCCCAGCTGGTGCTATCCCGCGGCGGCCCCGGGGTGGAGGCATCGGCCGCCCAGCCCCGTTCGTTCCCCTGCAGAACGGGGGGGCTGGGGCCTGCTGCCCCCACTCCGGGGCCGCCGCGCGATAGCACCAGCTGGGCAGCAGCCCAGACGCGACTGGCCAGGGGCTGGGCGCAGCGTGCGCGCTGCTGGGTCCCCGCAGCAGGCCCCGGCTCGGGGGGTTCGGGGACGGCAGAGCTGCAGCCGCGGAGCGCCATGGCCGCTTCTTCCCCCGCGGCAGTGGGAGCTGCAGCAGCGGCTGCTCCCGAGTCCTGCTGCCCGGGGGGGAGAACAACCGCCGCCTGGCCCCGCGGGCCGCCCCACTCCTCGCCCTACCACCCAACTGAGTCCTGCCTGCAAGGGACCAGGCCGGACTGTTACTCACCCCGGCCCCGCGCTTCCCCTGAGTCTCCCGGGCCTCCCTCCAGCACTTGCGGAGGAAGGTTTTTTTTTTTTTTTTTTTTTTGGCCCCGCCCCCTGCCACGCCCCCCACGTCACCCCCCCCGCGACGCCCCCCCCCCCCACATCACCCCCCCCCCCCGCGTCCCGATATTTTTCTTTGGTGATCTGGTCACCCTAGTGGACATTGGACTGGCCCCTTGGTCACCAGTACAGAATGGCCATGTGACTTGCCATGCATGAAAAGCTATGGGGGGGAGGGATATCTCAGGGGTTCAAGCATTGGCCTGCTAAACCCAGGTTTGTGAGTTCAATCTTTGAGGGGGCCATTTAGGGATCTGGGGTAAAAATCTCTCTGGGGGTTGGTCCTGCTTTGAGCAGGGGGTTGGACTAGATGACCTCCTGAGGTCCTTTCCAACCCTGATATTCTAAGATTCCATTTAGTTATTGTCCCCTAGAGCGGTGCTATTTTAGTGACCTTCAAAACTAGAACGACTTCTAACAGCACTGTTCTTTGGATACAAGTATGGTAGCATTGTGCTTTTACAAAGATGAAACTTTTACTCATTTCTGAAAGTGGCAAGTCAGCTATATTTTCATCAAGGTTCTAAAGGGTTCTAGGCCCCTGTTCAGGAAAGCACTTAATCACACAATTTTAAGCCCATGCTTAAATCCTGTTGACTTCAATGGGACATAAGCCCATGCTCATCTGCTTTGCTGAATACAAATGGAGTTGAGCACGTTTAAATACTTTGCTGAACTGGGACCCAAGTGAATACCCCAGCTATTTCATGTTTGCTGTTAGGATACTTTGATCTGCTAGGATACCTAGGACCTTAACTTAAAAAAATAAATCTTGAGCTGTACAGTTTATAACAAAGGCACTTGAGACAATTCATATATTCAAATGAGAACAGCAAGCACGACATCTATTCAGATTTGCCAAGTCTGCACTGTGGCTTTGACAAGTTATGCCAAAAGAATGTGTTGTAAACATGAAGACATCTGGTCTTATGTTCCAATAATATTTAATACGGTGGAGTTATATAGTCACCAATACTGGTCACGTATGAAAAACAGGAAAAATATTTACATTATTTTGTAGTAATTTAATAAAATGAGTATGTGCGTGTGATGGGGATATTAGTGGTTTGGAAAAAGGGAGGGGAGGTAAAATGTGATATGATCAAACTGGATAATGGACTTTATGACCTCTTTGCCTGTGGCAATTGAGTTAGTAATACTTTAGGTCTGGATACAAGCCATTGTTCTGTAATACATTCGGGTTATTACAACCTCTTTCTGTGCTTACAGAAATAAATTGGGACGACATACTGGTAAACACATGAACATATGCCTATTTGAAAAATCAGAATAGATCCAATTTTTAAAATTAATTTATTATCGATGTTCTAACAAATATCAATCATGTAAAACCCTTTATTTCGTTTTCATTTGTCCTAATGGAACACTGGAGTATTGTTTTTGTTTTTCAAAACCATATAAAATGATACAGGATATCTTTAATTTCTATCACTTCAATAATTTCACTAGTGTGATTCCCAGTCACCTTAGAATCAAGACAGATCAGCTAATTGAGAAGGTAACTTGAGTGAGGTTTGTGGCCACTGCAAAACTTTCATCTTTTCCAGGGGGGCTTTTTAAAGCACCTGTGAACAACAAAAGTTTTGTCATTCGATTGGCAGTGTAGACAAAGCCTAAGACTGTCAAACAAGGGGGTAGAGGTTTCCTTATGATTCCTTCCTCTACAGCTAAAAGGATGTTGGTAAATGAAAGGCTTATTGAATTGTCTACATTTCAAATCTTGTTTTGCCTTCTTTTACTGGCTCTTTACTAAATGCTTAAACAAGCAGCTTTAGTGGTGTTTGCCATGGTACTAAGTAGGCTGAGGTCTCTGCACATCAAACCCTGATTCATGTTTAAAAGTATTTAGTGTTGGACTGTTGCAGGCTCAGGTTAACATCTTTAATGCTTCGGGCCAATATATTCCATCTGAATTAATACAGCAGCCCCAATCCAGCAAAGCACATGCTTAAATTTAAGTCTATGCTTAAATGCATGCTGGATTGGGGCTTAAAGGGAAACTCTCACTTGGGGACAGACTTCTAAAAGAGCATCTAGACAAAAAGCAATTTCTGCAATATCAGTAATGAGATATATGGAGGGTTCTACAACCAAGCCATCGTGGGGTCAAAGCTGGACTAGATCAGTAAGCAACAAAAAGATGATGCCATCTAAGAACCATTTGGTTGCGCTAGGGTGACCAGATGTCCTGATTTTATAGGGACAGTCCCAATTTTTGGGTCTTTTTCTTATATAGGCTCCTATTTACCCCCCCCCCCCCCCAACCTTGTCCTGATTTTTCACATTTGCTGTCTGGTCACCCTAGGTTGCGCAAATTATTAGTGCGGTCAACACCATAAAATCCACCAAACTGTCATTCCAGTTGGCCACCTCTGCAGAGATGACGAAGACAGAAGAGGCACAAAGTCGTGAATTAGCCTTTTTTCCATAAGTGGTTTGTACTTGAAGCACATTAAGGGAACGGCAAAAGCTTAGAGTGTGGCTGATGCATGCACGATACCTGGTTGTGGCTGAATTGAAAACCTCAGTCTCCATTCTGATGCCTCTTATGTGGGGCCTTTTTCTGGTGCCTCATTTGTACAGATATCCAACTGGAAGCCCTCTGGGTGGTGTCCGCTGGCTCCTTGGACTCTCTTGTGGTCTCTGCTCCATGTCCCTGTTTGCTTCCCTTGTTTGGAACCTTTGACCTGTGCTCCTATTCTTGTTTTATCTTTTTGTCCTAAGTAATCATTTGTTTTCTGGTCTTGGTGCCCCACCCTCACCTGAGGGGGCAGGCCTTTAGTTTGGTGGGCTCCTTGGCTGCCTCCTGAAATTCATAAAGGCTGTTACCTCTCATATGGGCCCATTTCCTGGTCTCTCTTGTGTGCAGGTATCCAAAGTTTCTCTGGGTGATGGCCACTGACCTCTTGGACTCCACTATGGAGCTGGGGGCACTATCCAGGGTTCTCTTTTTAAACCATTGACCTGCTCTCTTGTTCCTGTTTCCTTTTTTTTTTAATTTTTTTTTTTGCATTTAACCAGTTAATTTCTGGAATCTGTGGTCCCTCCCTCAATTGAAGGAGCGGGCCTTTTGTCCCATCTGAGTGTAGGTCCCCCCTCGCAGAATTCAAATCAACTGCTGCCTTTTTCCAGCTTCTTCTCCATACGCACATCCAGGCAAAGTTCCTCTGGCTGGAGTCCACAGACTCCTTGCTTGGAGACTCTCTCAGAGCAGTGAGACTGTTTAGGAGTCTGTGCTTGGTGTCCCTCTGTCAGGGCAGTGAGCACTGGTGCAGCATCTTTGCTTCCCCACAGAAACCATTTTCTGCAAGGAATCAAAGGGAATCTGTGGCGGGGGGGGGGGGAAGGGTTCTGCAGTGCTGCATTTGCGCAGAATTTCCCCAGGAGTAGCTGAGCCTTTTGCTGGGGTTCTCCCACCACCCCAGGATATAAATAGATTGTCTCTTCTCATCTGCACTGAAAGTTTGACTTAACAAAGCAGTTCACTTTTCTGTGATTCGCTTACTGTTAGCTCAGGTATTTCTTCTTCGCTCACAGCTGTTCCCTGATGGCCATCTTCTCCTGCAGTGTAGTCATCACCTTGTATCTCACACTGTTTTATAGAATCATAGGAGGAGTTTAGGGCTGTGTGAATATGAATCCCCTTGAAGGGACTGCGGCTCATTGCGGAAAACTGGATGTGCTGATTGCAGCCTCTGCGTAATCCAGGTTAACTGAAAGTTTGTTTACCTGGCTGGCTGGGATTCTATGTGAACTCAACTCTAGGGTTACCATATTTCCTCATTAAAAAAAGAGGACACTCCACAGGGCCCTGCCCCTGCCCCTTCCCCACCCCGCCTCCTCCCCTGAGTGCCCCGCATTCCCCCTCCTCCCTCCCAGCCGCGAAACAGCTGCCTGAGCGCTACCGGCTTCACGGTTTGCCAGGCAGCCTCCAAACCCTGCGCCCCAGGCCAGGCGCTTCCCCTCCCGGGCTCCAGCTGCGCTGGGGAAGCGCCCGGCTGGGGGCGCAGAGTCTGGAGGTCTGGTGGCTGCCCAGCAAACCGTGAAGCCGGTAGCACTCGGGCAGCTCAGCTCTTCAGCTACACAAAGCTGAGGTGTCTGAGGGGAGCAGCAGCAGCCGTCATGGGGGAATCTGCCTGCAGCTCACAGCCTGCAGGAGCCACAAGGTAAGCAGGGGACTGGGGCAGGGATACGGGCAAAGCTATTTTCCCGGACATGTTCGGCTTTTTGGCAATTCCCCCCAGAGGGGGATTTGAGGACCAAAAAGCCGGACATGTCCGGGGAAAGAACAGACGTATGGTAACCCTACCTAACTGCCTCCCAGGACTCCACCCCCTACCTAAGCCTCCCTGCCCCTTGTCCCCTGACTGCCCCCTCCTGAGACCTTCCCCCCCCCCATCCTAACTGGCCCCCTAGGACCCTATCCCCTACCTGTCCCCTGACTGCCCCCTCCTGAGACCCTCCCCCCATCCTAACTGGCCCCCTAGGACCCTACCCCCTGATTGCCCCAACCCCCAGACAGACACCAGGGACTCCCATGCCCCATCTAACCACTCCCCACCCCCTGACAGACACCCCCCCCCCCCAGAACTCCCAACCCATCTAAACCCCTCTCCTCCCTGCCCCCTCCTGGGACCCCTGCTCCTAACTGCCCTCCAGAACCCCACCCCCTACCTAAGCCTCCCTATTCCTTGTCCCCTAACTGCCCCCCTAGGACCCTACCTGTCCCCTGACTGCCCAAAACCTTACACCCCCAACCCCCAGACAGCCCCCCTGAACTCCCAACCCTGCTCCCTGTCGCTTGACTGCCCCCTCCAGAACCTGTATCCCCCTTACCGTGCCGCTCAGAACAGCATGTTGGGCTTCACGCGCAGCCCGGCACGCTGCTGTGCTCCCCCACGGAGTGCATAGCCCGGTTCCCGCCCTCAGAGTGCTGCAGAGCGGCACGCTGGCAGGGGGAGAAGCTCCAGACTGCCGGAGGCCTGAACGTCCGGCGATCTGCGAATGCAGGGAGGGAGTGATCTCAGCTGCAGGGGAGAGGAGGGGGAAGCGGAGGAGGGGCTCTCTCTGGCTGCTGGAGAGTGGGGGGTGGGGGGGGGGGAAGTCCGGACATTTACAAATTCCCCTCGACGCTATTTTTAACTCAGAAAAGCTGGACATGTCTGGGGGAATCCGGACGAATGGTAACCCTACTCAACTCCTACCTGATCCCCTTACTACTTGTTGCAGCTGACAACACCACTGTCTACCAAAGCATTGTAAGGAATGTAAAAAACAAAACTCTCTTCTCTTCTTTATGGATTCAATGAGGTCGTATAAGCGCTGCAGAGAAAACACAGAACCCTACAATTGGGTCTTGGCTGGCAAAGAGCCTTTCAGATCGGCTGCAAGGAGACACAAGTATACTTCAAAATAAAATGTTACTTGAAGCAAAAGAAAAAACCCTAAGAATTAAAGTAATGAGCCGCTCAGTGGTGTTGTCCTACATTGGGGTCTTCACTATGGCAGCTAGTCCCATTGCATTCAGTCTCCTATATATTTGGATAGATAACGGTTGTCCTGATGAATGATTTCCAGTCCTTTGGAGTAGCAGTTGGTATCTTGCAAGCTAAAAGAGTTGTACAAGACTGAGGTATTGAGCTCCTGGGTAGGCATTAGAAGCAGTGAACTCTCTCTGCCTGCTTACATATATACGGTGTAACGATGCTGCCTCTGGTGGCACCCAACTGAGAGTACCAATTCAGGACAAATTCTTTAAAGCAGGGCAGTTACAGCCCAAGGCTAGGGTTCCTTTGCACACCAAGGCAAACTAAACCAGCCAAACAGAAAAGACTTGGGTTTTACCCCACTGGCTAACCATAAGTCACAATAGCAATTCCCTTAGACACTCCAGTTTCTGAGTATCACCACCAGTGCCACTTGTTATGGGGATGAATGGTTATGAAAACCATGAAACCCCAGTAAAAGAAAAAAGGTTCTCTCAATCCCAAAGGACCAAGCCCCAGACCCAGGTCAATATACAAGTTAGATTTTACCCACAAATCATGCTGTTGCCAATCCTTTAGAATCTAAAGGTTTATTCATAAAAAGAAATATAAGTGAGAGCTAGAACTGGTTAAATGGAATCAATTACATACAGTAATGGCAAAGTTCTTGGTTCAGGATGGAATAAACTGCAGGTTCAAATCAAATCTCTGGAGTACAGCCACAGCTGGGATGGGTCATTCAGTCCTTTGTTCAGAGCTTCAGTTTGCAGCAAAGTCCCTTCAGAGGCAAGAAGCAGGATTGAAGACACAATGGAGGAGATGCAGCAGCCTTTTATATCCTCTGCCCTGTGGACAATCACAACAGCAAGATGGAGCCTGGAGTCACATGGGCAAGCCACATGTCCATGCATGACTCGGTTCTTTACAGGCTGACGTCATTGTTTACATGTTAGTATGAACATTCCCAGGAAAGCTCAGATTGGATTGGTGTCAGCTGAAAATGAATTTTGGGAAAGTGTTTCTTGATTGGGCACTTACTGAGAATAGTCCCTTCTCAAGAAGCTGACCAAATGCTTCACTGAGGCTACTTAGAATCAAAACTCATTGACATACAAGTACTTTTGGGGCATCTCATGCAGCAAAGCCTCAAAAGCAACATTATGAGGGAACCATTTTGGGGGGTTATTTTAAAAGAAAAGTTCATTTTAGAACTGAGCAGGTAATTTGATGAACATCGTAACCTGTTGGATTTAACCCTCTTTTCTGTTGACAAATTGATTTCTTCTGCATTCAATGTATTTTCTAAATAGTTTGTACAAACACATTTTAGCCTGTAGGCTGTTCAAACACTGTTCACTTTGACAACTGTTTATTTGCGGGATCATATAAACCACATGGTATTGCTTCTGCTTCCTGATTGGATGACCAAAACCTTTAAACAGGAGACTAACAACATATGTAGGATGCATAAATACTGCTGTTGGTGCAAGGAATCAGGTAGAAATATGGGTATGTCCCAGCATTTGAGAGGATGCTGGCGAACAGAAAGTAAAAAGATGTACAGGCCTGGTTGGATGGAACAGCCATTCAGGATGTGAATCAATATTCCTGTTCGCTGTGTCTGGAGTAGAGTGGGTTGGCATTTTTCAACACTCAACATTATTTTGTTGGAAAATGTCCCTCTTTCAAAAAAATTTTGCTCAGCTTGTCAACATTATTGACACTCCATCTTTAATAAATTTTTCTTTGATAATTATTTACTGAGGTGTTTATCAATTTTTATAGAAATGTTTCATTTATCTATATGGAGATATACCTATCTATAGAACTGGAAGGGACCCTGAAAGGTCATTGAGTCCAGCCCCCTGCCTTCACTAGCAGGACCAAGTACTGATTTTTGCCCTAGATCCCTAAGTGGCCCCCTCAAGGACTAAACTTACAGCCCTGGGTTTAGCAGGCAAATGCTCAAACCACTGAGCTATCCCTGCCCCCAGAACCCCCCATTCATACTGAACATTTTTAACCATTTTAAGAAAAAAATAACCAATATTGCAGAAAATTTCACAAAACCCAGAAAAATTGGTCTATACGGAACCCTACAAGATGGAAACCACTTCAGATGAGAATGGGTTGGAAAATATCCCAAATTTTGAAGTATTCAGTGAACCCTAGCTCTTTTTTTTATAATTTCAGCTTTCACTCTGTGGCCTGTCTGGACAATGCTTTGCAGCTCACATTTAATGCTGTTATTCCTAAACCAAGGGCATGACGTATGAACATCTGACCTTTTCATGCCACTTGGGGAAACCTAAAATGGACAATTCTTAAACACTTCTGGCAGAGTGGTATGCTTTCATTCTCCGCTCTGACATCAAGGCCAAATGCCAAGCATATCTAGGCGAGGGTGGCACCTTGCCCAACATCCCATATGGCAGAACATTTGCTTTCCAAGCGGTCGCCCACCAGCATCTGCAGGAAGAGTATAATTTCTTTAAGGAGTGCTGGGAAAGCAGGGAGAAGGGGCTTGGAACCACCGCCACATGCTTTAAATAATTAGACTTGCTGGCTGTGACAGCGTTGCTTAGACATCTACACTTCCTGTAGAAAGTGCCACCTGCTTTCATCTCAGGCTCTCCACAGCATGGGGGATAGTGTTATGTCAGAGGCATGATAGATAACTTGCTAGTGCTCAGAGTTGTGGGGTGTGGGGGAGGGGGAAGAGCACAAGAAATGGTTCTCAGTGCTACAGCTCAAAGTGGCTTAACCGGACTAAGTGACTAGATAGAATTTTCAGCCAGCCTGCTGAATTGCTATAGTATAGATGGTCACTAAAGGCTTGATCCATTGCCTATTAAAGTCAATGAGAGTCTCTGCCTTGATTTTTAATGGGCATTGCATCAAGCCCTAATTTATCAAGCCCAGTTTATGGTAGGCAGGGATCCTTCTACATGCAAAAATGTGTTCAGTTGCAAGCCTAGATTTATTAATGTAATTGCAGCTGACATTAAGATACCCATCTTCCATGATAGTCATTGTAGAAATGGCAGTGAGCATATTTCAGACTATTTTTGAATAGAGGGTGAAACCCACTGAAAAACTGGTGCTCAAGATGAGCAAGGGCCCTTCCATACGGATTCAGGGTTGTAGTCAGAAAGCTGACATTTGACATCCACTCCAGTTTTCCAGTAGAAAGTGTATGAAACTAATAAGGGAAAAGAATGCCTGTAACCAAGAGGCACTCTACTGTCAGGTTGACCCCAGGAAGCGGGGGAATGTCAATTCCTATTGGCTATAGCAAAGCGGAGTTCCACTTTTAGGCTAATAATGGGAGCAGCTTAGCTAAACAAATGATCCTAGTGAAAAGGAGAAAAGTGGGCAGAGATGGTCAGTTCAGTAGCACTAGCAGAAGTAGTAGCAAAAGCTTCAGTGCAATCAGTTTGTGACGGCAGGTCCTATAGTGTGCTCTTGGCTTTCTGTGATGGCTCTTGCATGTGTTGCTGTGGATGAGAAGCTGGACTGGGGTTGTTTTTTTTTTTTTTTTTTTTTTTTTTTTTTTTTCTGAAACTATGTTCATCATTGCTTGTAATGCAGGGGACTTAATGGATACCCAGTGTTTCACTGTTTTTAGAGAGAGAGCAACTCATTGCTAACCAGTACTCAGGCCTGCTGACAGCAGTTCCATGCCCCAGAGCAGAACAGTCAATGGGCCCCCCCAGAAAGGGGTGCCTGAGGTTTACGACACTACTTTTTATCCTATTGATAACACATTAGAACCCACTATATGTAAGTTAACTTTTTTTCCAGTTACAGCACCAGTATTAAACAAATTGTGAGACTAAATACAAGATGTAGAATTTGTTATTTTGAATTATATATTTAAATACATTATGGAATGAATTTGGAGAGAGTCCAGTGGAGGGCAACAAAAATGCTAGGGCACATGACTCCTGAGGAGAGCTCAGGGAACTGGGCTTATTTAGTCTGCAGAAGAGAAGAGTTGGGGGTGGGGGGTGGGGTTGATAGCAGCCTTCAACTACCTGAGGGAGGTTCCAACTACCTGGTATGAAATTAATTCTTTATAGGATATGTAGGCTCACATACAGTACATATGCTATGGAAGAGGAAGTCGAAATAAAACATACAACACACATTTTCATTGCTAGGAAAAATATTGGACTTTCTGAGCTTGAGAGGAAAAGTCATTTGTATGCATGTGTTGAATGTGGGGCTTTGTATCTTTGGACAGAGACTAATATTGTTGATAGGGATATACCGAACTGCTTGAAAAGATCATAGCCAAAAATGCCTTCCTGAATATTGCATGAGTGCTACTTGGCCATCAGCCTTTGTCAGTGGAAACCTTGAAAAGCAGGCCTGGCTACTGTGAAAGGGGCAGTCTGGTACCTTGGCAGAACTTCACTGGACACCATCTGCCTGCAGGTCTTTGTTTGCCCAACCTCACCTCCTATTTAATAGAATCATAGAAGATTAGGGTTGAAAGAGACCTCAGGAGGTCATCTAGTCCAACCCCCTGCTCAAAGCAGGACCAACACCAACTAAATCATCCCAGCCAGGGCTTTGTCAAGCCGGGCCTTAAACCTCTAAGGATGAAGATTCCACCATCTCCCTAGGTAACCCATTCTAGTGCTTCACCATCCTCCTAGTGAAATAGTGTTTCCTAATATCCAACCTAAACCTCCTCAACTGCAACTTGAGACCATTTCTCCTTGTTCTGTCATCTGCCACCACTGAGAACAGCCAAGCTCCATCCTCTTTGGACCCCCCCTTCAGGTAGTTGAAGGCTGCCATCAAATCCCCCCTCACTCTTCTCTTCTGCAGACTAAACAATCCCAGTTCCCTCAGCCTCTCCTCATAAGTAATGTGCCTCAGCCCCCTAATCATTTTCGTTGCCCTCCGCTGGACTCTCTCCAATTTGTCCACATCCTTTCTGTAGTGGGGGACCCAAAACTGGATGCAATACTCCAGGTGTGGCCTCACCAGTGCCAAATAGAGGGGAATAATCACTTCCCTCGATCTGCTGGCAAAGCTCCTACTAATGCAGCCCAATATGCCGTTAGCCTTCTTGGCAACAAGAGCACACTGCTGACTCATATTCAGCTTCTCACCACTGTAATCCCCAGGTCCTTTTCCGCAGAACTGCTGCGTAGCCAGTCGGTCCCCAGCCTGTAGCAGTGCATGGGATTCTCTCCTACATGCAGGACTCTGCACTTGTCCTTGTTGAACCTCATCAGATTTCTTTTGGCCCAATCCTCCAATTTTTCTAGGTCACTCTGGACCCTATCCCTACCCTCCAGTGTATCAACCTTTCCCCCCAGCTTAGATTGCACCCTCAGCAAGTTCACAGATGACACTAACCCATTGTCCAGATCATTAATAAAGATGTTGAACAAAACCGGCCCCAGGACCGACCCCCTGGGGCACTCTGATACCGGCTGCCAACTAGACATCAAGCTGTTGATCACTACCTGTTGAGCCCAACAATTTAGCCAGTTTTCTATCCACCTTGCAGTCCATTCATCCAATCCATACTGATTTAACTTGCTGGCAAGAATACTGTGGGAGACAATATCAAAAGCTTTGCTAAAGTCAAGATATACCACGTTCACTGCTTTCCCCATTTCCACAGAGCCAGTTATCTCATCATAGAAGGCAATCAGGTTGGTCAGGCATGACTTGCCCCTGGGTGAATCCATGTGGACTGTTCCTGATCACCTTCCTCTCCCTCCAAATGCTTCAAAATGGATTCCTTTAGGACCTGCTCCATGATTTTTCCAGGGACTGAGGTGAGTCTGTAGTTCCCCAGATTCTCCTTCTTCCCTTTTTTTAAAGATGGGCACTATATTTGCCTTTTTCCAATCGTCCGGCACCTCCCCCGATCACCACGAGTTTTCAAAGATAATGGCCAATGGCTCTGCAATCACACCAGCTAATTCCCTCAGCACCCTTGGATGCATTAGATCTGGACCCATGGACTTGTGCATGTCCTTAACCTGTTCTTTCACCACTGAGGGCTGCTCCCCTCCTCCCCATACTGTGTTGCCCAGGACAGCAGTGTGGGAGCTGACCTTGTCTGTGAAGACCGAGGCAAAAAAAAGCATTGAGTACTTCAGCTTTTTCCATGTCATCTGTCACTAGGTTGCCTCCCCCATTCATTAAGGGTCACACACTTTCCCTGACCACCTTCTTGTTGCCAACATACCTGTAGAAACCGTTCTTGTTGTTCTTAGCATCCCTTGCTAGCTGCAACTCCAGTTGTGCTTTGGCCTTTCTGATTACACCCCTGCATGCTCGAGCAATATTTTTATACTCCTCCCTAGTCATCTGACCAAGCTTCCACTTCTTGTAAGCTTCCTTTTTGTGTTTAAGCTCACCAAAGATTTCACTGTTAAGCCAAGCTGGTCGCCTGCCATATTTGCTATTCTTTCTGCACATTGGGGTGGTTTGTTTCTGTGCCCTCAATAAGGCTTCTTTAAAATACAGCCAGCTCTCCTGGACTCCTTTCCCCCTCATATTAGCCTCCAAGGGGATCCTGCCCATCAGCTCCCTGAGGGAGTTAATCTGCTTTTCTAAAGTCCAGCGTCCGTATTTTGCTACTCTCCTTTCTTCCTTTTGTGAGGATCCTGAACTATTTGTCTATGCAAAAGCAGCCGCAGTGGCTCCACTGTATGACATAAGGATACAGCCTCAGCCACAGCTCACATAGTCCTAACACTAACAAAACACGCCAACGATTTCAAAGAAGCAGGACATCTAAACCGGATAACAAGAAAACACTTTCACCCAATGCTCAGAACTCATTGTAACAAGATACTATTGAGGCCAAGACCTTAGTGGAACTGAAAAAATGGTTGGCCATGTATATAGTTAACAATAACATAACAGGGATTAAAAATCCCCCTAAGAGTTTTGGAAAGGATATAAAACCTCAGGCTTCAGGACAGAAGCATGTACGTGTCTAGCAGGCATATATAGGAATAAAATGGGTCATTAACGATGCACATGTTGTGGGCACAGTTTAGGAAGCTTCTTTAAAAGTACAATGCTCTGGGTGAGATTCTCAGAGTGTAGCATGGAACGCACAGCTCAGGGACAGTGGGGAATAATGTGGCTTTGTCACTTTTGCACTCTCCTGATCCTGGGTTGATCCGCAGACCAAAGATATAATTGATACAGTCCAGGAGGACTGTGTAAGTTACAGGAGGCTGTCTCTGGTCTACAATGCTGGCCAGACTCTCAGCAATGCTACATGCTGTGGTTGTGCCCTTGACATATCTCTCCCACTCCCTGCATGCCCTCTAGACCAGGGCTTCCAAAGTTGTCCTACAGATGTCTTTCACAGCTCCTGTACAGGGGGAATTCTCTCTCAGCCAGAGCCTGGGATTTTAGAGCCCCTTCATGTCATGTTAGGTCTCTTTACCCAGAATACAGAGGCCCGACCCGGGTGAGAATCTGTGTGTGTGTGTGTGTGTACAGAAATTTATGTGTATGTCTATCAGTTTTTCTATTGTACAGAAACTCAAGCTTTTAATGATTTACAACTTAACTATAAAAATTACCACAAGCCATACAAGCTCTCAGTCCATGAATAACTGGGGTTTGGTTTTTTTATCCCAAATTTACTTTTGATTAAGCTGGTCATTTTAGCAGAGGTAAAAAGGCTTTGTGATATGAAGCACTTTTTTGAGTCTCATAAAATTCACCAACTGCTGTTGAGTGCAACATCAAAGTGTGCAGGCTACCGGTTACTAATGTTCTATGCGTAATTGTTTTCTGACTATATCCACTCTCATCAATACAACTGATAAGCTGCTATGGTTTATTGTGTCAGTAATGCACAGACTATGGGAATGTCTCATAAAATTCGCTTGAGAGCTTTCTCCTTTTATTTCTTCCTGAGATTTACAAGAACAGGAAATTATAAACCCTAATAATTATATTTTGGAAATATTATCAGTCTGATTTAGAGTGATAAAAAGCAGGAAATTCAGACTCAAGTTTCACTCCATTATTAACTCACCCCCTGGTGTCTAACTGATGCAGCATATACAAGGCCTGAGATGATGCAGGGCAAATGGGGAACCCAGAAGCTTCCCTCTCCTGTGTGAAGTGCAGGGACTGCTGTGAGCAGTCCCTTTGCAGTCAGAGCAGAGAAGGTGCTTCCTCCTGCTTCCCTCTAGGAGTAGGATGCTAACAAGAGGCATGGACGTGGCCCCATCGCCCACCATTCTTCCACACTATGGAAAAGGGTCATGTGGTGAGGCAGATTACCCCCCACACCCAGTCATGAAGGGCTTAAAAAGCTCTTTGTGGTCACAATTAACCCCAACCTGTTGCACCTGTGAAGCTTGTCAGGTCTGGGAGTAGGCCCTTAAAATAGAGGACACTCCTGCTAGTTAGACTGGTACTCTGAACTATGCAGAGCTAGGGTTCCCAGATCAGGGCCCTGGGTTACTCGTTGAGGCACAGCTTCATAGTACTGCTAGCATGAGCCCTCTGAGCAAAGATGGGATGGTTTGTTTTTTCTGTTGAGATCCCTAGACCAAATTCTTGGGCTTTCACCCATGCTAGGCTGTCGGAGTTGTGGAGCCTGGAACACTTTTCCTCCTTTGTGTGAGGGCGAGGCCAGGCTCCTTGTGGGCCTGGCAACTATTTTCCTTTTCTTTAGACTATTTTATTTATCCCCTCTCCCTGCCCAATCCCAGGAGTGGGTGGATTTGCTAAGAGTACAGCTGGAGGGATATGCCCCATTCTCTGGGACTAGACCATAGCGTTGCTGTTAGAGAATGATGTATGAAGTGCCTACATGTTTTCCTTTGCTGGGTTGTGGCTTAAAAGACACAATGTTCTCCATGTTATTGTGCACTGATCTGAAATAAAACCCCAGAGCCCATGATGAGTGGGGAGGGTACTTCGAATCTAAAATCTCAGTTTAGATTCCGGTTCCTACTTGAGTGATGGGCACATGTCACACCTTGTGGGGCTGTTTGAAATCCTCCTGCAAATATTTCCATTTCAGGCCTGTCTCTAAAAAACAGGACTGGAAGGTGGGGAAAACAGTTTTGACTCTTCAGACACCTTAAGGATCAAGAGGGCCTAAGGCGGATGAGGCGAGAGGGAACAGTCTGTTCTTGTAGTAGCTAAAAAGCCTAGTTTTGGCACCGCCACTTATGTACAACTTGCATGGATGTCAGAGGAAATCCTGCATATGGAGCAGCTGAGGAATTAAAAAACTTTGCATACTAATTAATAGGCGAGACTGGTACTACCACCCATTATTAAGGTTGCCTGAAACTTCCCATTTTAAGACCTGTGTTCAGTTCTATACAACTTTTTGCTAAATTTTAACTGTTTGGGCTAACATTTTCCATGCTGGGTGCCTTTTGCCATCTCCATGAAAATCTGCCCAAATTCAGCCACATTCTAAGTCTTTGAAAAACTGCAGTTTGCACAGGCCCAGTAGAAATCTAATCGAGCTTCACCATTAATTTATCTAAAGATTGCATCTGCACGGAGCAGGATTTTTCCCGCAGTTGCAGCTGTGGGTTGTGCTGGGTCCGGGTACCAGAACTGAGACCACACAGTCTGTCTCTCCTGTGCTCTCAATGACCTCCCACCTTGCTGGGCCCAGGCAGGATGGCAGAAGAAGCTGCCTGGTTGGAAGGCAGGGGAGACTAGAGCTGGACCTCTAGTGCTGAGGGTATAGACTGAAAAAGGAGACAGGGCCTGGGAGTTGGGCAGAGTGAAGCCTATGCTCTGAAGATATAAAGTGCTATGTATTGTGAAGCCATCTGAAAAATCAAGTTGTAGACACCCCAAATTAATGGACACTTTTCACCTTGGTCTCTGTGCCTCAGTTCCCCATGTGTAAAATGGTGCTAATATCACCCCTGACCTTACAGGAGTGCTGTGAACACTTAATGGCTGTGAAGCACTCAGATCCTATGGTGATGAGCACCACAGAAAAGCCCAGGCGGAAAATAAACATGCTGCTTTCAGAGCACGGGTTGAAAGTTGTGCAGTAAACAGGGCGTGGGGCTACACATTGAATTATGAGGCGAAACTAAAATATTGAATAACAGCTCAGTAAGGGAGCACTGCTTATTCTGTGCAGTGAAGGAGGCTGGGTCCTGTGGGGGGGAAAAAGTCATGTAATTAAAGACCTGTATTATAAAGTGACCTTAATTCTGGCATTTCCTAACTTCTTGGTGCTTAACTTTACAACCTTATTATTCCTTTAATGTAGATTTTTGTTTGTAATAGGTATTATATCTTTCTTCTATAGAGCACAAAGTTCTTTTTAAAAAAAGTCAACATTATAATCTCAATCTCCCAAGTGGGGAAACTGAGGCACATTGATTGGTCCAATGTGCTCAATCAGGACTAGAACTCATGTCTCCAGTGTCCCCATCCAGGACTCCATCCACATTGACTTGAGTGGTGTACACTGCCCCCTGGAGAGTGGGATTTAAGTAATATTATATTAGTGTTGAAGGGGGATAAACAGATATTGTCAAACATAGCTTCATAGACCGCTTATCCATGCAAAAACATGACCCTGTGCCCACACACAATACAACTAAGGACAATGAGCTCTAACATGATAAAGTGGAAAAATTCAGTTCACCCAAATACAAGCTGTGAGAGCTTTAGGGCTTGGATATTTTTAGAGGTACTTAGCACCCCAATAGCTAAAGTCTATGGGAAATTCAGGTGCTCAGCACCTCTGAAAATCAGGCTTTTGGCATTTGAATCATGGGGTAAATGTTGCCCTTTGTTACGCTCAGTGGGGTGGCACAGTTCTAGCAGAGGGCAAGAGTTGCTCTGAAATATTTCCTTGCTTTGTAAACATCTGGATGAGAACACTGCCCATGTCATGTGGAGCGGTTCCATTTTTTTTTCTCACTTTCTCCTTCCTCCACCTCTGTTTCAACATGTAAACTTCCTTGAAGAAGTTTCCTGAGACAGCACCAAATTCAGAGAGGGAGGGCACCAACACTGTATAATTTACTTGATGAGTAAGCATGCCTCTTTCTGCTACCTTTTCATTAAGTCATATGAAAAGGCTGGAATTGCAGGGTGTAGGTGGGCTCAAAATAGGATGAAAGTAAGACACATGATTGGCTACATGTATGTCTTGGGTTTATGGAGTCCTTAGATTCTCTTATAGTACAATACAGGCAGCGTGTATGTGCCCCATTTCACCTGAACTAGTAATGCGATAGGCTTCGTAACTAGGAATGCAGATGAGAAACTATAACCCAGAAAATAGATAATTTTCCTTGCAGTATATGCACTGGCACCACACACGTCTTTTGCAATAAGGGCTGGTTCAGCAAAGCTTTCGAGCAGACAAGCGGTTCCATTGACTCCAGTGGGGCAGCTCACATGCTGTCAATGAAATATGTGCTTAAGTGCTTTGCTGGATCGGGGCCTAAATTTGTTTTGGTATCACTGGATGCTTCTGCCCAACCACCCGTGAAGAAAATCTCTATGGAACATACAGCTGGGGATTGTAAACTGTCTTGTCAAAACTGAGATTGAGTGAGCCCCCCCCCCGTAGATTGTGTTCAGGGTTACCGTCAGGCTGCCAATTCTGCTGTCTTTGCACTTACTTGCCAGTTGCCATTATTTTCACCCTGTCATTCTTCTCTGTGCCACGGCCAGTGGGCAAGTGTTGAATGCCGCCCTGCAAGTCTCTCTTCCCAAGCCAAATTATTTTTGGATCACTTTTGTTGGTCGTCACTTTTCTATCTTTTTCTCTTGCCTGTCACGGTCGCTGTCTGGGCTGGTTCACAAATATAAAAGACAAAGTCCCTGCCCCAGGCATCTTCTTATCCAAATCCAATGCCCATGACACACTGGAGGAGGAGGAATTAAGCTCCTGCTAAATCACCTGCTTTGCTTTCTTCCTCTTTCTTAACTGTATCATAAGACTGTGTCCCAGGCCAGGAGGAAGAAATGGAGTTGGGGGGGAAGCTAATGACAGGGGCAAAGCCTGGGCTGAAGAGAGGAAGAAGGCAAGTTGTGTAGAGTAGGATATGGTTTTGAGTTCAATGATCATAGCTCCTATTTTAAAATAGAAATAAAAACCATTTAAATACAATAACTTGCCAAACCCACAACCCATTTGGCCCTGATTCAGATAGGTATGTGAGCATGTGCCGAACTCTAAGCCTGCATGTAGCCCTTTTGACTTCAATGAGATTATTCGTGGTCCTAAAACTGAGCATATGATTAGGTACTTTCTTGAACTGGAGCCTTCATAATTTTGCTTTTATGGTGTACCTCTTCTCCCTGCCCTTGGCTCTGGTCCTGCAGTTGGAATCATTAGGCTGATATTTGCATAACTGCCTTCCAAAAACGGGTGCTGACCGTTTTCTCGCTCCTTTACATTTTTAATGTTTTTGTTTTGGGGAATAAAGGTGGAAAGAATTGTAGCTGAGAGGAGGGAATGGTGAGCGAGTGCAAGGGGCACTACTACTGGTGTCACCCAGACTGGTTCCTGAATAAAATTATTTTTCTTCACAATGGACTCCCCGTCAATGATTTGTGGAAGCGACCCTTTAATAGAATAAACATTCTACTATGCACCAGACCAAAATACGCTGATGCTCTTAAAGTGAATATCTCATACATACCTAACCTATTAAAGGACTAAATGTCCCATGTCCCCCTGCAGACATATGGAGTCCTAACCCATTGTAGTTCCTCTGTATGGAGAAGCAAGGCTGCAGATAGCTAACACAAGTGAGGCAGTATGCCCCTGCATACAAATGTAGTAGCATGGAGGGATTTTAGGAGCTTGGAGAGGGAACAGGTCTGTGGACAGAAGATAATTTAGGACCTCAGAAATACTAAGGCAGTGCTGGTTGCTCTGGGTTGCATAGCTGCAGTAATGACTGACGTAGTAAGTACTGAAAATGCTTATTTGGGCGTTAGAGGCTGGAATACTCTGTCCCTGAAAAACTTGGATCCAAAGCTCTTGAATACATGAAAACTCCTGAGAAGTTCTTTCCTAGCGGGCATAGCAAGTACACTAGAGGGTACTGTTAGGTCAAAGAACACCACACAGTGATCTCTCTGGGCCAGCATACTTCAGCATTCTCCTTGAAAACTTTTTTCACATGTTGATATATGACCTAGCAGCTGGCCAGGCTTTCAGGTGTATATAACAAATGTTTAGAACACACTCTACTGAAATCTGCAAAAAAGAAAGATGCAAATTTGTAAGACACTATTCTTTTTCCTTTTCCTGTGCAGTTTACAAGTCCACACATTGATGCTGATGTCAACATACATTACTACACATGGAGGCTACAACCAGCAGAAAGAACTGGACAGACGCTCACACTGTTCTTCAGCAGGGAGGTAAATCTTCTTTCATCAAAGGCTGCAATTCTTTTAGGCTGTTCCATGCACAACCCTCAATTATTACAGATGTTAGTGTCTGTAACAGGTGCAAGATTGACATCCTTGGTTAGCTAAGTCCTTTGGTTATCCACGAGACAAGTACAGTATGAGTAATGGCATGCAAGTTCCCCTCATTATCCCAACAACGTCTCATCCATGTGTTGGAGGGGTTAGGATATACCGGAGTGTAGTCTCCATGTCATTCAGTCCTTGGCCTCTCTGACTGCTAACTGGTGCCATGCAGAATGATGCTGCCCATGTTTTTCCCCATATGTACTTAAATGTTTTCAAGAGAAAAATAAGTTGCACATATTATAGCAGTGAAATAGGTAGCAGAACATATAAGTATCCCCCAAAATGTAGGTGAAGAGAATCAAACGTTTTCTTCATAGTCTTTGTTGAATATTCATAGTGTCATAGTGTTTGTTGTGTATTCAGCTAGCTGCGTTCGGATTTAGCCCAAAGCACCTAGTGCTAATCAGTTAGAAATCTGACCTATCGTATACACTAACTGATTAGGTACTTTTTGTGGCCCCCATATCTGAGCGCTGATCTTGTTAGACTGTATGTAGGTTATATGGATCCCATCTCTAATGCAGATTTCTTAACACATGTAAGTAATGTTCTAAAGCTAGGCTGCTTAATGCCATACTTAGTCTTTTTAGTAGGTGGACTGATTTCCCCCTTCCCTCCCCCCCCAAAAAAACCAAACCTGCTGACCACCCAGAAATATACTAAGTTCGGTGGGGACTCCTCAGTGCTTAGCACTTTTGAAAATCAAGTTACTTATTTCAGAGCCTGAATAAGTAATTAGAAGCCTGTTCTAGGCAAACATTTTTGTTAAGAAATCTTCGCCACAGAGGCAAGCAGATTTCCTGAACTTCAGCACCTTCTGAATTAATGGCTCTGTTGATGTCACTCAGTCATATGTCAAATCATCAAGAATTTTTCTTTTCCCCCTCTTCCTCTTTCTCCAGACAGGTCTGCTCTGATTTTTGGTAACTAGGTTTGCATTTAACAGATTTTTTCCTCATTTGTAGATCTTGTGGATGGTTGTCAGGGTATTAGTCACAAGTGAATGAAATCTAAATCCAGATGCCCCTAACTTTATTCCATGAAATAATTACATTTTCTCAGGAATCAAATAAAACTTCTGCTTAAAGTCAGACTCAACAAAACTTTCCCAAAACGCAAATTTTAACCACTCACCAAAAATTATGGAATTACTTTATAAGGAGTCAGGTTTATTGAGAATGTGGTCACTTGTTTCTCTGTAAGTTTCATAAGCGATGGTTCATCAGTGATGCCTCTGTCATGCAATGGATTGCATCACTTTGCAAAAGTTTAGAAGCATCTAAAGCAGTGAGTGATCACTCAGCACCACAGTGGTGAATCACCAAAAGTGCCTGATCCAAGCCCATTTGAAGTTAATGGAAAAACTTTGACTTCAGTAGAACATACAAATTGTCATATTGGACCACTCTAGCAGTTCATCTGATCTAGTAACCTGTCCTCAACCATGATCAGTAGCAGATGCTTTAGAAGAAGAGAACCTATATTGGGCAGTTATGGGCTAATCTGCCCGCATGAAAAGTTTTCTCCTAACCCTATAGTCAGTAATTGGCTTGTGTCCTGAAAATTGAGCTTCCAAAGCCCTTAGGTTGGTTGTTTTGTTTGTTTAATTTATTTTATGTTATAACGCTGGATTTTGTTATCCATATAAATGTTTTGAATCCTGCTAAGCCTTTGGATTCAATGAATAAGTGTTAGATCAGACCCTAAAGTTTGGATGTTTTTCTGAACTATTACCCTAATCTTGTTATCAGATTCAAACAGACTAACCCTAGCAATTGAGCCAGAGTCCCCCTGAAATCAATAGGGCTCTGCAAAGGCACAGGGATCTGCTTGTGCAGATCAGGTGGCACAGCTGAGTCCCACCTGAACTTCCTAGCTCACAGAATTGGAACCGAGAGCCTTGTGAGAACCAGAAAGGGGAAGTGGCCAATCATCTTGTACAGTCAAGTTTAAAAGATAAACAAACTGCAAGAGATGGAGGGGAAAAAAAGACTACATCCGCCCTGATTGAATTGGCCTTGTCATCACTGGTTCTCCACTTGTAAGGTAACTCCCTTCTCTTCATGTGCCAGTATATATTTATGCCTGTACCTGTAATTTTCACTCCATGCATCTGATGAAGTGGGTTTTTTACCCACAAAAGCTTATGCCCAAATAAATCTTTATGGTGCCACTGGACTCCTCATCATTTTTGTGCATATTATTTGGTCACTTATAGCTAGTCAAATACAGTAAAACAATATTATTGGAGGAAAAAATAGTAAACTACAAGGGATAAATTTATGCACAGCCCTAATCAGCAGTAGTGTCTCTCTAGAATTTATGGCCTATGGGCCTGAATCAATACCCCCCTGAAGCCAATGAAAAAGCTCTCATTGGCTTCAATAAGCATTGGATCAGGCCCTATCTAACCTCAATAGTCACAGTGATTTCTTGAGCTAAGTCATGTGAATGTTCTTTTTCTGTCTTATCCAAAGCACTTCATATGTTAACAGAACCAATCTTGACTCAGCCAGGTTCAGCTGTACAAAGATGGTGTTATACAGAAAATCAGACATGCCAGCAAAGGGTTAACTGTTGAATGGCTGACTTAAATAAGATATTAGGGGCAAATTGTGAGTGATGGTATCAGGAACAATAGTTCTGGGAAGACTTGTGTCCATTTGATAGCCACCTTCAACTACCTGAAGGGGGGTTCCAAAAAGGATGGAACTCGGCTGTTCTCAGTGGTGGCAGATGGCAGAACAAGGAGAAATGGTCTCAAGTTGCAGTGGGGGAGGTCTAGGTTGGATATTAGGAAACATTATTTCACTAGGAGGGTGGTGAAGCATTGGAATGGGTTACCTTTGGAGGTGATGGAATCTCCATCCTTAGAGGTTTTTAAGGCCCAGCTTGACAAAGCCCTGGCTGGGATGATTTAGTTGGGGTTGATCTGCTTTGAGCAGGGGATTGGACTAGAGGACCTCCTGAGGTCTCTTCTAACCCTAATCTTCTATGATTATATGATTTCTAAAGCAATTTAAATTAATGAAGGAGGAGGGAAGCAAAACAGGAGCGGGCTGCTCCTACTCTCTGAAGGCACCTGAATCAGTTTTTTGGAATTCTCCAGATCCACTAACTTCATGGCTTTGGCTATTGCCAACAATTGTACTCCCTGACAACAAGGGGTGTGGGGGGTGTTGTGTGTGTGTGTGTGTGTGTGTGTGTGTGTGCACGCTACAGCTAGCAAGACTCAGCAAACTTTTGTGCTGAACTTTTCCATGTTATTCAGACAAAGATCCTCTTTGCACAAAAATACATGAAATATCAGAGAACACTGGTCTGCTTGTCTTAGAAACAATTATATCATCTTCTATTTTAAATAAATCCTGATGTATTTCCTTGGAAGGAAGCAGCAAATGTATTGTTAATAGACAATGAACTTTCTGTTGAGGATTAAATAGTGATAACATACCCTTATGATAAAATCCTGGCCCCATTGTAGTCAGTGGCAAAATTCCCATTAACTTCAAAGGGGCCAGGATACCACCCTTAGGATCAGAGTACATTATGCTGAGTTGGCACACCAATGAGAAATCCTATCCCATGAATCCACTGATGATAAACTGTGGACCAGATCTTCAGGTGGTATAGAACTATTCTAAGGATAAGATTTTCATAACATGAAAAGATGGGAGTTGATAATAGGCCACTTCCACCTTAATTGAATTGACTCGTTAGCACTGATCCCCCCCCACTTGGTAAGGCAACTCCCATCTTTTCATGTGCTATAATATATATTCTGCTTATTTGTATTTTTCACTTCATGCATCTGATGAAGTGGGTTTTAGCCCACAAAAGCTTATGCCCAAATACAATTGTTAGTCTCTAAGGTGCCACAAGGACTCCTCGTTGTTTTTGCTGATACAGACTAACATGGCTACCACTCTGAGAGCTATTCTAGCTGAGCATGTGGCCCCATCTGTGCTGATTTGGACCCAAAACTTGTTATATTTAAAATGTTTTATTTTACTACCATTGTCTAATCTGGTGATAACTCTGGTTGGCATCTGGTAGAGTAGGCCTCATTAAAATGGAAACTGACTGTACTATGTTTTTTGAATGTTTCAGGTAATTAGTATGCACAGAGCAGCAAGTTATTTGGCCTGGACCACAGTGAATGTTTTTTCTCTAGAATGGTGCCTATGGTAAAAGGTTAGTGACTGACCCACATTGCCTGGCATAGGAAAATAGTTTAGTCTTTTGGAACTTTTAACTGTTGGCTCCACAGCAGAGCTTTGTTCACAGATTGTCAAAATAAACGGAACTGAGGACTGGGAACTGGCTCCAATACTCACTGCTGAAGTGAATGGGAGGCTTTCCATTGAATTCAGTGGGCATTGAATCACACTCTTTCACAGATACATAGAATAAGTAAGAATCAAAGTACCAGTGAGCCAGGATTGTGGTATGATCTAGTCACGTCTGTGTGATGTGGCTTTTTTTTTTTTTTCCTGGTAATGTGTCTGAGCCATTCACCACAACAAACAGGCAAGATCATTTACGTAACACTTCTAAGCAGTGTGATGAAATTCTTTCAAGCGTTGCTCATAAAGCATCCTGTGGCCAATGTGATTAATGGGCTTCAGGTCTAGATCTGAAAAGGTACCACATGCCTGTTTTGAAGGTATATTACTTGTCTGACCTGTTTGGAAGTCTGAGGCAGACTTTAAAACATTTTCCTCTACCAAGTAACGGGTTTTAGAAGCTTCTATTACTTTTTAAAAATCAACAATAAATAGCTCTATATGTCCTTTTGGGCTCACCCATGCCAAGGAGCATGGGGATCTCTTGCTTATGTTTAGGCCTCATTGCCCCTCAGAGTCCAGACAGCAAAAAGATCCAAGTTTCTCCTTGTCAGGGATTTTACCCCCTTCAGCCTAGAATCCAAGATGATGGGATGAGTTCATGTGCAGGTCTCCCCTTCCTGGAGTGAGTGAGGAAAGTAATCCACACCAATCCATCCTTTGGTGCTAGACGGTGCTTCATTTGCCTTCAATGGACCATCTTGTGTGCAGGTCGAGCACTTTACCGCAATTAATGCTTCTTTTCCTGTTTTGAGTTACACAAGTACAGAGGTTTACAATGCAAACGCTCAGTATAACTTTCTACCATGGGATACGGCTATTATAAGTAGAATTAATACATGCAGCATCCTACAAGCATTCCATGAAGTCTAAACACATTCTCCTAACACTAATACCTATTTTAACTATACTAACCAGGTTGGTTCCCAGCTATGCATTTGTCAGTGTTCAGTGCGGCCCTCGGCTTTCGCATAAGCTGGCACCTGATCTGCCAGGGTCACAAGGCGTACCTTCAGACTCTCCAGCCGGTGAAATCTCCTTGATAACGTGTCTGCCAGCTATATTTGAACCACTCCACATAATTACTTTTTACAAGTGAAAGGAAATGCTGAGTTCTGGTAAAAATGGCAAAGGAGTGTATAGTTGGCAGGCACACTTGGGAGCTCAGCACAGCCCTCTGTTCTAGCCTGTTCCTGAATGGCACAATCTATCCCTTTGAGAGTACAGCAAAACTGATGATGATCTCAACTGTTCACTTCAAAGCAAGGATGTGATTAGATTTGGTAAATGATGTCATAGGAACTACACTGTTGTCTGTCTATAAGCAAATTTAATTGTTTTGGGGGTTTGGCTAATTACTTTTAGGATTTATCTGGTTCTCTTCATCCACAGATCTCAAAGCATTTTACATGGTGAGTAAGAAGTATTATTCCCATTTTATAAGTAGGGAATTCCTTTTCTGAGCTACCTTGTTTCCTAGTTTTCTCATCCTCCACATTCACTCAGATCAGGAATCAGTCCAATAGCAATAGAGCAGAGCTTATGCCAAAGAAGCACGTTACAGTTGCTACACTTGTTTTGGTTTATGGGAGTAGTTATTTCTAGTTCAAATATTTACACAGAGCCCCTGTAATGGAAAGCCCTGTCCTGACAGGTCATAGCAATAATAATGGCACCCAGCAGATACAGGGTTAAAACAAAAATGCTGTAGACAAAAATTAAAATCATAGCCCTGTGGAATGCCACCCACTAATTCTTCTTTGTGAGATTCCAGGTTCAACTCAAACGCCTGGCTTATAGTATTGTGCATTATGGAGAAAAACACACTCCTATTTCCAGAAAACTTGAAAGGAAAAAGAACAATGGGAAATAATCAGCTTTAGAGAAATATGATGGTGACCTATTCAATGTTTATGGCTTGGGGGTGGGGGGAGCCCTTCAGGTTATGTTCGTCTCGCTAATGTGCTTAATTCATCTTTCCTTTAAAGTGCTTAATTCCTTAAAAGTACATCACGAAGGGAATGTATAATCTGTACAGGGCAATAAACCATTTTAGTTTATTTTTTGCTTCACAGCTCACCTTTCAAGTTGGCATGAAACTCTGGGAGATGTTGCAGAGTATTAGATCACAGATCTCTCTAGTGGTTAGAAAACTCTGGGTTTGTAAATACAAAGCCCCTTTTTTTCCCACCTCGGTCAAGGCCTCTATTCAACAAAGTACACATGTTAAAGAGAAATTTGACTTGGACTGTAAGGTCCTTTGGGCAGGGCCTGTGTCTTTGTTTGTACATCACCTGACACAGTGTGGCTGAGGTCACAAGGTACCACAATAATCTCATTTTCTGAGACATGCCCAAATTGCCCTCTCCTATGCTGCATAAAACTTGTTGATGTGATTCAAGAAATATGTAAATGGCACAATACTTCTCAGGTCACCCTAGGTGACAGAACATTCTAAACCAGGCATGACACGCCCTACCCCAGCGCTTGGTTTGGATGAAATACCCTTTTATTAATCTAGGACAGACTTCTCCATTTGATGGGAGCACCAGTTAGCAAGATTACCTTAGCAGGGTGTGAAAGTGACTGACTGTCAGGATGAATGGAGGAACTAAACACACTATTTGGTGAAGGGTACAAAAGGCACACACTTCAGCCAGAAAGAAAACTAAAGGCAGGAAGACCAAATAAACTGGTTAAAGTTGGACACTACTATACTAACAGCTGGGAATTTAAAGGAAGTGAAAAGCCATCTCTTTTGTGTTTTGAACGGCACACCCACTTTTCTAGACCAAGTTTTTAAATGAGATAGGAGCTTTCCCTCTGCATTCCCTTGCTGATACTTCATAAGAGGTGATGCTGCAGCTGCTGGTGTGCCACCTTCCTCTTGACTGAGGAATCCAACTAGACACACACAGTTCTGCTGATTACAGGTCCTTGGCTGACTTCCAGACTCTGTTGTGTAGCCCCGTGTAAATAGAGAGCAGGGCAGTAGGATACCGCATACCACGGTGTAGAGAATATACTCTGCCCTTGTAGACTTGCTCTCTCTACTTTTGATGTGTTAGAATAGAAAGTCATTGTGAATGGAAGTAGGTTGCACTTCCTCCATGGACGTTATTTGCCACAGGCTTTTACAGACTGTAGTATCTTTGCTCTCAAGCAGCTGAGTACCACTAACTGGCAAGTTGGCTGTGGGCAGAGTCAAGATTCTGCCCATTCCAAGGCTACACTGCCCCTCCTCCCTCTCCACCTGCCTGTAGTGAGGGAGCAGGAGGAGGGAGTATTGCATACAGAGCCCCTGTTATCTCCTCCCATGCCCAGCCTAAGGCCCAGGATCTCTAACATGGACACACAGAGGTCATGGATGACATCTTAATTCTTCTTTCCTTGTGCACCCACATTCATGTTGGCTTTTAATCACCCTGTGCCTTACTTTCCCTATCTGCAAAATGGGGCTAACAAGTTACCCATGTCATTTGGGAAGTGCTCTGATATCCTTGGATGAAATGCACTACAGAAGGACAAAGTAGTTTTACCGGGGCATGCAAAAATGCTGCAAGTTATATCCACGATGCCTTGTGTAACTTGTTAACTGAACCTTGAGAGAAACTTGCCACAGACAGTATGTCCAGGGCTCTGAGAACAAAATCTCTCAGGCAGATTACAGCTCCTATCACATGCTAATTTACATAGACTCCAGTAATGAAAACCAGGGTTCCTTTTTTTTTTTTTTTTAAACCTTTTCAGACAAAATATAACAAGAGCTGTTTGCAGGGCATTTCTGAGTCTGGAGCACCTGGTTTTCATTTGAAAATGACATGAGAAACTCTGATTCTGTATTTAGTTTCAAATGAAATCCATGTGGCAGTAATTCAGAGCAGTGCTGGGCTGGGCCCAGGGTACTTGGAGCATCTCTAATTAAATTTAGGAAACCATTCCCCTCCCCCCATTAAACTTCAAAGCATTAACACTAATAAAAAGTTGGCATGAAATGAGGACAAGGGTCCCCTCATCTAGCCTGCCTTGGGGCATCCAGATAAAATTATATACCTTTGGCTGCTACCAAACGACAGTTGAAGCTGGACTCAGTTGCATGAAATGGGAAGTAAAGACTCGAGAGGGATGGTGAGTAGGGGAGGGGATAAAGGAACTGCTGGTGATGCAAAGGGAGAAACAGCTGAAATGTATGAGAAGAAAGTTTGTTTTGTTGCTGATACGCAATCAATAGCATTAGATCAGGTTGTTCAAGAATGTGCACCACCATTTATATGCTTCAGAGTAGAGATCAGAGGGCCTAAAGATACAGATAGGCACCACTAGGATTTACAAAGCTTTTAAGTAGTTTAAGTGCCTCACTCCCTTTGAAAGCTAATGGCAGTTAGGTGGCTAACTCATTAAGGCATGTTAGGCCCCTAAATACTTTTTTAAAATGGGCCTTTAGTCTTCCGGATACGGTGGGGTTTTGGTCTCTCTATTGAACACCCTCTGCTCACCCTCAGTGTATGCTGGTGACAAAGAAGTGTGCCCATCCCTCCCAAATGTATTAAGTAGGGTGATTTATTTTTACCCCTGCTGCAGGAGCTACCAGCTTCTACCCAACAATTCTAATTAATTGGATGTCCCAGCCCAGCCCTTTCTCTTCTCTCCCCCCCCCCCCAATGTCACCTCTGTTCTTCCTGCAGCTCCAGGGGTTCTTCACCACCCCCGGCCTGCCGTTTCAGGGATGGAGAATGGAAGAGTAGAAGGCAGGCTGAGCCATTGTTCATAGAAGGGGAGCAGGGCAGCAGAGCTGCTCTCAGTGGCTGCATCTTTCTGCTCTCATCCCCCCCCTCCCCCCGCAAAAGCCTTCTCTTAGCTCAGGGGTAGGCAACCTATGGCACGTGAGCTGATTTTTCAGTGGCACTCGCACTGCCCGGGTCCTGGCCACCAGTCCGGGGGGCTCTGCATTTTAATTTAATTTTAAATGAAGCTTCTTAAAAGTTTTTAAAACCTTATTTACTTTACATACAACAATAGTTTAGTTATATCTTATGGACTTATAGAAAAAGACCTTCTAAAAACGTTAAAATGAATTACCGGCATGCAAAACCTTAAATGAGAGTGAATAAATGAAGGCTCGGCACACCACTTCTGAAAGGGTGCCGACGCCTGCCTTAGCTCCTGACAAGAGGTGGGAGAGCTCTTCTGCTCTGCCTCCTGCAGCAGCTCTAGTTGACTGCCCTTCCCTAGGAGGCAGGGAAGTGGGGAAGGCAGCCAATTGGGTGAAGTTCTGTCCTCCCTGTTCCTCCATCGGCCGGGCTGACCTTCGCGAGCAGCCTCAAGCTTTGGAATCCAGCCCTGGCCCAAATCCCATCACTGGCGTTGGGGCCAGACTGTCACCTTGCGATCTGCCCTGAACGAGGAATGGCCCGTAGCTGCACTGCCTCAAAACCAAACAAAAAAAAACATTGTGACTCCGTCACGATTCCTCCCCTGCTCTCCCCTTGCTCTGCCCTTCCTTGTTTCATGGAACAACTCATTTCCACTTGTGTGTGGAGCCGGCTACTCTGGCCGGTGAATGGGCGTGGATCCAGGTCTCCCCTTACTGGCCACCTCTTTCTGCTCCCTCCCTGCATCCCTAGTAACAAGCCCAATCAGGGGAGCAGCCTGTGCTTTTCCCTCTGCGGCTTGCGTTTTAATCGGAGTGGGGCTGAGCAGGGCTATAAAGCAGGTCTTAGTGCAAGAGTTGTGACAATCCAGCTCTTCACAATTAAACGCAAACAACTGTGATGGGGAAAACCCCTGTTGGTACAGAACAATCCCAGAGCAGACTACAGAGTGTAGGTTGTAAGCTGTTTGGGGAAGAAAGAATGTCTTGCTGTGTGTTTTAGACAGTGTCTTATAAACCGCGGGTGTTCTGGTACTACAGCTGATGATGATGGTAGTGGCCGATGTCCTTGTGATTCCCTATTGCAGTGTCATGTCTTGCTTGGAGGGCTCACTGAGAAAGCAGGACATGTGCTCTGCCAGGTTCAAAACTCAGCAGTAAGTCTTACTCATGTCAGACATACTGACCCTATACAATGAGTGTTGGAAACTTTAGAGTGCCTCCCACCTAAACAGCATATCAGTTCTTACAAGATTTGTACATCATGGGCCTAATGCAAAGCCCACTGAAGTGCGTGGAAGCCTTTCCACTGAGGTCAATGGGCTTTGGGTCAATCCTCTTATGTAAGATATTTTCCATGGTTTTGGTCTTTCACACTTGGAGTGCTTTTTGATCTTCATTGCTCAGCAAGCCCTTTAATCCACAAAATAATCCTTCCATAAAGCCAGCCATCCTCCATAAGAATAATGACTTTAGGCTCGAAAGCTAATTGTTTGTTCTCCCTTCTTATACAAGCAAACACTCACCAGAAAACCTATCAAGCACTCTCCCTTGAGGGGAGCACTCTAGTAAATGAGGAGGAAAAGGCCCCTATACCAAAGGATAAGCCTATTTGAAGACCATACAAATAATTAACATCAATGAGAAGTTTTACTAGGATCTGAAAAGACATCCAAAATAGGAAAAAAGCATGCTTCAACTGTTTAACCTGTATTCACCAACACTATGGACTGATGCATTTTAAAATCAAATATTCATAGTTTGTTTTGCTTAACATGGGAACCATAAAGTAGAACAGGATTTGATTTTCCTGCATGGTGTCAGTCTTGAAAATTACATGCATGGTTTGAAACCTGCTTGCAGTCAAATGTAGAAATGCCTTCTGTGGATTGATTCCGTTGTGTAAAGGTTCATTATCTCTTTCTGTACATTAGATTGGCATACTGTGAGTCTGAATGATCTGTACAGTACCTTTCTCGGCAGAAGGCTCTAAAATTCAAACTCAAACTATAACTGCCTCTATTTCAGAGGCTGCACACGGAGTCACTTGTTTGTTCTTGTTGTTTTTTGTTTTTCAGCCAGAGAAATCCTTGGGAGAACCATAAAGCGCTCTCTCTCTCTCTCTCTCTCTCTCTCTGTGTGTGTGTGTGTGTGTGTGTGTGTGTGTGTGTGTGTGTAATATAATATGTGTGTATATATAATGTGTGTATATGTGCCCGTGTTCAAGTGCTGGGACTCATTGTCAGAGGCCCTTTGAGGAAAAACAACACTTTGAAAGGAAAAAGGAGAGTGACACTTCAACAAAGCCGTAGTTTCAGAGACATTCCCAAGCTCACACATTGCAAAGTGGTTTGTTTTTTGTGGAAGTAACTCAGTTATGTTTCCTTTCATGCAAAGACATTCCAGATCTCTGCAATGAGGGGCATTTTGCTTTCCTTAACTCCCACCTCTGATACCGTGAAATGTTCTTGATGGCCCTCTTCTGAACTGAAAAGGTTTGCGCCTTATATTTTAGTTTCTTTACTCCTCTTCCTTCAATACCAGCTCATCCAGATGAGCATCCCAGCCTGAGGCCCCAATTCATGCATCTGCCTGCCTGCAGCCCCATAGAATTCACCCTGTGCAGCTGCATGAGACCACACACCTAGAGCTTGTTGCATGACTGGGCTAAGACTGCAAGAGGCAGCTTTGGGAACCCACCGACAGAACGGAGCAAATCATGGATTTTTTTCATTCACTGGCAAATCTGAACAATCAACAGTTTTTGTTTTGTTTCAAACTGGGGGGGGGGTTCAAAAATGTTCAGTCAAAAAGTTGAAATTTTTTTAGTTTTGACTGCATTTTTTTTTTTTTTTTGCTTTTACTTTCATGTATTTTTACAAAAGCAAAGGACTAGTTTCACAAAATGCCAGTGGGAAGAGGAGGAGCTTCCTCATAAACTTTAGCCCAGTGGTTAGGATAGTCTCCTGGTATGTAGGAGACCCAGCTTCAGTTCTCTCTTCTCTATGCCCTCCCACCCCCAATCTGGTGTGGAGAAAGGACTTGAACGTGGGAACTATTGCAGAAGAATGCCCCAGCCACAGGGTAAGGGGTATTTTGGGATGGGTCTGTCTTGGTCTCTCCTGTTGAAGCTGTTCCACTATGTATGAATAACACTGGTCTACAATTTTTGAGAAGTCATCTGCTTCAGAGATAAAATGTGCTATTTATTATGTATTTTGATGTGCTGAATTCAAATATGACAATTAAAACCACTGGCTCCTGTTTCTAAGATATTTAAGTTTACATTTTATGTCTATGTATATTGTGTAGATAGTAGAGTTTTAATCATAAATTGTAAACCTAGGTCTTTTCATGTGTTTATGGTTGCTTTACATGATATTTCACCTGTCCTGTTTATGTAACACTTTAAAAGTCAGCAAAAGGGTTATATAAATAAAATTTATTATGAAACAAAAGGCAAAAAACTATTATGTACATCGTTTAGTCCTATTCAGTGTCTACTTGACGCTTCTTGGCTTGTCTCTTGTATTCATTAAATGGAGCATCTCTTGTCACTGTCCAGCAATCGTCTGCAAGCATTGATGGGCTCCATTTGCCCTGGTAGCGTTTCTCCATTGTTGCAATGTCCTGGTGAAATTGCTCGTCGCTCGCTACTCCGCAGTTCGGTGGAAAAAAATCTAGATGAGAGTGCAAAAAATGTATCTTTAGTGACATGTTGCAACCAAGTCTTTTGTATGCCTTGAGGAGGTTTTCCACCAACAACCTGTAGTTGTCTGCCTTGTTGATTCCGAGAAAATTTATTGCCACTAAGTGGAAGGCTTTCCATGCCGTCTTTTCCTTGCCATGCAGTGCATGGTCAAATGCATCATCTCGAAGAAGTTCACGAATCTGAGGACCAACAAAGACACTTTCCTTTATCTTAGCTTCACTTTACCTTGGAAATTTTCCACGGAGGTACTTGAAAGCTGCTTGTGTTTTGTCAATGGCCTTGACAAAGTTCTTCATCAGACCCAGCTTGATGTGTAAGGGTGGTAACAAAATCTTCCTTGATTCAACAAGTGGTGGATGCTGAACACTTTTCCTCCCAGGCTCCAATGACTGTCGGAGTGGCCAATCTTGCTTGATGTAGTGGGAATCTCTTGCACGACTATCCCATTCGCAGAGAAAACAGCAGTACTTTGTGTATCCAGTCTGCAGACCAAGCAAGAGAGCAACAACCTTCAAATCGCCACAAAGCTGCCACTGATGTTGGTCATAGTTTATGCACCTCAAAAGTTGTTTCATGTTGTCATAGGTTTCCTTCATATGGACTGCATGACCAACTGGAATTGATGGCAAAACATTGCCATTATGCAGTAAAATAGCTTTAAGACTCGTGTTCGATGAATCAATGAACAGTCTCCACTCATCTGGATCGTGAATGATGTTGAGGGCTGCCATCACACCATCGATGTTGTTGGAGGCTATAAGATCACCTTCCATGAAGAAGAATGGGACAAGATCCTTTTGGCGGTCACGGAACATGGAAACCCTAACATCACCTGCCAGGAGATTCCACTGCTGTAGTCTGGAGCCCAACAGCTCTGCCTTACTCTTGGGTAGTTCCAAATCCCTGACAAGGTCATTCAGTTCACCTTGCGTTATGAGGTGTGGTTCAGAGGAGGAGGATGGGAGAAAATGTGGGTCCTGTGACATTGATGGTTCAGGACCAGAAGTTTCATCCTCTTCCTCGTCTGACTCAAGTGAGAGTGATTCTGGTGCATCAGGAACCGGCAGTCCTTCTCCGTGGGGTACTGGGCGTATAGCTGATGGAATGTTTGGATAATGCACAGTCCACTTTTTCTTCTTTGACACACCTTTCCCAACTGGAGGCACCATGTAGAAGTAACAATTGCTGGTATGATCTGTTGGCTCTCTCCAAATCATTGGCACTGCAAAAGGCATAGATTTCCTTTTCCCGTTCAACCACTGGCGAAGATTTGTTGCACAAGTGTTGCAGCATATGTGTGGGGCCCACCTCTTGTCCTGATCTCCAATTTTGCAGCCAAAATAAAGGCGATAGGCTTTCTTAACCATAGTGGTTATACTGCGTTTTTGTGATGCAAAAGTCAGTTCACCACAAACATAGCAGAAGTTATCTGCACTGCTCACACAAGTACGAGGCATCTCTGCTCACTTTGGCTAAACAGAAATGTGTCCCTTTGCAAAATCAAACACTGACAAATAAGAGAGCACGACACTGTATGATTTCTAGAGCTGATATAGGGCAATTTGTTCAGCAGAGTGATGTAAGCTTCGTTATGATTGCATCATCCATGACTTCTAGGAATAACATGATGCAATTCATATCACGTATGATGCAATACCAGCTTCAGATTGCATCATTCATTGTTTTGCCTAAAAAGCAAGTACTGTCCAAACCCAGTCATAGATTTATTCATAGATCCAGTCAAAGATGTATTTTAGTCATTTCTGGTTTAAATTGAGATCCCTTCCCTTTATAACTCACTTATCCTCCGCCATTCCCAAGTCAAGGGTGGTATATACTGACCCAATAGCATATCTTGAAAACTAGAGCCAATCAACAATTTTAAGCATAATTTTTGTTCTCAGTGACCCAGAATTAGTAAAGTTACACTAGTAAAGAGCAGTGTAATTAGTCCCTGAAACAGGGACTTGAACCTTGGTCTCCCACATGAGTACCCTAACCACCAGGCTACAGGGTCATTCCCATTCTCCTTGCCTGGCCCATGACTGTCCATTGTCCTCATGAATGACTATGAATTGCCCACTGTGAATGAATGGGGTGACATGGTCCAAGTGATGGGCTAGGAAAATGATCTTCACAGTAGCATTCTGGATGGATGTGAGCAGCGCGAGATTGCATTTGTCAAGGCCAGAGAGAAGGATGTTGCAGTAATTGAGAGCTTGGATGAGAGCTTTAGCTGCATGGATGGATAGGAAAGGCCGTATCTTAGGTAAGTTATGCAGAAGGAATTGGCTAGATTTAGATGCAGCTTGGATGCAAGGACCTAGAGAGAGGGTTCAATGAAAGATGACATCCAGGTTATGAGCCTGAGTGACAGGCAGGATGGTGGTGTTGTCCATAGTGATTGAGAAAGGAGGTATTGGGAAGGGCTTGGTGTAGATGGAGGGTTTGGAAATTAAGAACTCCTGGTTTTTATCCATGTTTCCCGTGAGCTGACATCAAGACATTGACAAGTAGATGTCAGAGAGACAGTCTGATGTTTTAATCTGGACAGAAGGAGATTGCTCTCGAGCATAGAGGCCGAGCTGAGAGTCATCAGCACAGAAACATTAGTTGAATTTGTGTCTGTGGATGGGATTGCCCAGAGAAGGGGATGAAGGACAGAGCCCTGTGGAACCCCCAGAGAATGCTGGAGGCTGGATGAGGAGGATCCTTCGCAGGTCCCGCTGAAAGAGTGATGAAAGATGTATGAGAAGAACCAGGAGAAGACCGAATCATGGAATAACCAAACAACCTTTATGCGCCTCCAATCCTGGGCCAGGTCCCTGGCAGAAGTGAGCAGCCTGAAGGTTGCTATAACTTCCTGTAGCTGCCAACAGCCAAAAGGACAGCAAGAGATCTCCAGCCACGCACCCTTTGTCCCAGTCACGTCCCATATGCTGGCAACAAGGAAGGACGTTGCTAAAGGAACCTCTATACAAGCCACCAAAGTATCACCCCAATAGGGCTATGCTGGCTGGCTGTAGGGCCAATTTGCATCAGTGGAGTGGCACAGAGTGTCCCCCCACATATCCAAAGATAAGGGCCAAATGCTCCATCTCCACCCCATTTAAAATGTAGGGGTCTGGGTTGATATGCTTAGAAGTTACTGCTCTTTTATCCTGATCTTTTGTTATGGGATCAGTATTTACATCCATTGACTCCACATTAATCTGTGATCCTGGGGGGTAGGTGAAAGTTGCACCTAATTGTACAACACACAGGAATGTTGGTGACCTGAAACCTCTGCGGGAACAATCTGCACTTACCAGCTGTAGCGCCCCGGCATGTGAACAAGAGATAAGCCTGTAGCACTGTACCAGGCTGACACATTTCTCCCGCTCCCTTCCCCCCGAGTTATATACCAGAGGCAAAACAAAGAAGGTACGCAGGTATTCTTGTATCTAAATGCAACTTCTTGGAAAGCTGAGTGGTCTGGGCAAATCTGGCTCTGTTCCAGCAGGGGCCTCACAATGCTGCCATTGTGTTCTCTTCCAGGAAAGCTGGAAACGGGCTCTGAATGCACTGCTGTTCCCTCCATCTCTGTGACATCAAGCTGACATTTATAGTATTCCGCTGCAATGAACTTGGCGCTCAGTTGTGTGCTTTTGATGGGATGTGGGAGGGAATAAAAGGAGGGGAAATCGCAGCGGATAGTCCAATTTACCCTTTTCATCTTGAGGGTGGGAAATGGCTGTCTGGATGCAGTGAACTGCAGTCTCATTCTTTCATAAGGTGCATTGTTAACTCTGGGGATTATCATAAAATAACTATTTTACAAAGGGCTAGATTGTACGTGTAGGCATAGCTCTGAGCAAGAGCAGGAGGGGCCCCTCAGAGTCACAACTCCCTCCTTGCTCTGGGGAGTAATTTGCTGATGATCTATTCCAACCACACCTTACAATGCTTCCTGCATTGGTTCAGCTGTGCTGGTCAACAAGGTGAGGGTGGAGCCAAGGAACCAGTCCCTTCCTCTCTCCATGCACATGCACAGTGCTTGCTTACTCAGGTCCAGGTAGTTGAGACAGGAGTGTAAAGTGGGTTATTGTTACTCCCCATCCCTACTCTGTGCAGGCAAGTCACAGTCTAACCTTAACTACAGTCAGGGCCCAACCTTACTCATGGTGAGTAGTAGTTTATTCCGTGGGTAGACTGAATGAAATAAATTCAGATTTCATGGGTTTCAGTAAGTCTACTTATGGTGTAATATACTATTCATCATGAGTAAGGTTGACAGACTCACCGGTAAATTAATATTTCCCCTTTTCCTATGTGGAACAGAGTCAGGACTCCTAAATTTTATTCCTGTCTCATTGAGAAACCCTGGGCATGTTATTTAATCTCTCACAGCCTCAGTTTTTCCACCTGTAAAATGTAGAGCTGATCTTTGAAAACTTTGAAATTTTCTAAAACTTGACAGAAAATGTGAAGGCATCTGCAAAAATGTTCTGGAAATGTCCACTTCCAACTAGTTTAAACAATAACAAATGCTGATCTTCATGCTGAGGGGGTTAGTTACTTACATATGAATGTGCTTGGAGATTTTTTTGAATGAAAAATACTACAGAAGTATAAACGATTTTATTAACCATAACAGTGCACCATCGATGAACATTATTCTCTTTATTTTATTATACTTGCTTATAAGCTGCCCATCATTGACGTATTCAGAAATGGAAAATAACACTGTACTATGGAGAAAGAGCCTGACAGACTCTGGGCATGGCAATGAGTCCTTCACGGGCAGCAACCTTGACATCCCCTCCAAGAGGGGAGACTGCAGTGCCTCATGGAAGGTGATGTAGTCTGACCAGGGAGCCCAGCCTATAGAGATGAATGGGATCTTGAGGTCCCTGAACTACAAGTCAGTCCTATGAGGCAAAACAGCAGCATCTGCAATTTGAAATATTTTGGCTTTTGAATTTGTCAAAAATCACAAGTTTCCATAGAAGGTTTAGACAATGTTGTTTTGTTTTAATCGATTTTCCACACAACTCCCTCCCTGGCCATTTTTGACCTACTCTGCAGGTGAGTAATCCCCTGGACTTTGGCGGGACTATTCACATACTTTAAGTTAAGCACGTGCTAAGTGATTTGCTTTTCGGAAGCTTAGAGCTTGATCCAAAATCCATCAGACTCAGTGGGAGTCTTTCCTCTGCCTTCATTGAGTCTGGACTGGCCTCTTACCACTAACCATGTCATATAAAGATTAGGCCATGTGTAGCCAATAACAGACTACACTAGCTGGATCAAGTTTAGAATGAAAATGAACAATGAACCTCGCTGAAGCATAGTATTCTAGCTTCCCAACCATAAATCCGCATATGTCCTTATATAATAAACAACTCAGACCTATTTCATAGGTGTAAAATTCAGTTAGGCAAATAGTGATAGTCATTCAACAGAACACTGGACACCTAGCAGTGGCATAACTGGCGCAATGTCTGTGTCAGTAATTCACAATAGGTGTCTGTGCCTCAACTTAGCACTTTTCCCCTTTTGGTTTTCCATAATTTCAGTGTCATGAGAACAGTAAGATTTGCCAGGCTGAACTCAGATAGCTGAAATCCTCACTCATTGGCCTTGTGCCTCAAATTGCCACCCAAGTAAAATGTGTAGTAATCTCCCTGAAATGCAACGCTGATTGTGTCTTTTTCCTTAAGATGTTCATGCTAGAGTAAACTTCAAAGGGTGGTTCCACCCAGCAGTCAGAAAGTTCAAAAGTTAAAGAATGGCTTCTAAACAATATAGACCAAAGTCATCCCTGGCCTAATGCCATTGAAGACAAACTCTCTTCAGTCTGCAACATCTTGCTCCTGTAACTGAAGTCCAGGGATTAATTTGACACAAAGGTGCTGAAACATATTTGAAATTAAGTTTTTAATGTCAATGGTTGGCATTTCTTGAGCTTTACAAAAGCCATGTTGATTCTTCCCCAACACAGTGTGTTCTATGGGCCTGATAATTCTGTTCTTTACTATAGTTTGGACTAATTTGCCTGGTACTGAAGTTTGGCTTACTGGTATGTAAGTGCCAGGATCACCTCTGGAGCCTTTTAAAAAAAGTTGGTGTTACATTCATAGGCGCCAACTCCATGGGTGCTCTGGGGCTTGAGCACCCATTGGCAGCCAAGCACCCCCTGCCCCCACCCCCGAGCACGCCGCATCCCTGCTCCTCCGCCCACCTCCCAGCACTTCCCACTCAGCCACCACCAAACAGCTGTTTGGCGGCGTGCTGGGAGGGAGAAGGAGGAGCAGGAACGTGGCATGCTCAGGGGAAAAGGTGGGGCCGGGGCAGGGATTTGGGGAAGGAGTTGGAATTGAGGCAAGGCAGGAGTTGTAGGGGGGGGGGCCTTGTGGAAGGGGTGGAGTGGGGGCAGGAGCAGAGGGGGGTCGAGCACCCACCAGCGGGAGCAGAAGTCGGCGCCTATGGTTACATTAGTTATCTGCTAGTCATCCGCTACAGAGACTGATTTAAGCAATACATTACATACCACAGTCAGTAGTTCTGCAATTTCATATTTGAGTTCCTTCAGAACTCTTGGGTGAATACCATCTGGTCCTGGTGACTTATTACTGTTTAATTTATCAATTTGTTGCAAAACCTCTTCTACTGACACCTGAATCTGGGACAGTTCCTCAGGTGTGGGAATCTCCCTCACATCCTCTGTAGTGAAGATCAATACAAAGAATTAATTTCGGTTCTCTGCAATGGCCTTTGTCTTCCTTGGGCGATCCTCTAGCACCTCGATTGTCCAATGTCCCACTGATTGTTTGGCAGGTGTCTGGCTTCTGCTGCACTTACAAAAACTAACTACAAACTTTTTTTTTTTTGGTCTTTTGCTAGTTGCTCTTCAAATACTTGGTTGGCCTCCCTAATAATACTTTTACACTTGACTTGCCAGATTTTTTTTATGTTCCTTTCTATTTTTCTCAGTAGGATTTGACTTCCAAGTCTTAAAGGATGATTTTTTTTTAATCTCTTACCACTTCTTTTACTCTGTTTAGCCATGGTGAAGTTTTTGGTTCTCTTATTGGGTTTTTGGTTTGTTTGGGGGTGTGTATATCGTTTGAGCCTCTATTCATGATGTTTTTAAATAGTTTCCATAGAGTTTGCAGGCATTTCACTCTTGTGACTGTTCCTTTTAGTTTCTGTTTAAGTAACCTCCCCAGTTTTGTGGAGTCCCCTTTTTTTACAGTTGAAGACTATTATGGTGGGTTTCTTTTGGTATTTTCTCCCCTACACAGATGTTAAATTTTAATTACGGTGTGGTCACTGTTACTGAGCTATATTCATCTCTTGGACCAGATCCTATGTGCAATTTAGGACTAAATGAAGAATGGCCTCTCCCCTTGTGGGATCCAGGACTAGCTGCTCCATGAAGCAGTTGTTAATAGTGTCTAGACATTTTATCTCTGCATCCTGTCCCGAGGTGACATGTTCCCAGTCAACATGGAGATAATTGAAATCTGCCATTATTATTGGGTATTCTGTTTTTGTAGCCTTGCTAGTCTCCCTGAACATTCACCATCCTGGTCAGGTGGTCAGTAGTATATTTGTAATGCTATATTCTTATTATTCAAGTCGAAATTTCTATCCATGGAGATTCTATGGTACTGTTTGATTCTTTTAAAATTTTTATTATAATTGACTATGCTTTCTGTCACTTATTGTGCCATTCCCTCTCCAGGGTGACCTACTCTGTCATTCTGATATATTTTGTACCCTGGTATTACTGTGTCCCATTGATTATCATCGTTCCACCAAGTTTCTGTGATGCCTATGACATCAATACCCTAATTTAATACGAGGCACTCAAGTTCACCCATCTTACTATTTAGTTGTCTTGAATTTGTATAAAATCACTTATAAAATTTGTCAATATTTAGTTGTCTGTCTTGATGCAATGTAATTGAATGGGACTCTTTCATTTGAGGGTTGTGGGGTTTTTTTGTTTTTTGTTTTGTTTTTTTCATTTGACTCTCTTTGACAACTTGGCTGTTTAAAGACATCAGTACTCTTCAAGGTCCATTAGATTAAGGAAGCTTAGAACAGTTGGTGTCAAAGAATCTTTGGAAATTTTATGTAAAGACCTGGTTATTTGACCAAAACGGAAACTTCTAGGCTAAAATTCTTCCTGTATTACCTGAAAGCTTCCCTGCAAGGGCTTAAATCAGTATCTGGGGCCTGCCTCTCCTCTCATTTGCAATAGTTTAGATCAGAAATAACTCCCTTGAAGTCCTAGGACTCTAAGTACTTTTACAGAGAGGAAAAAATAAGGGGATTCCTTGAGAATTTATTATAGATAAGTCAGCTCTCCATTTTCACAAAGCTTTATGACAATAATCCCTTGCGTCTAAAATCTTTAGAAAAGCCTTGCTCTCTCTAAAACACACCAGCTTCTGTAGACTTTGATCAGGTTGGTCCTACTATAACATCCTTTCTGAGAAATTTAGGTTGCTTTTTGCTCCCTGATTTTTTGGAGCCTTCCTTCAGTGTAAGATAAGTAAAATATGTGCATTTACTTACCTACATATATACTGTTCTTTATATCCTACTGCACTTGGTAAATAAGAGATATTTTCAAATAGCTCTTGTTAAATAGACACTGAAATAAACAAACAAAAATTAAATAGTATAATACCCATTCCAAGGAATGGAAAGTAATCTAGGTGTAGAATCCGAGAACATAAGAATGGCCATATTGGGTCAGACCAAAGGTCCATCTAGCCCAGTATCCTGTCTTCTGACAGTGGCCAATGCCAGGTGCCCCCGAGGAAATGAATAGAACAGCTAATCATCAAGTGATCCATCCCCTTTCGCTCATTCCCAGCTTCTGGCAAACAGAGGCTAGGGACACCATTCCTGCCCATTCTGGCTAATAGCCATTGATGGACCATGAATTTATCTAGTTCTTTTTTGAACCCAGTTATAGTCTTGGCTTTCACAACCTCCTCTGCCAAAGAGTTCCACAGGTTGACTGTGCATTGTGTGAAGAAATACTTCCTTTTATTTGTTTTAAACCTGCTGCCTAATAAAGATGAAGTAGATCTATTAGGTCATCTAATCTATCCACTTACCAATGTAGGGTTGTACTCTGTAGTACATTTTCTACAGCTTGTTCCTGCCTAATTTTAGATCTGCCAAGGAATGGGACTTCTGCTACTTCTCTTGAGAGATGAAACCACTAGTCAGTAGATTTTTTTTTTCTTCCCCACCTCACCCATTCCTTGACTATTTAACCAGTTCACTGTGACACTTTTCAAAGATAGTTGTCAGTGTTTTTTTTTTTCACCCAAACTCATTAGCTGATGCATTCAGTATCATATTATGTCTGTCATAAAGGCTCATTACAAGTCCAGGACCACAAGAAATGACTATCAGATCTCCAAAATAAGAATATCCTCTTCTGATGGCCAAAGTCCGTCAAATACATAAAAGATCTGGAATCAAGAAGAGCAGAAGCTTAGATATTTTACAGATCTAGAAATAATTATATTCCACATGCAGGTTTTTAAAAGCAATCAAGATGGCGGAGGTTCCCCAAGGTCTATCTAGCTCTATCTTTTCCACCCTTGACTTCTACAAAGACCTCAGGAAGAACCATGGCTATAAGAGAGCGCGGAGACAAGATTTGGACCAAGATTTTCAAAGCTCGGTAAGAGCTTCTGGGTTCCCAAGACTTTTGAAAATCAGACCACTTCTTAAGGTGTCTATTCCTTTAAGCCTCTTAAATCCACTTTTAGAGTGGTTCCATTTGAATCTTGCTCATAATGTTTAATCTGCTAGTGAGCTGGCAAAAAAAGAAGAGTTTGATATCCCCCTTTCTCCAAAGAGGGCTGAGGGGTAAGTGAGGAAGGACATATGAAATGCATTCGCCCCCTATGGGCATGACTGGAGAAGAAGGCTTTTCTGTGTGCCATTGGCTGGTGGTGTATTTTAGAGCAACCCCAGGCTCGGGAAAACACACAGGTGATGTTAAGTCACTTTTTCACTCCTCTTCTGGGTTGCCCCGGTCAATTTTTGGCTGCAGTTGGGGATCAGGTGCATAGTCCAAGTTTCCCCCACACAGCAGGTAAAAAGGTTTTTTCTTCGATTTTCCAGTTTTTCAACCATTCCAATACATTGCCCTAGCTGAACTTCAAGGGGAAAGAGGCAGGAAACCAGGTCACTTCTGGTGGGTCTATTCAGCCATGCTGAACAAGTGAAATCCTTTGCCTCAGCACCTTCTGATCTAGACTCCTCACTGGTGGATGATTTGACATACAAAACAAATCTGCCAATACCAACAGGGAGCTGTGAATAAACATGACTCAGACTTCACCCAGAGCCTGAATTCTGAATACACAGCTGTGCAGCTGCAGGTCTGCAATTGCATTACAGCCCCTTAAAGCCATGAAATACCTTTAAGTCTAAGAAATGAAAGAGCCTTCTGATGTCTCTGCAAGGAAGCTGTAGACTTTGGGTAAATGCCATGTGGTGAGTGCCCGGGATTTGTTTCTCCAACTTAAGACCAGCCTGAGTTTTGAATCTTATTTCACATTTCGATTCCCACAAACCTCTTCTTGCAGTTCAGTATCTATTCTCTTCTTACAGGTTCACCAAAGTAGTCCTCTACATGACTCATATACATTCATCTACGGCCCATCATTTAAATGTGTACCTAGGTGTTGCCTTCTTGGGAACAATAAGCCAATGCGCTGTGGAAGTGGCTGGAGAAAAGGGGAGGGTTGTGTTTGGATGGGCCGTTTTGGCAGGGTCATAATCTGAAAAGAGTTGCATGTGTTTACTCAGTGGAGAGGAGGGAGAGCAGGAGAACAGCAGCAAAGAGGAACCACAAAGCTAAGGAACATTTTAAATCAGGTGGCTTGTGAGGAGAATAAATAAATAAATCATGAGTTGGTTGTCAACGGCTGTTGGCATCTTCAGACTCTCAACCCTCCTCTTCTCTGCTCTAGGGTTGGAGTCCTGGAAAGAAGAGAATGAAATTCACAAAGGTTCAAGTTCTAATCAACAAGTTTGCCAGACTGCTGGATTGCTTGGTTTCAAATTGCTGTTCAGGCTGGCTACCAGCCCTAATTATGACATCCCATATTTCCCTGATTTTTTGCATTTGCCAGTTAATTGGACTTCATAATTGCCCAATAAAATAATTATTCATCTTACTAGCTGTGAAACTCCATTAAGACTATAATTGAGGTCTTGTAGTTAGTACTGAGTCCAAAAGAGCGAGAGAGAGAGCGAGAAAAGGAGTCCCTTTGAAATAAGGGAAGCTCATTAAATCTCTGCTTGCACTAGCTGAAAGGTTTGTTATTACATATCACAGGGGCTCCCAGCAAGGTCCAGCATAAAGTCGCTGCAATCCATCAGGTTTATGTCTCCTTCTGTGCAAATATAGCTGGGCGATGGTGTGCTCCATGTGACCTTCAGATACCCTTCCTGTATGGCAGTGCTGTGGTGAGAGCCAGCACAAGTGAGCTATTGTCCTCTCACTGGATGAACCCTCCCTATTAGAATATGGAGCCATGCTTCACTGAGTGCCAGAACTCTTTCCCCCTCCATTTAAAAATAAAAAGCCCTGTATTCAGTATTTTAATAACTTTCAAGCCTTTTTGCCTGAGGGGAAGGAACACAGAAAACAGTTATAACAAGCAGGTTCAAGTCAATCAGTTAGTTCCTTGGAGAGTCTTTTATTAGATATACGCCATGAGCTAGTACTGAAATTATTTACTGATACGAAAGGTATCTCTTCGGCTGTATATGAAAACATGAAAGAAATCAGGCATTTACTGCAGTGCTGCCGTGGTCCCAGACAGGCTGAGAAAGGAGGAGACGCAGCAGGGATGATCTTTGCTTTCTTTGCACTTCCGCACGCTAAAGAAGCTGAGATGGCTTCTGAGAGACCTGGATCTCTGACCATAGTAGAACATTGGGGTAGACTCGCCCCCAAGGCAGGCAGGAGCATGGAGCTGATTGAGAATTTTCCAACAAAATTTTTGATGGAAAATTCTGTTTCTTCAAAAAAACCAAAACTGTTCATGGGAAAAGGGTTGGTTTTGATCAAAATGACTCAAAAATTGTTTGGGGGTAAAAAGTTTAGAAATGATCAAAATTGTGTTTCATTTTGACATTTTCTAAATAAAATTTTCTGGTTCAAAATAGTTTTTCATTTTGACATTTAAGCTAATTATAGTTTAAAAATGGGTTAAAGTTCACACAAGTCACTTTTTGAAATTAGCAAAACAAAACATTTCAGTGGACCCAAACTGAATCTCCCCCCACCCCCCTTCTGCCTTTTAGTTCACCAAAATTTGAGATTTTAACTTTTTTCATCTCAGTTTGTGGGAGGAAAATGTTTTGCTATCTCAAAAGTTTTCGCAGGATGGGAAACTCATTTCCTACCCAGCTCTACTGTAGTGACATTGGGTGAAATGCTAGTTTTATTGCAATCTATGGCAAAAACTCTGACTTCAGTGGGATCAGGATTTTATTCATTAAGGGGCAGAGTGGAGGGAAGGACACAGCTCGGTTTCTGAGCCTAAAGCTATTTCAGGAAGACAGTTCACATCATGGTAAAGAAACAAACCCAAGTTCATAGAAATGTAAATGTACATTTGAGTTGAGGAAAATTAGTGCCAGAACTGTAAGAGCCTGACAAATGCATATAAAAGAATTAGCATGTAAATAGCACATCTCTGATACCATCCGCTTTGTGGAGACAAAGCAATGGACCCTTACCTAAAGCACATCTGTGATACAATCAGTATTTTATAAATCATGGTCTGTTCTTTCAACCCCCTTATGGGTTTTTTCCAGGCTTCAGTGCCGGACAGTGATCACAATTTAATGCGATCCCAGGAAAACTAAACAGCTTTTTATTGGGAAGATCTCCCCCTTGAAAAATGTAAAATGTGAATTGAGGTATAAATAGCAAAGTCCTGAGAGCCAGGAATATGGGGCATCTCTCTGAATGAATATAACTAACTGTTTTGTTTAGCACACGAGAACAAGTGAGCAGTGTTTAGCTAGCTGTAGAAATAATGGGCATATTTATTCCAACTGTGGCAGTCTGTGTTACTTCAGGTTTTTGCAAGGAAAAACGTCTTCCTTCTTGAAAAAGGCAACAGTGCAAATAAAAAGGCAGGAATTGGTAAGGTATTTTACTGTTCAGGAAATGGCATCCCACATGTGTGCGGTCAGCAGCCAGAATCAGTCCGGAAACTGAAGGTTCGGACCCCATTCTGTACTCATTCTTATCAGTATAAATCCAGAGTAACTGCTTCTTATCATGGAGTTACTGTGGATTTACACTGAGGTAAATGGCTTTGAGCCAGCAAGGTACTTAATAAGCACATGCTTAATTTCCAGCTTGCAAGTAATCCTGTTGACGTTGCTGAGGGGATGCCTTGCGACAGAGTGTCTCTGTATCTGTCCATGTTTTCTATCACCAATGCTTTGCATTTTCTTCCTTCCCACTTGTGCCCAGGGCCATCAGAGAACTATGAAGATCTGTGGCAGTGATGGGAAGAAAGCTGGTGTTTAAGTTCCAGATTGTCTCTGCCTGCAGTTAGTGAATGATCAGGGGGCTTTCTGTTCTGTGGGCCTTGGGAGAGGGAGTTTGGATTTTGAGTGGCTGCATAAAGTCCTCGGGCAGACCAGTATAGCTGCTTCTCTGAAGATTGGAAGTGTTCTCATAGCTTGCAGGAGAAATGATCAGTCCAGGGCAGGTAAAGGGGGTAGGTCTCTTGTTTCCTATATCCATGTCCAGGCTGAAAATCACATGAGCAGAATCTATATGCAGAGATTACCTGGGAATAACCATGGGTGGAAAGCAAGGATAGGAGATTCAGGGCCTTTGTATCATCAGTGTTGTTGCAAACAGGGGTATTGAAATTTCCCAGGTCAATAAGTTTTGAGGACTCCATTGCTATGTCAGACAGCATTGCGGTCAGCTCCTGTAGAAAACTTCTGCAGTTTGGGGGGCATAACATAGCAGGATGTACATGTTGTACTTGTTCCATGATTTACAGGGTAGCGGGACGCCCTTGAAGGATTTTGTCTCAAGGTGGAATCTCTTGCATTAGAATCAGTGTAGAAGCGAATGGCTATTCCCCTTCCACCTTTATCATGCCTGGTTCTGGATGTGTGGTGTAATGAGTGCTTTAACATATTGTACGTCTGTCACACTTCGACTGCAAATCCTTTTCTGAGTTTTCTTTTAATGTATCTTAGTGTTTAAAGTCAGGGATTTGCTCTTTGACTGCAATGTCAGATGCACAGGACTATGAAGAGGAGGTGAAATGTGAAAGAAATATCTTATTAAAAATAGAAATATCAGGGATTGGGGCAGCAAGAACTGCATAGAAAATAGGTCTGAAGGTGGTATAATTCCAGTCTATGCTCTGACCGAGTGCAGTATGTACTCAGTTCTGTCCTCCCCACGTTAATTAAAAAAAAAAGATATAGCAGAAATCAAAGGGGTTCAGTATTGGGTGACGACAACGATATGAACTATGGAAAGTTTGCCCTATGAAGCCAGATGAAAATGATGGGACTGCTTAGATTAGAGAGGAGACAAAGAAAAGGTGATGTGATAAAGGCATACAAAATAATAATGGGATGGAGAAGATACATCTGGTGCTCCTATTTACCTTTACTCACAACACTAGAACAAGGGGACAGCCAATGAAGATAAAGGGTAACACATTAAAAACCAAGAAAAGGAAATGCGTTTTTTTTTTAAATCGTAATTAGCCTGGGGAACTCAGTGCCACAGTGGATGACTGAGCCCAAGAGCTTAGCAGGATTCAGAAAGGGTTAGACATTTATACGAATAATGAGCACAAATACAGTTACATTAGATGGGATAAAACTTCTCTAAATGATACTCACTTTCATGCTTCAAGGCTTAAACTAACAAGGGTTAGGAGGAAACTTCCCCGATGGGCACATTAGTCCATAATTGCTATGAATTCTACACCTTCCTCTGAAGCATCAGGTAATGGCCCATGCCTGAGGCAGGATACCAGATTAGATGGACAATTGGTCTGATCCTATATGGCAATTTGAATGTTTCTATCCAAAAAGGAGCCCTTCCTTCCTAAATCTCAGGGTGGGTCTGGCCTTGGTGGTTTGTCCAAAGTTAGTAATACATCAACTCCCAACTATATGGAGCTACGTGATCCAGTAAGTGATTGCAGCTGAGATTGACCATGTTTTCTGAGTTCCTTAAAGGCCCAGGAAGCGAGCGCGAGTCCTCCTGCACCTATCTTTTCTTATTCCATCCCTAGTAGCCACTGTGTAGGGCCTCACAGTATGACAGGCTTTATCTTCTACCCTGCAGCAGGCGGCTCATGCAAAGGTCATTAATTAAGACCGTGCATAGCATTTCTGATTCATTGTGGGTGTGGCATGACGTTTGTTTGGTGAACACTTCCTTACTCACTTCAGGACTGATGCGAACCCCAATGAAGTCAATGGGAGTCTTTGGATCCAGCCCTTTGTGCTCTTTCCACCCTTCCTGTTTAAGGCTCTTACATGCTTAGTGATTGCTTTAAAAAGAGAATCACTTGCCAGCACTGTAATGGGACTCAATCCATCCCATCTCAGGGTATTGGGATGTGAAAAAAAATCACTGAAGAGCATCATTTCCAGTGCTTTGGTGCTCTGTGTTCCCCATCTGCCTCCTTATCCTCCCCCGCCACCCCCCACTGACTCACATCTGTCTGCCCTCTGGCTCACCTCACCCACCAGATTCCTTCTTTGCCTCCTTTTCAGGACAAGTCACTGTGGTGATCTCATTTTGGAACACGGCATCTTGCTGCATACATTCTGTTCCAGTGCGCTGGGGCTCAGAGTTTACATTTTTCCAAGGCCTGGTGAGCTGCTTTTCTATTTTGCTTTTTATTGCAAGCAGTAAAAACAAATGTAACAACTAACCACTGTCTGGTGGGCCAAAGGCAGTAATGCCCCATACGTAACTGCATAGACTTTACAGAGCCGCTTCCCCACCATGGGAGATCATATAAGACTTAAGCATAGCGGATGGATACCCCTTTCAGTCCTTGTCTTGTAGGGGTCTAGATCGCTGGTGTAATAAGCAGATATAAACTTATTGTAAATGTGTTTTCCTTCCATTTGTTTTAATGTATCATTCTTCTAGTGTATAAGCTAGTGGTCGGCAACCTGCGGCCCGTGGGCCGTATGTGACCTGTCAGGGTAATCTTCTGGTGGGTGCGAGACATTTTGTTTACGTTGACCGTCTGCAAGCACGGCCGCCCGCAGCTCCCACCGGCTGTGGTTCGCCGTTCTCGGCCAATGGGAGGTGCGGGAAGCGGTGCAGGCCTCAGGGATGTGCTGGCCACTGCTTCCCACAGCTCCCCTTGGCCGGGAACGGCAAACCGCTGCCACTGGGAGCTGCAGGACAGTCAACGTAAACAAAATGTCTTGCAGCCTGCCAGCAGATTACCCTGACGGGCCACGTGCAGATTGCCCACCACTGATATAAGCCAATAAATTTCTCCGTCATTTATTCATTCATAGATTCTAAGGCCAGAAGGGCCCATTATAACCACTTAGCCTGACCTTCTGTATTTCACAAGCCCATCCTCTCCCATCTGCTGCTGCTCCTCCTCCTCCTATTTGTGTGTGCAAGTGAAGCCATAATGCTGAATTTATTTTACTGGGACTTTTCCACCATAGCTGCTGCTAATGTCAACACGCAGGACATTACGACTTGACTACCTAATCAAACAGAAGAAGATGCTAGACTGGGAAGGGAGAAAGCTCTTGCTGAAGAGAGAGATAACAGGGCATCCATTTGAGTTTGTTCTTGAGTGTCCCAAGCGCCGCATGGGTTTTATGCTGGCTGTCTACACGGGGTGAATTTCACCCTCTCTTCTTTTTTCTAGGTAGGGACAAAGATTCACATAGGCAACATTCAATGAGATTCTATGCTTATGTTACACAGGAGACCAGGGTAAGCAATTGTCATGGTCCCTTTTTAGCTTAAAATCTATGAAATATGGAAGCAGAACCCTGGGTCTTTACAGGAACAAAAGCTACATCTTTGTTTCTAGATGTAGTCCAGATAATAAAATTCCAAAGGGAAAAGATTGTGTTCAAGAACAGCAGAGCTTCCTGGTTTGAGAATTGTTGCAGCTGTGTTGTCCAGGCTACATGGCACACAGTGGCCAATGAACAGAAATATGTTTTAATTTGATTATGACCAAGACAGACATTTTCCGCTGACTCACAAGACAGTGAATTAACATTCATATGGGAGCCAGAGACAGCATTAGACGACTATGAAAGATCAACTTGTTAGTCATTTCTTCCTGCTTTCTAATTTGTCATTTTAGCTTGTTGTTCTTCCTTTGAGCACCACTACTGCTGTCAGTTCTGTAGAAGTATTTCCGGACACACCGTCCTTGTGGTTGTGCTGTAGGATCTTTGGCCAAATCCTTGGCCATTGTTTGGTGGAGTGATGGAGCCAGCTGGAGATGTGCAGGGTTTAAGTGGTCCTGTGGGAAGATCCTGCCCCCAAGAGGGGCACCCATATATACAGGCCTGCTTTTTCAAAAGAGCATCTGGAGCTCTCATTGACTTCAGTACATTTGGGAGTGCTCAACATCTCTGGAAATCAGACCAACAGGTCCTGTGTAGCTGTCTGGACTCCCAGTGGCTGTATCTGTGATAGGAGCCCCAATATGCTAGACACTGTACGTACCCATAGATAGAGGCACTCCTGGTCCGGAAGCGCTTACAGTCTAAATATGAGACACACAAAGGAAGTGTTGTTATCCCCGTTTTAGAGCCTGGGAGCTGGGCCACAATGGTATTGAAGCCTGGATCTGACAATTGACTCCACATGCATGTGCACAGTTTACCCATGTGGAATCAATTGCGAGATAATTTGCCCCAGGTCACACAGGAAGTCTGTGGCACAGCCACAAATTGAACCCAGATCTTCTGAGTCACAGTCCAGTGCCTTAATCACAAGATCATCATACCTCTCCACCTGAGTCTGCCGATGTGATTCGAGCACAGGGGTTTTAATAGCAAATCTGACAGGGATGAAATCAGCAAGGTGCTGTAGAACTTTAGAACATTAAACATCGACAGGAAGGATAGTCACTCGTAAGCCAATTTAAAGATTTCCCTGCTATAGATTTCTAGAGGTTATTATTATATCATTCCATGGGGCTTCCAGATAAGGGGTTGTGGTTGTCTTGGTTTGAATTGCTTCTGTGATAAAATCTGAAGTTCCATGAGGCCTTTTTCATTCTAGTGTTGCTCTCCCCTATAGTATTTCATAAGAAATTAAACTCCAGCTATGGAATTCTTAAGATTTTTTTTAAACCATATACAAAGAATGTAATTGCCTATAATATCTATAGAACCCTGTTACATTTCTTTAGAACCTTAGTCAGTTCTCTTGGACTTTTCCATACATTTCTCACTATTCTGAGTACAAAAAGTGCCAAACAATGCTACTTGTACACCAGTAATTAGAGCTGGTGGGAAAGCAGGGTATTTTCCACAGAAAATTTTGGTTTTTATTGAAAAACCAACAACTTTTTGGCCAAGTTCTTGGTTTTTAAATGAAAACTCAATTTTTTTAGAAACCAGACACTTTTGTTGTTGTTGTTCCAGAAAAAGTTTGGTCAAAAACCCAATATCCCATCGAAAACATGTTAGTGAAAAATTTTGGATGAACCCTAATAATAGTGTACAGTCTTCCTCCATCGCCATCTTGTTTGAGGTCTCTTGAAAGCCTTGCTTGGTCTTTTGAATGAATGACATTTTGCTGGCTACATACTAGCAGTGTGAGGTTTCCGTTCCTCACTTATCAATGTGTTCATGTCTCTTGATGTCAACCTGTACCCTTTGGAATCCAGGGGAGGTTTTTCCATTCAGAACAGGGTCAGATCCTTGTTTGCACCAGCCTTTTCTCATTTCTATTCTCCGTATCCTATGCCAACTCTGAAGTACTATTTGGTGTTTCATTTCTAACTTGCTTAGGTGGCCTTTTTCTGAGCTTTGTGTGTGTCATAGTGCCCACAGTCGGCTCCCTTTGACACCAGAGAGTCAACAGCATCCCTTCCACACAAGAAGGTCAGGGGATGCTAATGTGACATTTTAGCAGCAAGCATTGCTGATGACTGACTTTTTGATGAAAGGCCTCATAGAGAGGGCAATTTTAATGAGCACCAAGAAAGGAAAATGCAACTTAGAGTCCAAAAATGTGTGCTCTTTCATTTATTTTCAAATAATTATTTCCTTTGTTATGGTTTTCATACTCGGTACTGAATATTATCAGACATTACAAGTGAATAATAATTTTTAAAAAAATCTCAGGACTTGTTGGAAGATCATATTTTATATTCTTAACAGTCACAAGCAGTTTCACTAGGCAAGTTGATTATTCTGTCATATTGGACTCATCGCTTTTTGTACTCGTTCATATTGGAAAAATATCCCAACCGTGCTGCTACTTTAACTGCTGGAGGCCTGAGACCACCAAACGTGGCTGATCACTTTTAGGATTAAACTCCTCCGGCAGTCTTTGCAAAAGGAAAAGTTTTATTCCTTCTTGACCTGTCCAAATTCTAATTTGGGTGATTGCATTCAATTCAGCCTAAATTCCCCTCAAGCTGGGCCTACTATTCTTCCCCCCACAATGGGTGGTATAAGTGAAGGACAGATGCTACTGTGAATAAATTGTTGTTCATATTTCAATTTTCCCCCAAAAATAAACAAATCAGGCTCAGACATTGAAAGAGAGAAGAGAAAGGAAGGGAACTGTTCCGGGAAAAGACCCGAGTTCACAAACTGACACACTAGCATCTACTACTAAGTCTTCCACTGCATGGGGTTTGGCTGCTGAAATGTTTCTGAAGCACGTTGGGCCCTCTTGTGCATCAAACAGCATGCCCCATCCCAGCAGGCAGGACAATTTCACTCCAAGTTAACATGGCATTTGGGCATGAAAAAAAAGAAAGGGGGATCGCTGCCAGTAGGCTGTACCTGACAGGAAAAATACTGCATATAAAAGGCAATCACGGGGAAAAAAGCAGGATGATGCCAGTTAAAAATACTGGGTCCAATTTATTCAACAGGAAAATGTTTTCAGGAAGGCTTAATAGGCAATGTACAGGGAGGAAATGAGGAACACCCTTGTCAAAGGCAGATAAAAAGCAGAAGGGCTCTGCCTGCTTCATATCTTAGCACTAGGGAGGATGGGCAGTCCTCTTTTAAAAAAAAAAAAAAAAAAAAAAGTGATCACTTTCTAATCATTAGACACTTTCATGTTCCTGGCACCCCAAACTACAGCCCACGAACAGGGAGGAAAAGTAACCGTCGGACAAATAAAAGTCAGCATGTGATTTTAAGACCTCCACACATGGTAGATTGCTGTTGTGGTTTTTTTTTTTTTTTATTAAATTGGGCAGCTGTGGGCATCTTTCAGCAGCTTACAGGAAATGTAGCCTGCCTGTTAATCAAACACACTGTTTTCATTCGGCTCACGTGCTGCTGCCCTAAAGGGTGCCGTTTAATCATGTGCAATCCAGCCCTGAAATGAAGTGTGATGGAAATTGCATTGCACCTTGTATGTTTCAGTTAGCACGATATCCCCATTTGCCAAGGTGTTCTGTAGACACCTAAAGAGCACAGCCCCATTTCCACTTCCTTATTAATGTTTAATCAGGTGCCAAGAGCACCTTGAGGGAAATTGAGGTCTGCACAAACTCAGGAAAATCTGCCAGGAAAGAAAGCTGGAGGGGCTGGAGAGAGGTGTAAAAAAAAAAAAAACACCAGCCCAAAAACAAACAGTCTAGCTTCTCCGGGATGCAAGTATAGGGAGAACTTCATTGAAGTCAATGGGGAAATTAAAAGCTCAGAAAGAGAACTTAGTGAGCAGGGCATTTCCTTCTTAAAAATGCATAAGGAGAAAAGGTGGAAGGTAAGGTGTGAGAAGACAAATCATATTATTCTGAATTATGGTGATATGGAAACCCCTTCCTGCTTGACTCTGAATTGGCCTATGATCTAATCTGCAGGTGGACTACACATGAATATTAAATCGGCTTAATATCACACACATGAATATTCAACAGGCTTATGTGCGATGGCCAGCATCAGGGCCGGCTCCAGGGTTTTGGCCGCCCCAAGCAGCCAAAACAAGCAAACAAACAAAAAAACAAAGCCGCGATCGCGATCTGCGGCGGCAATTCGGCGGGAGGTCCCAGGCGGAGTGAGGGACCATCCGCCGAATTGCCGCTGAATACCTGGACGTGCCACCCCTCTCCGGAGCGGCCGCCCTATGCACCTGCTTGACAAGCTGGTGCCTGGAGCCGGCCCTGGTCAGCATCTTGGCTGACACAGACTGAACTGGGGACCTCCAGAGCTTAAAACCTGAACTGTTACAGCTTTAGCTAAAGAGCCAGACGTCCTTAACTGCTGTAATGATAAATTCCTATCCTCTATGGATTGGGCCCAGAGGAGGACCTGTGATGCACACTGACCCGGGGGTTACATATATACCACTTAAGTCAAGATTCAGTCACCACAATAAGGGTAACATAAGCAAATGAGAGGACAACAGCTAGGGATTGGCCTCCAGGAAATGGATGTATTTGTAGTACCTCAGAAGCTGAGGTCTGGTGCCTATGGAAAGACACATAGGAAGTATTTCAGAACTAGGTGAGTGGTCACTAGAGAAGTGCTGGTATTCTTATGCCCCTTTGTTGTAGTATTGCCATGCCAAAGCATTCAAAAATCATAAGCCCCAGGCCCAAATAATCATGAGATTTTATATATACACACACACATTTTAATTTCTTTTTTGTTTGCTTTCTGGTTTCCAAACTGTTAGGTCACATTTTCAAGTTTTTCTTTTTTGCAAACATGCGGGTTAGGCACTTACCTTTTTGTATTTTGTTTTTAATGGAAGCTGAGATGCTCCCACAATCACTTGACTCCAACAGCTGGGGCTTTCCGAAAATCCCCAAATACCATGAGATTCATGATGCGACTGAGAGTTGGCAACCAGTGATGTCACCTGGAGTAACTCTGCTGCTCAGGATGAATGGCATAATACGCAGAGTTTAAAGGACTTGAATACACAACAATTCAGAGGCCACATCTCATTCCCTATGAGCTAAAATAAGCCAAACTGTGATAAATGAGCTTGAGGTTCCATCCTTTCACGTCACAACAATGTTTTAAGAAGGTGGTACATGAACCAATAAAGCTTGGGAACTGCTGACCTAGATCAACACACAAGGCTTCGGGAAAAGACACAAACTAACCAATGTAAAATCTACTGCTTCGTTATTGGACTTTTACCTAGACAGGAAGAAACTTTGGAAAGGAAGTGGAAACCTTTTTATGATATGATTTTTGTCCCTCTTTCTCTGCCTAGAATTTAATAGAAAAGTATAACCTGTTTTAAAATGACCCTATAGACTTTAATAGAGAAATCTATCCCTGCTATAGATTTATATTGAATGGTTTAAAAAATGAGGATATGTTTCTCTGATAAATTATATTGGCCAGATAGCGATAATGATTATATGATGATTTTAGTTACATTTCTACTGACCCCTATTAGTTCCTGTGATAGATATGGCATATCCTGCCACATCCTTGAGAGACCTTTTTGAATTAAGTTTAAGTATCTTTGGGGTCCCTTATATTCAACGTATTGTTTATGTATTACTCTGGGCTGGGATTGTATGTTAGCTTTCTAAGGGGGAAATATGATGTAAGGCCTGGAAGTTCAAAGGGCTATATTAAAAATATGCCAGACAAGAGTGGACTTTTGGGACAATATTGTTAACTGGATTTCCTGGGGAGGGGATTGAGGTCTGCACAAACCTGGGGCACAAATCCCTGGGGAGAGTTAATGCAAATTCTCCACCTCTGGTTATGCAAAAGCCCAGCCTTTTGTCTGCTGTTCCTGTTCTTGGAGACTGAAGATCAAAAGCCCAAACTGTATAAAGAAACGGCTGAACTGCCAGCTGGGTTTTGAAGGACTGACACCTATCAGAGCTTGAGGTTGGAGCTTGGGTGACCTCTGGTAAAGTTGCATATAGGTTTTTTTTATGGATTTGAATATGTTTTCTCTGTAATGCTTTCATCTTAAGAATAAATGTGCTTGCTCAGAAAGAGCTGTGTGCTAACTTGTAACTGCTGGCAATACACTGTTGGTAGCCTTTGGAAAGAAAGCAAAGCCCAGACCCTGGCCTGTTAAGGCAAATTGGCTTGTTGGAGATATCACAGGGTATGTGTCCACTGCAATTAAAAACCCACAACTGCCCTGTGCCAGCTGTCTCAGGCTCATGGGGCTTGGGCTGTGGGGCTGTTTAATTGTTAATTCCTGGGCTCTAGGATCGGTGAGGTGGGAGGGGCCCAGAGCTCAGGCTGCAGCCCAAGTTGGAACATCTATATCACAACTAAACAACCCCTTAACCAGAGTCCCACAAGCACAGGCCCGCCATAGTGTAGATATACCCGCAGTGTAAGGCAGGGAGTTGTGCAGCCTGGAAAACACTACGTCAGGAGGGGGAGGTGACAGCTGCAAACCTTTAAGTGGGTGCCTTTGGTGGACCATGAAGGAGGAATACAGAAAGTGCAGTTACTCCGAAACTGTTACTGTTTTGTCCCTATTAAACTCTAGAGGACTTTCCCATAAGGTTTTCTTTTTTCTTTCTTTCCCCGTGGTTCTGTCGTTGTTAAGCCACTATCTTTTTACAGGGGTTCCTTTTCCTTTACAGAGATGTGATGCATTTCTAACTACTGGCGAATATGGTTTTCTTCTGTCCCACATGGGTGCCAGTTTCTCACACAGTTCTTGTTTATTTCTTGAAATCAAGATCAAATCAAGCCACAGTTAACTGTGGTGGCTCAAGTATATTTGATCCTATGTTGTCTAAATGGCAATCCACAGCTTCTTACTTCATTCAGCCATAAACAAATGGGAAGGAACTGGGACATGAAGAAACATTTGGCAGTCTTCCAGGTCAAAATGAGCTCTATGACTGAGTCTCTTTATTTCCCAGCTCGTGTTACTTTCCATTGGACTATTTTGAATGCCATGTTGCTTTGAATGATTTCAAGTCACTTTATTATCTCGTATTTTAAGTTTACTCCAGATGCTCTTTAATTCCCCTCTGATTGATTAAGCCAAATGTGTATGTCCAAAGCAAATAACTTTTTATGGCTCTGACTATGGCCCTGATCCTGCTTAGATGTAGACACACGCCTAACTTTACATATGTGAGTAATCCCATTTGTTTCAATGGGAAATAGTCACATGTGCAAAGTTAAGCACATGCATTACTCTTTGTCCATGGGCCCAAGAATGAGGTCCATGAGTGGAAGTGTGATCCTCTAGATCTAGTGCATAGAGCAGGTGGCTGGGAATCTGGACTTCTGAGTTTTCTTCCTAGCTTAGCCACTGACTTGGTATGTGACCTTTAGCAAGTCACTTCTTCTCTCTGTGCCTCCATTTTTCCCATTTGTAAAATGACTATAATATGCTTTGAGCTCATCAGATCAAAGGTACCAGACAAAGGGCAAGATGTTATAATTATTCAGATTTTTTAAATGGTGTAATCTGAACTGGCCTATCCAGGGGCTGCCAACACTGGTTATGGTGTCTGAAATCTGAAAGGGCCAGAGATGACAGAGAGTGAGGGGGAAATGAAGTGGAAGAGAGAAGCTAAGAGAACATGAAAATTGAGTGGCTGAAGTGGAAAAGGAAAGAGAGAGATGAACATAGTAACGGGAAAATGAGTGACTTGAAATACAACACCCTGTTGACCAGTCTCTGGAAGGTTGCACCAGCATTTACCAAACCAAAACTGTGAATTCATAGAGCCCTATGTCAGTGACAAAAGCAAATTCTTGTTGTTGTGCCTCCTCTCAGCGGCGCCAACTTTCTTCGGCTGCGGTGGGTGCCTGCGCCCCCCGCCTCTTTCCCCGCCCCTGGCCCCACCTCCATTCCAACCCCATCCCCAAAGTCCCTGCCCTAACTCTGCCCCCTCCCTGCCCCTATTGGATCCCTTCCCCAAATCCCAGCCCCGCCTCTTCCCCCAGCACGAGCGTTCCCCCTCCCTCCCTGCCCCGCAAATCAGCTGTGTCGCAGCGCAAGGGCTGGGAGGGAGGAGAAGCAGGATGCGGTGGCGCGCTCTCAGTGGAGGTGGAGGTAAGTTGGAGCAGAGGGGCGGGGTGGGGCCACAGACAGCTGCCAATTTTTTTCCCGTGGGTGCTCTGGGGCCGGAGCACCCACGGAGTCGGCGCCTATGCCTCCTCTTCCAGAGGCATTTGCCAGTAACATCTAGTTAAATCAAAAGTACTGAGGTATTTGGCTTGGCTCAGCACATCTAGCGTGTCATCAATTTTTGCCATGGGGGACTCGTCTGTTACAGTAACAGCATTAAGCTTCCTATAGTCCACACACAAATCTTACAGCGCCATCCCTTTTGGGGACCACCAAGACCACAGGGACTACCCACAAGCTATCAGATTCCTTAATTACTCCGAGGTCCAACATGTTCTGTATCTCTGTACAAATTTGTTCTTTCACCTTGCCGGTGGCCCTGTAAGGCCTGGAAGCGGGGAGGGGGCTGTGTCCCTTTTGTGAGGATTTTATGGGACAGCAAGTGCATTCTCTCTGGCTTGTTGGAGAATACCTCGCTGCACCCTTGCAGCACTGACACCCCCTTCCCCTTTTTGACTGGTGTCAATTTGTTACAGATTTCCATACTTTCCAGAGTTGACCCATCTTGGCATTCAGCCATCAAATCAGAGAGTGGATGTGCCTTAGTTTTCCCTTCCACCTAACAGATCATATTTACTCCAGCCTCTTTACTGTGATAGGCTTTGAGCTGGTTCACATGTACCAGTTGGGGAACAGTATCATCATAGGGCTTTTTACTTGATACGTGTCCTCATTTGCCATTTCTGCCACATCAAAGGGCCCCTCCCAGCCGTTTTGCATTTTGAACCTTTTTGCAGGGTTGAGTACCCTCACCAAATCTTCTAAGTCAAAAGTGCGTTTACAAGTATTTTTATTATACCACACCTTTTGTTTGGCCTGACTGTCTTGGAGGTTGTTTTGGACCACTTCCGTCATGTCCTTTAACTCCCTCCTGAACCTTTGAACATACTCAGACACTGGTGCTTCCCTCACCTCATTGCATCCTTCCCATGTGTCGTTAATGAGATCAAGGGGTCCCCTAGCTTTTCTTCCATATAGAAGGTCAAATGGTGAAAATCCCGTGGACTCTTGGGGTACCTCCCTGTAAGCATACAGCAGGAACGTAATAACTCATCCCAACTTTTGGCCTCTTTTCTTGGCATACACTCCCAGCATGGATTTTTAGGGTCCCATTGAAACTTTTCACCAACCCATTGGCCTGAGGGTGATGGGGAGGTTATTTTTGTGAACAAATTAACTTAATTGTACATAGCTATGGGCGTTCATGCCAGAATTGCTGGATGTGGCTACCTCTGTATGTACTGGGCAGCTTTGTGTGTTTGGAAACCTGAGTGATAGGATGGAGAGAGAGACAAGGAGAGTGAGAGAGGCAGTGATTTCAGTACAATCTAAACTGAGCTCAGTAAAGTCTAATGGCCATACTGTGAGACACAAATAGGCCCTGTAACTTTATTGGAACTTTTTGTGGAGCAGGGCACAACTCAACGTGAGTAATGGTATCACAATCTGCCCCTTAAACTCAGCCACAATGTGCAGCTGAAGTTTGGGCTCAACCAGACCTTTGCCAAGGATATGTTCTCTGAACATTTGTTTGAGGGAGACAGAAGGGAGTAAGTGGTGATTGGAAATGCTTTTAAGTTCAATGAATCTAGTCTTTACCAACACTACTATTCCATCATGCTAACATGCACAAATACACAACATTCAGCTCAGGATTTCTGGGCTGGGCTAGAGGGATATTTTTCTTTTAAAAACACATAAAAATGAAAGCTCTCTTTTAAGGCTTCAGCCATAAGGGCCTGATCCAAAGTCCACTAATAACACTGATTAATCTTTGAACTCAAAGATTCCCACTGACTTCAGTGGGTTTTGGATCAGGCCAAGAGAATGACCAGCTTCTGCTTTTCCTGGACTCCCTCATCACAGGAAATAATGCACTGAGTTGTAAATACTGTCACTTTACTTTCCTGCCTGAGGGACCCCCCTCCCACAAAAGACATCATCTTTTGACCACTTTCCAGTCTAGTAGATCATGGAAATTATGTGACACTACAGGAATTTCCAAGAGGTCAGATTTGTCAGAAAGGAAATTTTCAAATGGACACACTGTTCTCAGAGTGACCCCCCCAAAAAAGGGGTAGGGTTGTGTGTGTGTGTGTGTGTGTGTGTGTGTGTGCTCAACATGCAGACTTTGTAATTGGTTAAGAAGGTACAGTTCAAACTCCTCATCTCTCTGTGGGAAGTGAACATTTATCAGTCACTCTCTATGTATTTACAGGGCATGGATCACTCTCAGTACCTAGCTGCTCTTTGTGGGTTAAATTCACTCCTGTGAAGAGGGCCAGGAAAAGGCCTATACACTACTTTGTGATAACCTTTTTTTGAGGGCTTAAACTAAACTTAAATAGTACTTATGCTTTGCAGTGGCTCCCTGCATGGGGTGAATTTCCTCCTGAATGTAAAATGATGTATCACACTGAAAAATAAAATCTGTACAGTGCATAGCCACTCTTATAAACTGAATTAATGATCGAGCTTTAAGATTAATGAAAGCTACTGCAGGAATGGTTTTCCTACTGTGGAAAAATTGATTGGGGCTATATTAGGTTTCTAACACACACTTTTCGCGAGGGGGGAAAGAGGGAAATAAAACTTTAACCAAAAAAAAAATTGGCATGGTCTTGAAAGTCTCAATTTCTTGCCTCTGCATTTCCCCTCCCCCAGATTTAAAAAAAAATCACTGCAATCAACCGAGAAGAAAGAGGATTTTAACAAAGGTCAAGGTCTGACATGACACCACAGAGGTAAATGAAAACAGTTTTTCTCTCTTCAAAGACAAGTACTGCACAACAGCAGCCCTCGATTCCAGATGTTTCATACTTTTCCCCACAGGATTCATGTGATCAATAAAATGTGACATGTAAACAATGCAGTTTGCCCTTTACTCAAACAAAATAGATGAGGTACCTCTGAACGTGTGGCTGGAGAATTCTGTATGAGAGAAACTCCAGGAACTGAAACAGCCTAGCCAACGCGTCAGTTTTTCTTTTCCCTCCTCTCTGCCAATTTTCATTTCATAACATGATGAGTTACAGAAGGCCATGAACCAGCTCAGCGTGGCCTTACCTCATACCCTTGTGGAAAGACTGAATGCAAAGATTGTGCGTCTAATTCCCCAAGTACAGCATGGGTCATAACCTCTTGTTGTTGTTTAGTTGCAATAGTCCTAGAGCAGACATTTTTCTTGTCCAGATTCCAATAATATATCTCTCAGCCTACTTTTTTTTCGTTACTCAGCCAGCGCGTCTTCTCAGCTTAAATTTCCCCGGCACCGTCTGTCGTTCCATTGGCTACCAATTGCAGTCATTCCCCTGTGATAATGTGAGCGAATAAAACTGTGTGGTGGGGGAATTACAGTATGTTCATAGCAGGGGGAAAGAATGACACACTCTTTGTTGGAAGCTGGTCATTGGCTCTTGGGTTATTACTATTTCTCCAAGGCTGTAACAAGACAGTTTTCCAGGATTTTTTCCTGGTGAAATCGCCATAGCTATAAACCAGGTGGAAAGCATCCCCGTTTGTGGATTGGTAAAATGGGAGTGCCCTTCCTCCCCTACTGCCAAAGTGGGTCTGCCACATATACAATAGCTACTGTACCTTTTCTAGTCTGGCAAATGGCAGACCATTTTTCACAGAGCATGCAATGACCCTTTTTGAAGCAAAAGTAAAAATGTGTGATTTCTGTGGAACCTATCCATAAATGTGTCCTGCGGGAAAGTAAATACATCTTGCTTGGAAGATCTGTGGTATGATGACATGGGATATTGCAAGAAAACAGACTTTTTGCTGATAAGTCACATTTTCTCGCTTGGTTACCTGTTAACATGCTAGATGTAGGGATGAGTGGGTTTTATTTCTACTGCATGGCATGTTGTATGTTAATGTGGAATACAGGGGGGAAATAAGAAAAAAACAGCCACCTTGAATTATCCATGCACATGTTCTCTTTTAAAGAAGCTAACACAGAATGATGCCATTATCAATCTATGAGGGTGAAATTCACCCCTGTGCAGAGTTCACAGGATCTGTGCATTGCTTATGTCCCACTGCCTGCATAAGCCTCATTTTGGCCCTCTACACACAGATGAACTTCACCCTAAACTGCATGTACAGTGTAGATAGCAGATGAAGTATAGCAGTGTTACCACAAGTCTTGTGATATTTGGGGCTTTTCTTAAAGCCCAAGCCTCTGATACCAAGGGATTGCAAGAGAATCTCAGTTTTCATTTTTAAAAAAAGTATGTTTCTAGCCCTTCTGGTTACAAAGAAAACCTTGAAAAGCTGAAGCAAGTGGACCCTGAAGGCTCAGAAATCAGAAGCCAAAAGCAAAGAGCCCCATATTTATTATATAAAAATGTCTTGTGATTTTTAAGCCAATCTCATGATGAATTGAGACCTCCCTGACTCATGATTTTCAAACGCCTGAAGTTGGCGGTGCTACAGATGCACTGGCGGCACCATGCTGAGCCTTGGCAGGCAGTGAGATGAAAGGAAATTGGATCCGAGGACGCCGTTCCCTCTGACCAATGCTGTAGTGACAGTGAGGCACTCAGAGGAGAGCTGCTTCTGGTCGTCTTTAGCAGGAGTGAAGGTTGTGCCTCACCTTTCCAGGGGCAATGGGTTGGGGAAGGAAGAAAAATGGAGTGGGATAGGGGGAAATCCAAAAAGAAACAATACATTTTTGCAATAGGTTAGTTCAGCACTTAGACTACTGTGGAAATTTTTCTCCTAAGAACAAAATCTAATTTGATTGAAACCTACAACAAAAATGCCTCAAATTTCAATATTCAATTGCTAAATTGGGGGGGGGGGGGGGGGGGAAGTAGAAAAAATATAGAATGTGCCATCTTTACTACTGTTAACTATGGCTAATGGAACATCTAGTTCTCTTGGGGCTGGCTACCAGTGTGCTTCATGCTGCTGTCCTGGCTTGAAGACAGAGATGTTATTTTAGAAAGGACAATGTAAGAGAGTTTTTCCAGGGCCCGAGAGAATCATTGATCACAAGAGAGGATCACATCTGTTGAATGGGTTAGGTACCCACGTTTGAAAATGTTGGCCTCGGCACTCATTTCTAGGGATTCTTGTATAACTGGGCCATTGGAGGTGTCAGTATTCACTCCAATTATTATTAATTGTTTGTATTATAGTAGTGGCTAGAGGCCTGAACCGAGAGCACTGAGCTAGCTGCTGTACAAATAGAAAATTCCTGTTCTGAAGAGCTTAAAGTCTAAATAGATAAGACACACGAAAGGTGGAAGGGGAAAGAGAGGTGAATTGACTTGCCCAATGTCTCACAGCATGTCAGTGGAGGAACTGGGAAGAGAACCCATGGCCCTTGACTTTCATACTGCCTCCCTAGCTCTAAGGTCATAATACAATATATCCTGCCTGTCTCATTGGTCAAATGATAGGGAATAACTGTACTCAACTCCCTGAAATATAGTGATTTTTGTTTATCGTGTTTTTAGAGCTCTTTGAGATCCTTGGAAGACAAGTACTCTAGAAACAGTGTTTTAATGATCATTATTCATTCATTTACTACAGCTGTGCAGCCATTGAGTCAGATTCCTCCATTCTGCTTTTAGCCAAGAAGGGATAAAAGAAGTGGGGAACTGCTCTTTTAGCAACAGTGCTGTTGGAAGCTGAGAGCTGAATTCAGAAGGCATTGTCTTCTCCCACCCCTGATTCTGGGGAAGCCCTTTGTGTGAGTTCGGTGCACTAATGTATCATTCCCTTCACATATGTAGTGATTTTCCTGCCTAAAACTAAACTGAAGGTGTCAGCAGAATCTTACACGGAGTGCCCAGCCCAGGAACAGTCATGGGACACATAAGGACTCGAGGAATAATATATAGATGCTAGTCTTCTACTCAAATGTCCTGATTCTGTGTGGATGCCCAACAATCCTTAGAGTTTCACTTCAGATCTCAGGAGATTAGCAGGATTAGATGCCATACGCTTTTCCCAGTTGGTAAAGAGGCAACCCTGCCTCCAAGTCCTCTTCCACTCAATAGGATGGCTTAAGCCTTAGAACATGTCTATACTGCACACTTAGTTTGGGTGATTGATACCCAGGTCTACAGACATGAGTTAGCCAAACCCAAGTTTGTGCGTTCATACAGCAAAGACCTACCTGCGTGACTGTATCCTCATTGTTTCTGCACTCGCCCCCGTGTGTTGCCTGGGGGTATGTCTTGCCTGCCCCTCAAGGCAGTGGTGGGGAAACTGTGGAAAGGGCATTGGAGGGCTATCAGCCACTCAAGTGGTTTTGCCTGCATCTTCAATGAAAAGTGGGTGGGCTGTACTCCAACTCAAGCTAAAACATAGCTGTATCCCACACCCCAGCCATGCAAGCAAGCATAGGTGCAAAGAAGCATATGCTTGAGGGTATTGTGTATGGGTGGTAGGGAGGTTTTGGGGGAAAATGTGTTTGCGCGCAGGCCAAAACTGCAGTGTAGACGTACCTTTAGTGGCCAAAGTTTTCCTTCTACCTTCTGGCCTTTGCTCAGTTTTTTTCATAGAAGAGCCTGTTTAAATCCCTTAAACTACATGTGATCACTACAGGATGCATAGTGAGCTAAGGTAATGCCTCACTTCTAGTATATTGTGGGGCTGTCAGCAAATGTTTTCCAGAAGTTCAGTCCTGTTAGGTTGGTAACCAATCAGGTCACTCGATTTGTCCAGCCTGTCTTTACATGATTTCACTAAACTTTTTACAGCCAGTTTTTTTGATCCAGGCCATTCACTCCTGTTTGTTTTTCATGGAACTTGTGCCTGCACTGAGAGGAAGAAATGAGACAAATCTGCTGTCCATTACCCACAAGCACCCCGACTGAAATCAATGGGGTTGCACACAGGTTAAGTGAGAGTAGAACTGGGACCACAACACATGTGCCAGTAAATGAATGATTGAAGGAGGCTAGATAAAATTGCAGCTGGGAAAGAAAAGCAAACATACTGTAGGTGAAAATGTAGTGATGAGTGGAAGGCCCTAGCCAGCTGCCCCCTTCTTCCTGACTCAGGAAAGAAAATAGTGTTGAAACTCTCAGGTCACACACACAGGAGAAAATAGGGCAAGAACCAGACTTGGGAATCTGTCATTGAAGTGCTTCCAAGTTTCAAAGGGTGCCATAGTAAAAAAAAAAAACAACTGCAACTGATTGCGAGGGAAATGAATCTCTTAAAGGGAAATGAATGAATCAAAGCAGGCAAATTGCTCTCTAAGTGTATTATTTTATAAGCCTCATTCCAAATAGGGTGGGATGAAGCCTTTTGGTTTATGTCTCTGAAGCTATGTCCCTGTACTTGATACAATACCTTGTTGTCAATGTCCAGTTAACTATTTGTTCTTCACAAATGAATCTTTTCAATTATAGATCAGGGTGAAATTCTCTGCCTTGTGTTAGGTAGTGAGTCAAACTTGACATTTCTGGTCCCTTCTGGCCTTAAATTAGATCAGGTCTCCTGCTGATGTAAATCAGTGTAACTCTTTTGATGTCAATAAAACAAGGATGATTTACACCAACTAAGGATCTGGTCTGAAGAGTCTATAAAGCTATGTTCATGTGTATGTTTAATGGTTGCTGAAACAATAATATTCATTTTACAGTAAACCTGGTAGAAGCCATTACATCTTCTTTTCTTGCTGGTTTGTCTCTCCTATTCCTGTGGTTGTGCCTAATGCCACTCCCATATATGGTGCATGCTTTGGACACATGACTGATGTTAACTCTCATTTGGTAACAGTATGCACACTAATGCTCTTTCACTCTTTCTCTTCTTGTCCTTCCCTGTCATCTCCTTGGAGCTCAGTTTCATTTCCTTGCTGGAAAATTCCTGGTTAGGAATCATTAAAAAGGGGATAGAGAATAAGACTGAGACTATATTATTGCCCTTATATAAATCGATGGTATGCCCACATCTCGAATACTGTGTACAGATGTGGTCTCCTCATCTCAAAAAAGATATACTGGCACTAGAAAAGGTTCAGAAAAGGGCAACTAAAATGATGAAGGGTTTGGAACGGGTCCCATATGAGGCGAGATTAAAGAGGCTAGGACTCTTCAGCTTGGAAAAGAGGAGACTAAGGGGGGATATGATAGAGGTATATAAAATCATGAGTAATGTGGAGAAAGTGGATAAGGAAAAGTTATTTACTTATTCCCATAATACAAGAACTAGGGGTCATCAAATGAAATTAATAGGCAGCAGGTTTAAAACAAATACAAGGAAGTTCTTCTTCACACAGCGCACAGTCAACTCCTTACCTGAGAAGGGTGTGAAGGCTAGGACTATAACAGCGTTTAAAAGAGAACTGGATAAATTCATGGTGGTTAAGTCCATTAATGGCTATTAGCCGGGATGGGTAAGGAATGGTGTTCCTAGCCTCTGTTTGTCAGAGGATGGAGATGAATGGCAGGAGAGAGATCACTTGATCATTGCCTATTAGGTCCACTCCCTCTGGGGCACCTGGCATTGGCCACTGTTAGTAGACAGGATACTGGACTGGATGGACCTTTGGTCTGACCCGGTACGGCCATTCTTATGTTCTTATATGTTCTAAAATCATTGATTAGACCAGCTCAAAGAAAGAAAACTGTGTGGTAGGTGGATGATGATAAAAATCCAAGCAACAAAGAGGAAGTTCTTGTTGCACATTGGGTCAAACTCTGATCTCAGTTACACTAGGGTGAACCTAGGTAAAGATTTTCAAGTTTATGTACCAAAAGTTAGACACTGGACCCACATTTGAGCTCCTGAATAAATGACCTGATTTTCCGAAAGGCAGGACACCCATGGCTTCAATTGAAGACAATGTGACTTATGGATATTCATTACCTATGAAAATAAGGCCTCTTATTTAGGTGTACAATTTAGAACATTTCTGCCCTATTGAAGTCCAAGAGACTACACTGATATCATTGACAGCAGAATTTTACCCCTTTGGCCCATTGTCTTTCAAAAACAGACTCTGCAGGCTTGCAGGACTATTCCAGGGGATCAACGCCGATCTGCATCTAGATAGTTGTGGGTCTGCTGCTTCAGAACAGGTTATTCTCCTCCAAGAAGCACACAGAGCAAAGTTGAAGGCTTCCAAGAATATTTCAGAGCTGGGTCTCATCAGGCATTGTGCTTTACTTCTGATAGTTTACAAACTAAGCACGGGGATTCACACACTGCTCCATCCTGCAAGTTGCTGAACACCCTGACCCTGATCCAGCAAAGCACTTAAGCACATGCTTAGCTTCAAGCACATGAGTAATCCCATTGATCTGCATAGGATTATTCACATGCTTAGAGTTAAGCACCTATTTAAATTAAGTGTCAGAGTACTCAGCATCTTGCAGGACTGGGTTTATAATTCGTATCAACATCACAAAACTTAGCAATGGTTCAGAAGTCAGTAGCTAATGATTTATTGTCCCAGCAAATAGTTATAGGCATTATGTTAAAGGGAAAGAAGAGCATTTGCCAACTGATTGCTGGAATGCCTTTTTTAACAGAGTCCTCTTTGTAGGGCTTTTTCTTGGCTTCTGTTTGTGGTAGAAACATCTGCTGTCATCCCCTGTCTAAAAAAGATAAGAGTTGTAGCTATTCTGATAGTGCCATTGAATAACTCTTTGAATGGACAGCTGTCATAACTATAAAGGGAAGGGTAACAGCCCTCCTGTGTACAATACTATAAAATCCCTCCTGGCCAGAGACTCCAAAATCCTTTTACCTGTAAAGGGTTAAGAAGCTCAGGTAACCTGGCTAACACCTGACCCAAAGGACCCATAAGAGGACAAGATACTTTCAAAGCTTGGTGGGGGGAAGGCTTTTGTTTGTGCTCTTTGTTTTTGGTGGGAGTTCGCTCTTGGGACCAGACATCAATGCATGCTCTCCAAATCTTTCTGAATAAGTCTCTCATATTTCAAACTTTTAAGTACAGCCAGGCCAGGCGTGTTAGTTTTATCTTTGTTTTCTCAACTTGTAAATGTACCTTTTACTAGGGTGTTTACCTCTGTTTGCTGTAACTTTGAACCTAAGGCTAGAGGGGGGTCCTCTGGGCGCTTTAAGTTTGATTACCCTGTAAAGTTATTTTTCATCCTGATTTTACAGAGATGATTTTTACCTTTTTCTTTAATTAAAAGCCTTTTTAAGAACCTGATTGATTTTCCCTGTTTTTTAGATCCAAGGGGGTTGGATCTTGATCCACCAGGAGCTGGTGGGAGAAAGGAGGGGGATGGTTAATTTCTCCTTGTTTTAAGATCCAAGGGGTTTGGATCTGTATTCACCAGGGAATTGGTGAAGAGTCTCTCAAGGCTTCCCAGGGAAGGGAATTAGCACATTGGGAGTGGTGGCAGCGGACCAGATCTAAGCTGGTAGTTAAGCTTAGAAGTTTCATGCAGGCCCCCACATCTGTACCCTAAAGTTCAGAGTGGGGAAGGAGCCTTGACAGCAAACAGAACAACTTTTACTATCGGTTGTGTAAATTCCCTTGTCTTTCATTTTGTTTTGGCCTTGTCCTGGAACTGTTTGGAATTCAGTATCCAGGTGGTCTTTCTAGGCATGTAAAAGTTATTAATGAAAAGTTAGAAAGGAATGACAGTGCAACCTCGCTAATGCTCACCTGGCTAATCTAGTATCAGAGGGGTAGCTGTGTTAGTCTGAATCTGTAAAAAGCAACAGAGGGTCCTGTGGCACCTTAGAGACTAACAGAAGTATTGGGAGCATAAGCTTTCATGGGTAAGAACCTCACTTCTTCAGATGCAAGAAGTGCAAGAAGTGCATCTGAAGAAGTGAGGTTCTTACCCACGAAAGCTTATGCTCCCAATACTTCTGTTAGTCTCTAAGGTGCCACAGGACCCTCTGTTGCTTCTGGCTAATCTAGTCATTCATGAACACCAAAAGAAAACTTTGCTCTCAGCAGATATTTTAAACCACCATGCTGACTGTGGTCCCATATTACTAAGATGCTTTTACAGTTAATATTAGTGAACATTTAAAACCAGCATTTTCAAATGTCAGTGCTTTGATGATGGTCCCTAAGTCCGCATTTAGGCACTAAGTGACTTCATTTCAAAGTCAACATGTGTTGAGCATGGTCAGCACCTCTTGAATTAGACCACTTTTATTTAGGCATCATAAAAATGGATTTAAGTGACTAACTTTAGGCTACCAAGTTTGAGCAATTTGGCCTCAGGGCCTATGCTGCTCATTAGTCTGCTGCTGTAATTTTGTTTGTTTTGATCCCTGACCAGATGCCTGTATAACTTCTTATTTGATCTAGCAGCTTGTGACACTTCTAGCTGAATTGTAGGACAAGGGTAGTGTTAGTTTTGTTTAGCAATGGGCCTGAACTCTGCCTCTAGATGGAAACCTGAATCTGAATTTTGCGGTTCAGGCCCATCTCTCATTTTGTTGATTTGGATTTTACCAGGCTTTTTCTTTGATTGGGGTATTTCTTCCTCCACACTATACACATTTACTGTTCCAACTGCATGTCAACCAATATATTTACTTGTCTTATTGTGTCAGACTCTCCCACTCCATACTCAGATGTTCTTGGGTCATAGCCAGAAATCTACACCCAGATCAGAAAAAAGAAAGGCAGGATAGCAATGGCAAATGGATCTGCTACAACTAGTTTTTCTCTTGATTTGAGAACAGAGGAAGGTCAAATCCCCTTTATGCCAAACCTGCTCCTGTCAATCATTCCAACCTTATGCACAAACCTTGTATTGTCCAATTTTTGTCCTGTCATCAAATATATATTGACCAGGTTGCTAAACCCAAAATGTAACCTTTCTTTAAAAAACATATTTTTGTTGTCCCCGTTCAATCTCAAGCCTGAAATGTATCAATACAAAAAAAATTACCAGCTCCACTGTGTAATTGTGCAATTAAAAATTCTTTGGGCAGTGACCACAGGACAAAGTCTAGGTGTAAGCATGTGACCGAAGCTGCCGTTTGCAGTTGCATCTGGCCTTACCATTCTTGTGTGCCATCATTAAAGAATGAAGGAAACAGAAAAAGAGCCGTTGCATTATATGCACAGACTTGTCTGCACCATGATTTCTTGTCAATGGAGGAGACACAGCAGGAAAGGCCACCAGTTGGACCTGCCAGTCTTTACAGAATCTTTAAAATGCTATAATAAAAATGGAAGCTAGTCGTTTTGGAAGGGCTAAAAACACACATGCTCCAGGGCACAAGCCAGCTTCCAACAGAGTTCAGGGAGGCATTTTCCCTATGAGCAGGTGCTCCCAAGTGCCTTGTGCAGGGTTCCTTGCTCTTTTCCCTGAAGCAGCTGCTACTGGTCACTCTTGGAGACAGCAACAGAGGGTCCTGTGGCACCTTTGAGACTAACAGAAGTATTGGGAGCATAAGCTTTCGTGGGTAAGAACCTCACTTCTTCAGATGCAAGACAGGCTGCTGGATGGGATGGACTACAGCTCTGATCCAGTTATGACCATTCCTATGTTCCTGATAAATAACTCTCCCCAAAAAGGTAGTTCTTCTTGCTGCACTGAGAACTGCTTACACCAATGCTCCACTGGTTGCCTCCCGCTGGCCTTTCGTTATTTATTTATTAAAGGCCAGGGAGATGCAGGGGATGAAGGTGCGTCTAATTCTGCCCCTCTCTGCATCATTTGGGCACAGCTATAGAACCTACCACCCTTTGAGCACAGGCACTGTTCTCTGTATAGCTCTCCCGATGCACCAGCCAGCAGAAGGCTGAGATATATTGGGTGGCGCATGCTACCTTCTGATATGCTGTAGCAACAGGACAGCTAAGCCTGCATGCTGGGGAATTCTAGGGAGGAATTCCATTGGGGCTCTGCAGTTTCACACCATCCACAATGTGGAGTTGTTCCTAACTGAGAAGGCTGAGCTCTAAGTTACTTCCCTAGCTTAAGAGTTTTCAGAGCACAGTCACTTCTACTTAATGGCTGAATTACTGTGCAACATAATCCTCTGTTTAACTGGAGCAAAATCTCAGCAACCAAATTATTTGTATTCAAAGACACTTGCATGTTTATTTAAAAAGTAGGGTTAGTCCCAAGCATTCTAAAAGCATGTGTCAGACACCAGTGCATCATAAGATTGCTTTAAAATCATTTTTATACACAAAGTGGGTTTAGCTGCCTTCAGATTTTTGAGCCTTCACAGTGAAGCTGCCCTCCGCTCATTTTTGTATGATCAGCTCAACTCTAAACCTAAATGGCAAACAAATAAATTAACACAGAGTTAAGGGTGCTTGCTGGTAAGGCAGGCCCTTTCAGAATGCTGAGTTGAGCAAAGCTTCTGAAAAGCAGGAAATGCAGAGTCAAGGTTGCCCATACAACCTTAACTTTGCCCTCTTTCAACAAAAGATAAACAGGTCTAGCCTAGATGAAGGAATGTGGGTTTATATATAAGCAGTAAACAAAGCCATTGAGCTAAACTAACAGAGGGTATCTTGATCCTGAATTCAATAGACATAGAATTAACATTGGTCCGGCACCCCAGAGAAACACAGAGACTAAATCCCCAGGAGGCCTTCCTGACTGATAAGACAAAAACTTGCCTTTGGGGACATAAGGAAGAGAGAGACCCCATCTTTATCCTTCCCATTAGGAGACACAGAAACCAAGTGATTTGACCTCTGGGGTGGTCATGGCCAGGCCTGCCAGTAAAAAGTAGGGAGAAGACTGTGCATGAAAGAAACCATCTTGAACAAAGACTGTATCATGCTAGGCTACATTTTAGTCTTTTAGATGAATGTTTCCACTTTTATTTGCTTGTGACCATCTCTACCATTATCCCTTTTGCTTGTATCACTTAATCCACATTCTTCTGTTAATCAACTTGTTTCACTTTCTCTATAAACAAATTCAGTGCCGTGCTTGAAGGGAAGGGTGTATTAAACCCAGTTAAATTAATAAACTGTACTGTACTAGCTCTTCGACAGAGCAGCGAACTTAATATCTTCTATCAATGTACAGTGATAGCTGCTGCACATTGCAGAGAAATATCTCTGAGGAGCTCAGGGGCTGGAGTTCACTGATGGTTACCTGCTAAGCCAGGCTAGGGCTGGGAGAGCCGTGAAGAGTTTGCTGGTGAGGAAGACAAGCTAATGTGGCAGGGAGCTGACACACAGTGCTGGTCTACACTAGAAAACTAGATTGATGCAGCTACATCACTCGGGGATGTGAAAAATCCACACCCCTGAGCAACATAGTTAAGCTGACCTAACCCCTGTGGTAGACAGCACTAGGTTCACAGAAAAATTCTTCAGTCAATCTAGCTACCAGCTATGCTGTAGCATTTTAAGTGACGACATAGCCACAGTCTAGTCTCTTGCAAAGCTTGCTGAGGCAGAGAAGTAACCCAGGGGCACACAGCTTTGGGTATCCCCAGCAGCGTGTTACAAGCTCCACTCCTCCTTCTGTGAAAAATGGAACAGTCTGCTCCTCCCCGCCATACCAGAGCTGGGGAAGGTGAAGGCAATGAAGAACTTCTGGAGATACAGGGATGGGACTGGGGGGGAGGGGGCAAGAAGCAGAGGTAGGGTTGGGAGTGCATAATTGCTGGGCTGGTTTTGAGCAGATGTGGGGCTGTGGGGCACAAATTTAATGAGTTGGAATATTTGGCACCATCAGGCAGCATTTTATATAAATCTGTGTGATTTGGTTGTAGTTGACTGTTCCAGCGAGAGGTCCTGTAGTGTGGGCCAAAATCACCTTACTCTAGTACTTTAGGAGAGCTGGCAACACTGATGCCAAGACAAATCCATAGGAATATAATAGGGAAAAATTATTATGTATGATTGTGTGGCGCTATGGCCAAAAGAGCTAATGTGATCCTGGGATGCATTAACAGGGAAATCTCGAGTAGGAGTAGAGAAGTTATTTTGTCTATGTATTTGGCAGAGTGACTGCTGCTGGAATACTGTGTCCAGGTGTGGTGCCCAAGAAGGATGTCGATAACTTGGAGAGAGTTCAGAGAAGAGCCATGAGAATGATTAAGGAATTAGAAAATATGCTGTATAATGATAGACTGAAGGAGCTCAACCTATTTAGCATAACAAAGAGTGGGTTAAGAGGTGGCTTGATTAGTCTACAAGTATCTACAGGGGGAACAAATATTTAATAATGGGCTCTTCACTCTAGCAGAGAAAGATCTAACATGGTCCAATAGCTGGAAGTTAAAGCTAGACAAATTTAGACTGGAAATAAGGCAGTGAAAGTAATTAACCATTAGAACAATTTACCAAGGACCTGGGTGGATTCTCCATCACTGACAACTGTTAAATGAAGATTGGATTTTTTTTCCTAAAAGATCTGCTCTAGGAATTATTTTGAGGAAGTTCTCTGGCCTATGTTAGACAGGAGGTCAGACCAGATAATCACAGTGGTCCCTTCTGGCCATAGACTCTATGTATAGTCATAATTTTTAAAATATATGATTATGCTGGAAGGTATTGATAGCTGCCATCAAGTGAGTCTTTGACCCAAACATAATCGCAGACGTCATTACAGCCAATGGGCGTGCCAAGAACTCTCAGTCTCCGTGGAAGGACCAATTCAACCCCTTTATGTAGTGAAGACAATGAGGCAATGAGGGTTGGGTCGCCCACTGCAGTGGCCCACATGGCAGATCAAAGCTAAGCCATGTGGGTTGAGGGATTTGTCAGAAGCAAATGCAGGAGCTAGGAGTTTTGGTTTTCAGTCTCTGAGTGCCAGGGAAGCAGAAGAAGTAGTGAGTGGGACCCTGAGAGGAAGCGGAGAGTCTCACTGACAAAGGTCACTGGAGTGGCAGCAGACCTGGGGATTTCTGAGTAAGGAAACGACTTGCTATTGTTTGGTCTCACTATGCTCAGGGGAAGAGGACTTTTTGTGCACTCTTTGTAAATAAACAAGAATACACCAAAGAAGAACCGTAACCCGACTTGTATCATCAGTGTCTCCTTCTAACGGGAACAACCCTGCGAGGCCCTGAAGGAGTAACAATATGAAAAAATGCAAAAAACAAATGAGAAATATGTGCAAAAAGTCAAATAAAGGTGTGACACTCCCTAGACAACTGTGCAAAATTATTCCATGACTCTTTCAGGTTTGACCAATCATTTGCAATTTTTCCAAGAATTACAAGCTACAGACCCAGTTCTGCATGCTCACTGTGTGTGGAAGTCCCATAACTGAGTGCTAAAACACTGAAGAGAATATGATACAGATATTTCCATTTAGCTAATCCCCTATTAGCAAAACCCCACCCAAAGCATTTAATAAGATACACAAAAATCCTCTCTCCACTGGAAAAAAATCATGGACCTAATATGATGTCTGAAAACTATTACTGTTCACTCTGCTAATATGTTATATCCCTTTGCCCTTCTTCACTCTGTCTTGTCCATTCAAATTGTAAGCTCTTTGAAGCAGGGACTATCTATTACTTTGTTTGTGTAACCCATAGCACAATGGGACCCTGATCTCAGTTGGGGCTTCTTAGTGAAACAAATAATAATAATAATAATTTCATGTGTAATATTAGGGATGGGTGAATGGAACAATTCATTTCCCAGATTGCTTGAATGTTGCCCATATTTGGTGAGCTTAATGTTTCCAAATAGTTTTGTCTGGTATTGGTGCTATTAGAGTATTTGGTCATCCAACTCTTATTCTGATATTGGAATCGGTAGACAGGCAGCACACACAGAGAAGGACCAAAACCAAAAAGCCCTGTTTATTAGCTAATGGATCATAGCTGTAGCTGATGTAAATTGGATTTCAACAGAGCTACGCTGACCTAGCTGAGAATTTTCAATAGTGTCCAGGTTTTGAACAGTACCTATAGAAATGGTTATTGGCCAAATAAGAACAGCTTTGCATGCAAACTATTTTGTACACTGACTACTGATCACTTTTTCACATACCAAAGCAACTGCTGTACAGAAGACTGGCTTCCATTATATATAAACATCACTTTATTGAGGGAGTGTAATGGTACAGCTACAGGTAAACTGCAGATCAATAAAACATAGAAATACATTATTACAGTGGAGAAAACATAACCTTATATATGTAAGATGCATTTAAAAAAATGTTTGCATAGTTTTAGTGCTGTGCCTGTGTCTATATTGTCTCACTTCTGAAGACGCTTGGATTATGTTCACACTCTTTTTTCTCTTTAGATGTTATTAATGAGATTCATTATTTACTGCACATACTTTTATTTTTCAATGAGCTTGTGCAAGTAACTATTAAGCATAGTCGCAGAACCCAGACAATGCAGAGCTGATAAAGAGATCCCTTGCACTCTGATTCAGTAGGGCCCAATAGGGGCTCTGGAGGCAGAACATGCAAGTTGTAGGGTTCCTGACAGAGAGCACAGGGGGTCCACAAAATATTACCATTTAAAAAAAAATGTCAGTGCACATCTTCAGTGTTAACCATCACACCAAGGATGGACAGATTCTGCAGTAAGAAGCAGGCACACCCATTTCACTGCTATCTGTAAGTACTCGTATACTCTTTTTCTTAAAGCATCACTAACAGTATGAAGTACACATACTTTTGTCAATCAGTTTCTCAATTGGGCGTATGGGATTAACATTGCATTTGAAGAGGGGTCCATCCACAACAAAAAATTGAGAACCTCTGCTCTAGAGCACATCCAGTAAACTCCAGCTGCTGCACAGGCAGGTACTGGAGGGAATTTATAGATTTTAAAGCCAGAAGGAACTATTAGATCATTGTCTGACCTCATGTAGACACAGGCCATAGAATTTCACCCGGTTACTCCTGTACTGAACCCAATAACTTGTGTTGGACTGAAGCATATCTTTCAGAAAGATGGAAAATCCACCACTTCCCTGGGGAGTTTGCTCCAGTGGCTACTCACACCTCATGTGAATTTGTGTCGGTCTGGTTTTCACTTCTAGCACTGGTTCTTGGTATGCTTTTCTCCTCTAGATTAAATAGCTCCTTAGTACTTGGTATTTTCTCTCCATGGAGGTTCTTATACACAATGTGCAATTTTAGTGTGTCTTGTCTACTGTCTAACTCTGGTTAACTTCTCCGGAGCTGAGGAAGAGCTCTGTGTAGCTCGAAGACTTGTCCCTTCCACCAACAGAAGTTGGTCCAATAAAAGACATCACCTCACCCACCTTGTCTCTCTTTTTAAAGCAGCAGCCTGTGCAGGTCTTCAATTTAACTTAAAATGCTAAAACAGAGAGGGCATTTCAAACAACAATAGAAAGCAAATACCATAGTCATGGAGCATAATTACAAACTGTTCTTATCCTCAGTGCACACAGGATCATACGCAACCCTGGTTTCCTCTCACTGACACTTTATCCCAGGCTCTAGGTGGGGTCTTTCAACTTCAAAGGAGTGGACACTCCTAGGGAGTCTTTGGTAGAGCACAGGGTGACTGTACATCCCATTTTGGCCGGGATAGTCCCCTTTTTAAGCCCTGCCCCGGACATCCTGACTTTTTGGGCAAAACTGGGCATTTGTCCCATTTGCTTTTGCCAGCTAGCACCTGGCAAGAGAAAGTGGGACAAATGTCTAGTTGGGCATGCCCCTGGGGGGGATGGAGGAACATTCGGGGGCAGGGAGGGGTGACCCTCGGGCCAGCCCTGCACTGGGAGGGGGGGCCCTCGGGCCAGTCCCATGTGGTGTCCCGTTTTCACTTTGGGAAATATGACTATCCTACCCTAGGGCTGGGGTGATGTCACTCTTCCGCATCCATCCTGAGGAGCCGGTTCTAGTTTGGGAGTTGGCTGAGGGGAACTGCCGAGGGAAGCTGTACGGTGCCAGCTCCAGCATGGCCAGGCCTCTCCCCTTGACTGTTTGCCAGTGCTCCCCTGCTGCAGCATGTGAAGCAATGCCACGGCCGACTGCGCCAGCCCGCCACATGACGACAGAACCTCTAGCCGCACCCGAAACACTGGGAATGAAAGGGGAGTGTCTGCTGTGAGGCTGGCCTGAGAGAGAACCCCCTTTGTAACTGAGAGTTGGAGGTCTGCCCTGCTCTCACGTTTGTTTGTAACTCACCTTACATTAGAAGAGCTGTCAAGGGTGGTGGGAAGAGAAGAAAGGGGCCCTAAGTCCCCACCTGGGATTCAAAGTGGCAATCTCCGAAGGGCCCACTCTGCTAACCAAGGATCAGCTGGAGCAATGTATGTACCAGCCTGACCCCAAAGCACCTCCAATATATCTTATCACCCAGACTCAGTCGCTGTGCAGGATAACGTGAGCGACTTGAATTCCAGCTGCTCCTTAAGGAAGCTTTCTAGCTGCTTTCCACTGCCTAAGCAATGCAAAGAAGCCAAGGATCTTGCCCTGGTCTGTGACTGGTAATCGCTACCAGTAGCGGGGCTCAGAAACACACAGACGGACTCAAGCTGTCTGTGAAGAACATTGGCCTTTAGACCTTCCGTCCCACAGGACACTCTGGTTTTAGCTTTCAGCTTAAAACTGGTGCCAGACATTTGGAAATCCCCATTCATTAGATGAAGTTTATTCGCTAAAGCATCCCTTCCTCCTGTTTTAATTTTTCTTTTCAAACAAGCTCCATCATCAAAGACAGCGAATAGTGTGGGTAAAATGCGAACAGCTGGGCTAATATTACGTTTTTTATTTCCGAAACACACATCACAATGTTTTAAAGATGTTCCTCACGTGTGGGATAATTACAATGGGCGGCTAATATGGCCTTTTGAACTTGAGAGAGAGAGAGAACTATCAGTATTTTCAAAACCTGGCCCAACTCACATAAAAGTCTTTTCAAACTCATGCCTGCTACCTGAGAGAGAGTATCACCATTCTCTTATTCAAACTGTATCTAGTCAGTGGGACCAAGACATACAATCAAAAAAAAAAAAATTCAGGGCTCTCTCTCTCTCTTTATATATATATATATATATGTGCTGTATACACGCACACAGAGAGAGAGACATGAAGCCGTAAAACAAAACCACTTTAGAGTGTAAACACTACCCAGTCCTGAATGACACATTGCACTACTGCTGAGTTAATTAGCAAGGCAAGCAACACAATTATCAGAGGGAAAATGCTGCTTCCAGACACCTACTCAGTGGAAATATAGTGGTTTTAATGAGCTGGTAATTAACAGTGCTGGGTGGGAGAGCAGCTGGATCTTTGCCAGGAGTAGAGCCGTCTCCTTACAATCCAAGAGTTTAATTAAGGAGATGGAGGGTGGATTCATTCAGCAAAATCTTGTGTAATTCCATCTGCTTAGCACTTGGAACAGGACAGGAAGCTATTGACAGGGCACTTGGGGCCTACATCTGGCAAAAACATGTTTCAAAGAGTTTATAAATCCTGCACTCAACAAAAAAAAAAAAAAGGAAAAGAAGGGGGAGGGAGCAACTGCAGGAGTGGGTGGAATACACCAGACAAGGGGCACTTTCTTTGTGGGATGCTGTCCAGGCACTCGTTCTTGCTACAAGAAGAAAGCTTTATGATTCTGGGGCCCTGTAATTGATAGCAATTGACAAAGCGTGTTTGTTCAGGGTGCTATGGAAACAGAAAGAGCTGCAGACTCTCACCTCTGCATTTCCCTTTCCTCTCTGGTTGGTGCACAGAGGAAGCAGGGCCTCTGGGGCTGGCTAGGCCAGGTTTGATGGCAGGCCAACTCTTTGTTCTTGACTACTGGATCTGCAGGCCGGCATATAGACTCTTTCGTGGTAAGCAGTTGACTCACTGCACGGGGATTTTTACTGGGATTTTACTGAGCTGAGGTATATACAGGACTTTAAATCACTACAAAAACAATTCCTTTCATTAGAGATGGCGTCTTCCCAAGCCCTCAGCTCTGAACTCCCTGGAAATTTGAGGATCCAGTTTTGCTGCTTGGATCCATCCAATTTGGGGTTCAAATTTGGTTGTTTGGATGTAAATTTTAAGGGGCTAGATCCACAGCTGGTGTAAACTGGCATAGCTCTATTAAAGGAACTTTGCCAGTTTATACCAACTGAGGATCTGGCCTGCTATGTTGTTGCTGTTGTTGTTTTTCTCAAAAATACCCTTCCCAGTCAGGGGCTAAAATCTCACAGTTGGGAGATACAAGTCATGGCGATACCGTTGCAGGCAACAAGTTGCAAATATGCAGTTTCATTGGAGAACCGTCCGGCATCCTTCATTTCCCCTCCCTCCCCTTCACTCTCCTTTGACCCTCAAAGGCCTTTCACTGAAGTGACCCTGCCTTTTATTGAGGAGGCCAGGCTGTGGCGCTGTCCAGAGTCGCTGGAGTGAGCAATGAACTGAAGTGCTCCGTACTCACAAAGAGGTGGAAGCTGTACCTCTGACACATACCCC